>NC_137895.1:65734161-66126457 GCF_963455335.1 Martes martes
TTTCTTCTCTAGCTTTTTTGCTCTGAAATCTGGATGACATCCGTGAGTTTCCTTTTAGTGGTCTATTGAAAAATTTGACCACTGTACTTTTAAACTCAAATAAATCTTCCTTGTCTTTGGATTTAATAAATTTCTCAATTTATTAAAAACTTCTCTTCAGTTTTCTGAATTGCCTCTATTTTCTCAGGGTTAATTGTTGTATGTTTCTTCTCAGTTCTTGTCTGTGTTCCGTTGGCTTTCCTCAACTGTCTTGGTTGGCCATTTACGTTTGGAATAAAGCAATTAGGCTGATTGAGAGTAGAATTTCTCCACTGAGGAAAAGTCTGTTTTCTCTACAAAACTCCCTACCAGGTGGAGGGTTGTTCTTGAGCTGTGTACACAGGTCAGGGTAAGTCCCTTGTCACTGGGGGGTAACTGGTGAGTGGCCATTACTAGCCAGGGTGAGGAAAGATTCGTTATGGAACATGTACAGCCACACCCGAAGCTTGCTTATTTCCAGGCAGCTTGTTTAACTTCTTCAGAGCATGTCTTTGGTTTCAGCCTGTGGAAAATGGCTGTTGTCAGTTGCTCTGTATATGCACAGTTTGCGGAAGAGAATGGAGGGTGAGTGGGCAGGTGGATGGGTGTTCTGCAGGAGACCGGCTCTTAATACCCAGATGTACGCCCCACTTTATACCCCTGCTTTTTTACTAATACCTCATGCTTGGAACTTATTTGAGCTTCCGCTAGGAAACTAGGTTTCCCTATCACTAATTTCTTCCTCTTCGTGGTGACTGAGGCTTCCACACAATCCATCTGCTTTCTGTATTCCAGAAATCCATCAACACATCCTATCTGATGATGATCCTTACCCATTTGCTCCCAAATTGTAATGGATTTACTTTCTTTTTATTTCTGTAGTGTCACTCTGTACTATTTTGTACTTTTAAGTGTCATTTCAATGATGTGTAGCGAAATCATGAAGTAAAATCTGCCTCCAAAAGTTGTCTACTAAAGCTTTAACTTGGAAAAACAGAGCTTTCCTCTAAAAAGATTTAGGCCTATGTATACACACACATACATGCATGTAAAAGATTGGAATAAAATGGTTCCAATTTTATTAGAGGTAGGAGGAAGGGGAAAATCTATAGATGTTCAGTAAATAATTGATTGATTTAAAAATCTTGTTCATGGGGCGCCTGGGTGGCTCAGTGGGTTAAAGCCTCTGGCTTCGGCTCAGGTCATGATCCCGGGGTCCTGGGATCAAGCCCCACATCAGGCTCTCTGCTCGGCGGGGAGCCTGCATCTCCTCTCTCTCTGCCTGCCTCTTTGCCTACTTGTGATCTCTCTCTCTGTCAAAGAAAAAAAAATCTTTAAAAAAAAAAATCTTGTTCACTAGAACACAATTGTTTTATATTATATGAAAAGAGCAATGTGGAAAGTTGTGACAGTACTAGACACTAATTATCTAAGGCATTTGGTGATAATGAAAGGTAATGCTTTTTTGTTTTTAATACAGCTGCTTAATGATTTCAATGGCAGCAGAATATTCCAGATGATGAGTTAGAACCCAGCAATGCACTCCTGATGTTTAAAATGGAACAGCTACTAACCACTTTCTCAGTTTTGCCTATAGACATGGTCATGAAAAACTGTGCAAGATTTATTGCAAATATGTCTTGTAAGTGAAGTTACATGAAGCAATAAAATGTAGTAGGCCTTGCTTTACTAGGTCACTCTGGACTTTCCCAAAACCCTCTTTTTCTTACACAGCAGCCATTAAGTGGGGAACCATAACTTTGTGTAATGTAATTAAATGGTAATGGACTTTTAACATTTTTTATAGGTTTATGAAATATTATTCCCCTGGATCTTTGAAATCTGAAATTCACAGCATATTGGCAACTCACAATATTGAAGATTCTTTAAATTAGACACTTGGCTTTGAATAAAGAACAACATTAAGAAAAATGTAAAGCAATCAGAACTCTGCATTATTTCGCTAGGTACTGTGAGTATTTCTTACTTTTGACAAGCCATGGTAGATAGGTTTGGAAATTTTCTGTAACCAACTATGAATCCTCCCAGGTCTTCTTGACATTCTGGATTTCAGTTCCTGTGCATTTGTCTATTATGTAATCATAAAAGATAATAGCTGGGAAGATTATCTACTCCAGCCCTGTCCTCTTCTTTTCTTCTTGGAAATTTGAAGAATACAGAGAGGTACAAAGAATTGAATGGCAGACGTTTGTATCCTCACCAGTGACAATTAAACACTAGTAACATTTTGCTTTTCTGGTGGTGGATATTAAGGAGGGCACGTATTGCATGGAGCACTGGGTGTGGTACATAAACAATGAGTCTTGGAACACTGAAAAAATAAAATAAAATAAAATAAAATAAAATAAAATAAACATTTTGCTTCACTTGCTTTCAATTTTTTTCTATGACTATATGGTAAAAGACATTACACTACTGTATGACTACACCATCTTCTTAAAAGAAATAAATTAAAAACTTACAGATGAAAATAAAAGTAGTCTCCAATTATCATATGGTTTCACTTACTTGTGGAGCATAAGGAATAACACGGAGGACATGGGGAGATGGAGAGAAGTGAGTTGAGGGAAATCAGAGGGGGAGACAAACCATGAGAGACCGTGGACCCTGAGAAACAAACTAAGGGTTTTGGAGGGGAGGGGGATGGGAGGTTGGGTGAGCCTGGTGGTGGGTATTAAGGAGGGTATGTATTGCATGGAGCACTGGGTGTGGTGCATAAGCAATGAATCTTGGAACACTGAAAAAAATAAAATAAAGTTAAAAAAGAGTTTAAAAAAATGAAAGTATTCTCTAATCTGTATCCCTTTTGCACAATATTCTTCATTTCTAAGAGGCACTCAGTATTATAAATTGGTATCTAGCCCCGAAGACCTTTTTGAAAAATTCTTTTACATATTTATGTAGAGTAACTATGGCGTCACTTCATATACATTTTAAAATTACATATAAATCATATCCTGTTGTTTATTTGTGATGCAGTTTGTTTTATTTACTAAATCTGTTTTTGAGATCTATTCTTATTGTTACACACAGCTATAATTCATTTGTTTAAATGGCTGAATTATGGCCCTACGTTAAATTCTATTCGGATGGATATAGATATTGATAATACCAGATTTCCCTGGGTTGAGTACATCTGCTATATCCTTATCCATCCTTTATTTGCCTCTTAGTGTCGTTTCACCTTAACTGGGTCTCTCATCAATAGCTTAGAGCTAGACTGTTTTTTAAAGGTTTTCTAATGTATTTATTTGAAAGAGAGAGAGCGAAAGAGAGTGTGAGCAGGGGGAGCAGCAGAGGCAGACGGAGAAGTAGACTTCCCGCCAAGCAGGGAGCCTGCGTCCGGGCTCAAGCCCAGGACCCTGAGATCATGACCTGAGACAAAGGCAGACAGACGTTTAACCAACTGAGCCACCCAGGGGCCCCAGAGCTAGATTTTTTTTTTTTTTTTTTTTTTTTACTGTAAGAGCTTTCCTGTTTAATTAGACAAACTTACCCCATTTACACTTATGCATAATTTATCCATAATAAATTCTAACTTATTTCTTCCACCTGATTTCTTTGTTTCTCATTGACCATGGTCTCTCTTTGTTTTGGGGGGATTTTTTCTGCTTCTAATCCTCCCTTCCTCCTCTCTTCCAATGGAATAATCATGCTTTCTTGAATCTCTTTTTCTATTTATTGGATTTGAACTTATAATTCTATTTCCTATTTTTTAGTGATTACTTTGGTGTATTGTGGCTCCCATTTTCTTTTTCTTTTTTTTTTTTAAGATTTTGTATTTATTTATTTGACAGAGATTACAAGTAGACAGAGAGGCAGGCAGAGAGAGAGGGGGAAGCAGGCTCCCCGCTGGTGGCTCCCATTTTCTTAGCAAAGTCTCATGTTTATCACTACCTCAAACTTCCCCCACTTTCAGGTCTGCTTTTAGTTTCTTCCACACTGCTTTTCTCCATCTGCTTTGTTGTTTTTTGAGATGTTTGTTTATTTCTATTAAAATCATAAAGTAGGGGCACCTGGTTGGCTCAGTCAGTGTAACATATGACTCTTGATTTCGGGGTTGTCAGCTTGAGCCCCATGTTGGGTATAGAGATTACTTCAAAAATAAAACCTTTTATAAAACATAAATACTGGGATTATTGCTGTCTTATTATTTTTCATGATCAATGTTCATCTCCTGCTGCTTTATGACCTGAGCTAAGGCACAGTTTGTGGTTTCCCATTGTGCAGGTCGATGCAGGGTGAAGTCACCACTACCTTCTTGCTGGCCCTGCCAGAGACCAGGTTTCCTGGCTAAAACTGTACTGTGGGGCCAGATATTTCCATTCAGGAATAGGAGGATTGGAATAGGAGGATATATCTGGCTTCATGCCTAAGCTCCATCCAACAAACTTTATTTCGCCAGAGAATTCCATACTGGGATTATGCAGTGCTAACCTGGATTAATAAAATTAGTATTGGTTGGTTTGTTTAATTGACGGTGGATGAATGGGGGACAGATATTCCATTAAAATACAATTACACAAAGAATGATACCTGAATTAGAAATCAGTGGATGATCACAGGAACTGGGGTACTCGAGATCTCATTTTCTTGGGGAGGCCACAGATATCTTCTCAGGGAGGTATATTTTGATTTGGCCCTTGAGGGATGGTGGAATATGAGCCAGGTCAAGCATTGTAGGGGGAGGGAATGGTGAGTAAAGGTCATGGAGATATGAAAGCGCAGCGCCGCTTCTGAAAATGGCTCAAAGCTCTACGTGATTGGAGAGAAGGACATTGGGAGAGGAGTGGCAGGAAAGAGACGGGAGAAGCAAGGACAGTGGGCCGGCGTCAGGTGCAGACTGTCCTTGTGTGTCGCGTAGGAAGTGTGAATGTTACAAATGACCATGGCTGGTGACTACCCAGCACATTGGCTTGCTCCTTCCTCATCCCTGAAAACACGGAATTAGTCATTCTACTTTTCCCACTCAGATAAGGCATGGCCTGAGAAGTCTTTTCCCCGTGACATTCTCACGGAATGGTCTCCAGTTAAAAAGAGTTGGCATGTCTATTTGTCACCTCTGCTAGTAACATAGGAAACCTCTGAAATAATTCATTCTTATTTTAGAAAAACAGCTTTGGAGAAGGGATGGACACAACAGGTGGAGCAGGAAGGGGTCACAGGCCAGAGCTGTGGAAGGTTTTTAATCAAATATGGTAACTGATACGGAGTAGAAGTAAACATTGGAAAGGAAATTTAGCAGATGGGCTTCACCCCGATTTGGCACTCAGAGGAGGAGAGAAAAGGTTGGAAACCAAGAGCAAATGCAAAGACAGCTCCAGGCTTTCTGCCTTGGACAGCCCGGCGGGTGGGTGGTACCTGGTTTCACACGGTCCCAGACCACCTGTGATCTGGGCTGCCAGTGCCCTGTCAAATATCTCCTAAATACCTCTCCTTTCCTGCCTCAGGGTTTTAGAAATTCCTAGCACAGAAATAGCCCAGAAGTGTAGGAGAATTTATGACTTTGGGGTGGGGAGTAACACCAACCAAGAAGGAATACAAGTTGCAGGACAAATGCCCCAGCCTTCTGTCCTTCGGCGGGACAAACCCGAAACGTGGGCCATGCAGTTTCTGAGGCCCCAGTGGGACTGAGACTCTCAGCTGCCAGTGGGAGTCATCGGAGCAATCAAATGTCCTTCACTGGCCTCCACTCCTTTCTTGGCTTTTCTCAACTCCATGTGGAATGACTCCTCCCATAAGCCGCCTGCACCTTCAGTCCTTGTTTCATGCTGTTTCATCATAAAGACACGGATGAAAATGCCTTTATTTGGACGGGATGGAGACTTGACCAAGAGGCTGGGGTGGAGGTCGTGGACGGGAAAATGAAGCAGTTAATTCGGAAATGATCGATGTGAGGTTCTTGGGATGGTCCCAAACCTGAAGGAACAGGGAATGGCATGCAGCAGACTCTCAGTACAGGGACACCTGGTTGTACTTGGCTTTGTCGCCCGTCACAGGTATTGTGTCATTTGCAAATGGAAGGTCGGTAGCACGCCTGCGTCCAACAAGTCTATCGGCGCTATTTTCCCACCAGCATGTACTCACTTCATGTCTCCGTGTCACATGTTAGTAACGCCCACAGTATTTCAGACCTTTTATCATTTTTATTTTTGTTATGGTGATCTGTAGGCAGTGACTGTTGATGTTGCCTTTGTAATCGTTTTGCGGCCCCATGACCTGTGTTCATACAAGATGGCAAACTTCATCTGTGTATGTTGCCTGTGTTTTGACTGCTCCGCCAACTTGCTGTTCCCCTGTCTCTCCTTCTCCTCAGGCCTCCCTGTTTCCTGAGACACAATTTCATTTTTGAAGTTTTATTTTAGCGAAGGGGAGAGACAGAGGGAGAGAATCCCTAGCAGACTCCCCGCTGAGCACAGAGCCCTACTTGCAGCCCAGTCTCACCACCCTGAGGTCATGACCTGAGCCAAAATCAAGAGGGGGACACGTAACCGATGGTGCCACCCACATGTCCCCCATGTCTCTTATTTTAAATCCAAAGCTAGAAGTGATTTAGCTCAGTGAGGAAGGCATACTGAAAGCTGAGATAGGCTGAAAGCTGGGCCTCCTACAGCAAACAGTTAGCCAAGCTCTGAATGCAAAGGAAAAGTTCTTGGAGAAAATCAAAAGTGCTATTGCAGTGAACACATCAATGATAAGAAAGTAAAGCCGCTTTATTGCTGATATGAAGAAAGTTTCAGAGGTCTGGATAGAAGACCAAACCAGCCACAACATTCCCTTAAGCCAGAGCCTAATTGAGAGCAAGGCCCTCGCTCTCTTCAATTCTGTGAAGCCTGAGAGAGGTGGGGAGGCTGCAGAAGAAAAGGGTGAAGCTAAGAGAGGTTGGTGTATGGGATTTAAGCAAAGAAGCTGTCTCCCTAACAGGTGCAAGGTGAAGTAGCAGGTGTTGATGTAGAAGCTGAAGCCAGTTATCCAGATGATAATTCATGAGGATGACTACACTAAACAGATTTTCAATGTAGACAAAACAGCCTTCTGTTGGAAGAAGACGCCATCTAGGACTTTCATAGCTAGAGAGGAGAAGTCCACGCCTGGCTTCAAACCTGCGAATGACAGGCTGACTCTCTTGTTAGCAGCTTAATGTAGCTGGTAACTTAAAGTTGAAGCCGATGTTCGTTTACTATTCTGAAAATTACAGGGCTTTAAGAGTTATGTTAAATCTACTCTGTATTCTATTAGTTGAAGCCTGGATGGCAACACATCTATTTACAATATGGTTTACTGAATAGTTTGAGCTCACTATTGAGATCTACTGCTAAAAAAAAAAAAAAAAAAAAAAAAAAAAAAAAAAAGGGTATCTTTCAAAATATTATTGCTCATTGACAATGTACCTAGTTTCTAGAGTTCTGATAGAGATGTGCAATGAGATTAGTGTTTTTTTATGCCTGCCAATGACATCCATTCTGTAGCCTATGGGCCAGGGAGTAATTTCATCTTTCAAGTCATACTATTTAAGAAATACTTTGCATGTGGCTCTAACTGCTCTAGGTAGTGATTCCTCTGATAGAACTGGACAAAGGCCATTGCAAACTTTCTGGAAAGGATTCACCATTCTGGATGTCATTAAAAATGTTCATGATTCAGGGCAAGAGGTCAAAATATCAACATTAACAGGAGTCTGGAAGAAGCTGATTTCTATCCCAATAGATAACTGTGAGGTGTTCAAGACTTCAGTGGAGGAAGGAACTGCAGATATGGTGGGAAGAGCAGAGAACTGGAATTAGAAGCAGACCTGGAGATGGGGCTGAACTGCCACCATCTCATGACAAATCTCTCACAGATGAGCTTCTTGTGGTTGAGCAAAGAAAGTGGTTTCTTTTCTTTTCTTTTTAAGATTTTATTATTTATTTGACAGAGAGACACATAGCAAGAGAGGGGAAAAAGCAGGGGGAATGGGAGAGGGAGAAGCAGGCTTCCCGCTGATCAGGGAGCCCGACGTGGGGCTCGATCCTAGGACCCTGGGATCGTGACCTGAGCTGAAAGCAGATGCTCAACTACTGAGCCACCCAGATGCCCAAGAAAGTGGTTTCTTGTGATGAACCTCCTCCTGGTGGAGATGCTATGAAGAATGCTAAAATGACAAGAAAGGGTTTAGATTATTACATAATTTTAGCTAATAAAGCAGCATCAGGGTTTGAGAGGATTGACTCTAATACTGAAAGAAGTTCTCCTATGGGTGCAATGTTATCAGACAGCAACACACGCCACAGAAAAACCATGAATGAAAGGAAGAGTCCATCAATGTGGCAAGCCAAGCAGTTGTCTTATTTTCAGAAATTGGCACAGACACCCCACCCTCCAGCAACCACCACCTTGATAAGTCAGCAGCCATCAGCATGGAGACAAGACCCTCCACCAGCAAAAAGATTAGGACTTGCCGAAGCTCGGGGGATAATTAGCAATTTTTGGCAATAAAGTATTTTTTTTAATTTTATTTTTTTTCAGTGTTCCAAGATTCATTGTTTAGGCATCACACCCAGTTCTCAATGCAATACGTGCCCTCCTTAATACCCACCATCTGGCTCACCCAACGCCCCCCCCCACCTTCTCCCCTCCGAAACCCTCAGTTTGTTTCTCAGAGTCCACAGTCTCTCATGGTTTGTCTCTCCCTCTGATTTCCCCCAACTCACTTCTCCTCTTTTTAATTAAGGTACATACAATTTTTAGGCACGATGCTATTGCTACAGTATAGGGTACAGATAACTTTCATAAGCACTGGGAAACCACAAAATTCATTTGACCAGCTTTCTTTTGATATTTGCTTTATTGTGGTGTTCTGGAACTAAATCCACAAGATCTCCAAGGTATGCCTGTAATGGGAGGAACAGACAACAGTTAAAGTCTTAGAGGAGATGAAGTCTTATGTTTAAGGCTAATTCATCCTGAAAAGAGACCAAAGGCATGAACTAATGCTTCAAGAGATGTTTATGGAGCCTGGTGCTCTGTTTGCTTTTTATACACTAATTGGCAAATTTATTGGGTTGCCAAGATGGCAAGTTTATGGATTAAAAATATATATATAATTTACTAGTAAATGTCATCTGTGTTGTATTTGAGTTGCTCTTTTTTTTTTTCTTTGAAGAAAGTTAAGCTTAAGAAGAAAAGTAAAAATTACAGGAAATAATTTGCAAATTGATGGCATTTGTGAAGACTTTTGAAAGAGCAGGGGAGTGGAAGTTGGGACCGGCTTCCCTCCTCCCTGTTCAATGACTGTCATTGTCTCACTGGGGAGACTAGTTTCTGTATTTTGCTGAGCTGGTGTGAGGTGCGGCGAATGAGTAAGCACCTTTGTTTGTGAATGTGTGCTGTACCATACATTAGGTGGCATCAGATGTGGCTCAGAAGGATGGGAAATAAGGCTAGTGTAACTGAGAAATGTTTTATTTCTTGTATTGTAATTAATTTAAATGAAGAAGCTTAAGCAATGTAAAATATTTTTCCATGAAACACAAGTTTGTTTCGGTAGGACTACATTAGGCTTTGTTAAAAACGAAGCACGTGAATGGCTATTTCTAAGGCTTAGTATGATAATAAAAGGATGTAAAATGTCTCACTAATACTTTGTAAAAGCATTGTAGGCGTACAGTGGATACACAAAACACCATGCATATTCAATGTCTACAGTTGGATAAGTCTGGACTTATACATAAAACCAGGAAAACATCACCGCGATCGGGGTATAGACATATCGATCACCTCCAGAAGTTTCCTTGTACTTGTTCTTTTGTGTGTGTGGTAAGAACACTTAACACGAGATCTACCCTCTTACAAAGTTTTGAGTGCAGTCTGCCGTATCGTTTGCTACTCCATATGTCATACAGCAGACCTCTAGAACTAATTCATCTTGTAATCTCATGTACTATTTTGCAAGGAGCATATTTTAGCTGCACTGGGTTAAACAAAATCTATTATTTAAAGTTATTTCATTTTTTTCTTTTGTTTTTTTTAACATGGCTATTAGAACATAAAACTAGGGGCGTCTGGGTGGCTCAGTCATCAAGTGACTGCGTTCGGCTTGGGTCGTGATCCCAGGGTCCTCGAATCGAGCCTTGCATTGGGCTCCCTGCTCCTTGGGACACCTGCTTCTCCTTCTCTCACTCCCCCTGCTTGTGCTCCTGCTCTCGCTGTGTCTCTCTCTGTCAAATAAATAAATAAATAAATAAAATATTTTTTAAAAAAAGAACATAAAACGAGACGTGTCTAACAGTGTACGTTTATTGACAGCGCTGGTATAAAATGTCCTAAAAGTATAAGCCACAAGCTCTCCAGGTAATGGAGGCCTCTTCCGGGTATAAGGATTATGGCTGCCCACCCCCGTACCCCCCCACCCCCCACCCCCCGCCCCTGCAGCTTTTCTTTGGCGTTAAGATTCTCATGTGTCTATGACACCGAACTCTCTTACCATTTGGGGGCTGAGAATAAAAGGCACGAATCCTATAACAGAAGAAATGTTCTCCAGAGTTGAGTTTTGCTTTGCTTTGATTTTTGACCCAGACTTGGCTCTTTAGTGTATTTGTCAGTTTGTTTGTTTTATTGAGGCCCAAAGCATTGGATTTTCTTTCAAAATGGCAGGAAGAGGGTAAGGGTGGGACCCGAGGAGGAAACAAAACAAAACAAAACCCGGTGGCCCCGTGGAGAACTGAGTGAGGGTGTGGCTGGAACTGTGTTGGCAGCTGCTCCTGGAGCCCAGAGACAAGGGATCAGGTGGAGGACAGCCTGGGGTGGAGGCCTAGAGTATGGGGATGGGGAAAATGCTAAGCCAGAGGAGCGAATGGGGTTCCCAACACAGGGGCCAAGACTGGAGAGGAGGCCAAAAGCAGCGGGGCCAGGGAATCACGATAGAGGCGGGGACAAATCTCCATGGTGAAAGTCTCATAAATGAGCTGCCAGAGAAACACAAGGGGGAGGGGCAAGCCAGATGGAGGGCGGTCGCATGGGGCAGGGGTGTGTGTAGTCAGAGGTGTCCTCCCAGGGCCCAAGTCACTCCTGCCGAGGGAGAGGATTTCACCACACATCCCTCGTCTGGGATACTCCAGCAGCCCAGCTGCTGACAAATGGGTTTACTTCCCCAGCCCTAGTATTCAAAGCAAACTCTGTTGGGCTCCCTTCACACCCGTTTGGTTGGTGTCGTGGACTTTTTTTGGCTCCTCTTCACAGATCACACCAAAGTCTGGCTTATTTGTTTGTCGCTCTGTCCTACTTCCTCTTCTCTCTGTGGCCAGCACCCAGCAAGGTTGTAAGCTACCAACGAGTAGCTCGAGTGGTGGGCGGGCAGTGGACAAGGAAGCGGAATTAGGAAACCATGTCACTCAAGGACATGTAAAATCCCGATACTTTTTTTAAAAAGTTCCCCCCAGCCCCTTTGGGAACACACAGATACTTAAATATTCATATGCATACATGTATTGAAGCCCAGTATATGAAATAACGTCTTCATTTTGGTGTCATTCTAGGTGAGGGGCCCCCACTTTTAGGATGCCCTGGGGAAGCTGTTTTCAAGAGCTATTTGCAGCTGGATTGTTCCCTGACTCGATGGAGCTAAAACCCTTCCAGAGAAGTGAACCGTCCTCACAGAAAGAGCTGAAAGAAACACACCAAGTTTCTTGGCATGATGCTGCCGGGCAGGCTGCAATAGATTAGCTCTGCCCTTAACAACAAGTTTCACTGGGCCGATGAGAGATGTTATGGAAACGTATCAAGGGAAAGAGGACTCCAGCTTCAGCTGGCCAGCAGACCATAGGGTAATCACTGCAATGAAAATCCTGAACCAGCACCAAGACTCACAAAGCAGCTTATTATAAGGATTTAATATACAGTATGATGGAGAATCTGGATAGCTCTGGTAATGGGATACGGAGACTTGCTCTTCTCAGTCCCTGGTTCGAATTTGGATTAAGTCCATTTCAACTAAAATTAGTTGCCATTTGAGACACTTTGGAGGCCTTGGCGAAACAAGCCAGTCACCTCATCCCGGCTACCAGGGGAGCTGACCTCACACGCAGGGACTACCTCCCCAAAGGAAAAATCCCAACTGTTGTCATGCTGTAGGTTTCCTTTTAGACCACAGATCGGAGTCCCACCAATATTATTTTAAAAATGCTCAAGCCCCAAACTCCAATTCTGTGACCAAAGGGTCCCTCATTCAGTTCTGCAGAGTCAAGATTGCGAAGGTTAAAAACAATGCAAAACAACAACAACGCCTCTTCTAAGGCAAGTCTAGTTCTTCAATCAGACTTCTTTAAGAAAGCAGCCTGGTGGCTTGATAATTAGAAGCTACTGTAGAGATCCGCAGGTCCTTCCCCACCGGACATGTCCGCCCGAGTTCACGTGGAGCGGGAGCTTCCCGGGCAGCCTTCTTGGAGGGCTGCGTGCCCCTGTGAATGCCTGTCTTCCCGGATCCTGCTCTGTCTTGCGTGTCCAGCCTATCAAGTGGCTGAATTTGTGCAGCAACGGGAATAAAAGGAAGACAACACAGTCTTGCTATCTCTCTCCATCTGTAAAGAAGGTTCTTGTTTGTCTGCCAGCCACAACCCATGTTGCCACATCCTTGTTTTGCAGAACGTCAGGAAATAAGAAGTTACCAGAAAAGTGCCTGAGAGCACCACAGTGCAGGAAGATGCTAAATTCTCGGGGACACCGAAGCTCTCTAAACACTGTTGTTCCGTCCACAATTCAGAACCTCTCTGTCTGCCCTTGGTTCAGACTTTCTCCTGCACTCCCTCAGCCAGAAAAGCAGAGTCGCAGGTAGAACTGGAGAAAAGGCTGTCGTTCCTGTGCTTGTGGGCTCCTGGGTCTCTCTGCGTTCACTGCCATCATCTGGCATCTGTACTCTTTCTCGTGGCTCTAGGCACACAGCAGATACACTAGTTATAAAAATTCTCTCTGAGTGCTGTGTTCCTGGAAACCAAAATCTAGATGGATAGATGCTTTCTGGATTGAGCAGCCGAAAATTACATAGAGGTAGGCAGTCACAGCTACACCCCTTCAGTGTGTGGGTTTCTCTTCCATCTGTCACCTTCTCACTCCAGAGTCACTGAAACGGGAAAAGAGAACGTTGTCTTTGTGTGTGTGTGTGTGTGTGTGTGTGTGTGTGTTTTCTCCCAAACAAGTAACCAAGAGCCACACCACTGGTCAGTGGAGGAGCACCACCAAAGGCATTCCTAGACGCGAGAGAGGAGGCACAGTACAGTTCTCTGCCAGGTCCTTGAGATCTTGTTCACTTTCCTTCACAAACCAACCAGAAATGAAATTCATAAATAAAATAAGCTATCGTCAATACACTGTCGGAATCTAATGGAGTAGTAAAAAGAAAGTAATGTGTATTTTAAAACAAATTTCCATATAGCTATATGCTCCATCTTCGTGAGAGAAGAGAGTGCTAACTCTCACCTGACCGAGGTGTGTTTTATGGGCAGCATTGCTGCCACCGACATGTTTTTATGAAATCGCCGACGTGCTCCTTAGTTCTGAACAGAACAAAAAGTCATCGTCCACACTGATCCATTCCTTGAATATTCCTCATACGTTCAAGCTGTGCGAGAGATATTTCATGTAGACCTGAAGTGGAGCCGGGGTCCGGGCTTGGGTAATTAAGCAGGCTTTTCCCCTTTGTGAATGTCCAGCAAGGACTCAGAAGTCACGAAGGATGAAGGGAAATTCTCTCTATTGTGGGGCTGGACAGCAAAGTACCGGACACCCAGCAACCTTGCTTCCCGACACCTAAAGGCAAGGAGCTTCCCTCTGGAATTATAATAGTCCCAGATGTCTCCACCACTTTCCAAACCACCCCCATGAAAAACCACGGAGTTGGAATGTCAAACTAGTCCCTTGGTTCCTGGTGGAGTTCTGTGGTGTGTCCCTCCATAATTCACTGAATTCTTGTTCAATGTCTGTTGCACCCAGTAAATTATATGTTCTACGGGAGCCAGGGCCTTTGCCTGTCCTGACCACCACTGCATCTCTTGGCATGGGCGAGGTACTCACTAAGAATCTGTTGAGAGAATCAGTGAGGAAATGAATGAATAAATGAATGAGTACTAGATAGTCGTCAAACCTGCATTGGTTTATAAGCACAGGCCAAGTGTATATTTTAATGCTTAAAGAAACTTGCCTTTAAAGATTTTACTTTAGGATTAGTATCTACTTATATTAGGTATAAATGTAATAACTCTCATGGCATCTCGTGTGGACACAAGAAACTTCTAGCTCAATATCTGAAATGTCAGGGTGATTTCTTGGGTCAGGGTAATGGGGCTTTGTGCCAGAGAGCTAATATATAGAGGAAGCAAAGAAGCAGAGCCTCAAAGATCAAAAATCTTTCTCCTTTCCTGCCTCATTCCTCTTCTCTGTGGCTGTGTTTGGTCCGTTCTGCCTGGAGCCTTGCAGCGGCTTGTCACATCTCAGGCAGGATCTCGTGTCATGTGTACCATCTGGATCCTGACTCTGTTGGACTGGGAGTCAGGAAGTCTGGATTTGCCTCCCAGTTTTGTCATTAACTAGCTGTGGGACCTTACCAAAGTTTCTCCACTTCTCGAAGTCTCTGCTTCCTTGTTTATAAAATAGAAGCATGGGACTAAGAGTTTCTGACTGTTCTTTCCAGCTCTAATACTGAACATCTAGTGATATTTCATACCTGGGAATAAACAGGGAAAGGTAGACTCAAAGTTGTGAAAAAGCTAGAATGTGGTTTAAAAAGAAAAAAAAAGCAAAGGTCGGAAACTGAGTTTTCCTAGTTCACAAAGTACCCTTGGAACTTCACAGAAGGAAAAGGAAGAAAACAAGTCTTTAGACTGTGCGGTTTCTGTAAACTGAATTTAACTAATTTCACTCTCTGTCTAGAGAAGTTTTCTATTTCTTTTTGCATTACCTGCAGATTTGTTGTGTGACGTATTCTTGCTTTTCTTTACTTTCAATGTCAAAGGTAGGATTTAATAGTAGGTCCTAAATGGTGGCTGCTACCTATCAGAAATGAGACCCCAGACTACTCAGTGCTCATCATTACCAATAAATAATCCCCCCCAGAAACTTATTAATTTTCTCCCTTTCAGAATCCTTGAAACTCCGAGCTTCAGTTTCAAGATCAATTCCGGTAAACCCTATCGTATTTAAGCCTAAGCACATATGAGTTTAATATAAAATGTTAAAGAGCTATAATTTGGGGGTTCTAAGATCATCTTATGGTTAGCCCATGAAATCAGGGAATTGCTTTTTCTGGAGAGAAAGGAACTGAAATGCATTCATGTGGTAACAGGTTTTTATTTGAACAGTGCACGGTCTCCTGCTAGCCTTGCTTTTCCAAGAGGTATGGCCTGCACTGAAGAGGCTCTGGGGAGACAGAGAAGTGTCTCCCCAGCCCCCCTTCAGCACCAGGTTGGGTACACTCTTTTCCCAGTATCTACTGATCAGCTTCCCTCCCAGGTACTGAGGCATCCTGGGGCTGCATGAGAACTGTGTCCACAGCAGGAACAAGGTCTCACATGTGTTAACAAGCTCCTGTGCACAGAAAACAGCCTTACTTCTCGAATGAAAGGAATCAAAGAAAGAACAGAGAGTGGATTGTTCTGTTTCCTATATCCACCTGCCACAGGATCCTAAATGGAGCAAAATTCAGAGAGTCGTATTTGGAAGCTTTCTCATTCTTCAGTGACTTGAAATTGAGCCTGAGAGGGAGAGATACACTAGCACTCCCTGTATGTGCGTTTGTGCATGTGTGTGTGTGTGTGTCTTGGGCCTGTAGAAGGGCCCAAGGCTTTTGGAAGACATCACTCATCCCTGAACTCCAACAGCAAGACTCTGAGTACTTGAATATATAGAGAAATAGGAAATCCCTGGATGTAACTGAAAAGCCCCAGACTAGATTCTTCTTTAGCTTCGATGCAGAACTCACGCCTTTGTTACATCCCACTGATTACCAGAGACTTGAGCCACCTCTGCTCTAGGTTATAAGTGGGTACAGGCAACAGTCATAGGGAATGTGCATCAAACAGGCCTATCCTCCAAGTCCTGGGGAAAAAAATGGAAGGAACTGATGGCCAAGGCTGCCAAAGGGCTAAAGCGTCAGTCTTGTCTCTCCCCATTAAACTCCTTAAAAGCTTAACATAGTTTTCATTTTTCAGCATTAATTCAAATCTAAGTCTCTTGCCCTCCTCGAAAATCCCCTCTCCACCTTGAGTTGGCTGCTCCAGGAGCATCTTCCCTGCTATTATTAGTGGATAATTGCTTAACATTTTCTAGAGGTAATTAACCTTGCCTTTGAAATGAAAGAAATCCCTAAATTGAGCAATATGATGAAAGCCATTCTTTCATGTAATTTAGACTCATCAGCCAAGTACATCAATTTCTAGCTCAAAGGCAGAGCTGAAGAATAAGCAGTGGAGATATTGTAAAGAAAAAAACTGAAGGTCTTAATACTGTCAGTCTCAATTCCTTCAGAGCAGGGTTCCCGGGGCAGCAGCCCGATTGCAAGAGGCCAGTGGTTCTGTTCAAGTGCAACACAGTGACCTTGACAAAAGTCATCTGTTACAAGGAGTCCATGTCCGGCTGACAACAGCTTGGTCGGTGTTGCACGCATACCTGAAGGCTCCAGAAGTTCACCGAGGACTCCTGCTTCTGCATTAAAATGGAATGTCTTTTAACATTTTTAGGAAGACAAATGTCGTTTTGCAGAGAGCTCTGGGAGTCTACACGCAGTTTGTCAATCCCCGCCAGCATCTGTATGCATGCCTGTCTCACAATTAACCATAAGTAGCTCCATCAGGACCATAGGTTTTGAGGTGGTGAGATGCCACAGACAACTTGCTTGCCCCCTGCCTCCACCTCAGGCTGTGCCCAGCTGATTTCAAACTGATGGATATCAGAATTTTCCTCTCGCCAAGAGAAAGGTTTCCAAGATGGAGACTAAACAACATCCCCTGGTATCTCGTTCCAAAGGTTGGGAAAGTTCCGTGCCAGCAAACCACTTTGTGGTTGCATTAGACGCTCTCTGCTGCCCTGCGGTTAGCTGGAAGTCACTTTACCGCCGGGCTTTTATCGCCCAGCAGCTGCATTTAGCATTCTGGGTGACCGTGGCCCACGCCCCAAACCAGAGGAAAGCCCTGAGGGGCTTTTTGAGGACCATCCAGCAACCCTCAGAGACGCAGGAGGTCCAGATCAGATCTACAGACACAGATTTAAAAAAAAAAAAAAAAAAAAAAAAGAGGTCACTTTGGCGCCCTCTAGGGGCAGTTCATTGCCATCCTGTAGATTGTGAAATCTTTGGGTAATTTCATGTCAGTACGGAGACAAACATCTTGTTAGTGATTTCCTCATATGGCTTACCAGTACCCTTTCCTACATTCTTTTTGTTGATTATTTTACATGACCACAGGATCCCTTTTCTCATGGAAACTTCATCATAAAATCCTGTACCGAAGGGGGAAAAAAACCCAACAACAACAAAATTAAAGCCAGAGACTTTGATTGTGTCTATCAGTTCTGTTTATTTTGATGCAAGCACTGAAGGCAGCTCTTCAGCCCTCCTTTTTAAATGTTTCCCATTCACAAACATGGGATCTGAGTCGGTTTCATTCCCCTTTAACAAATGGGGGCGCTCCGGGGGAGCAAATCTGATGATGCCTCATATTGAAAAGCAGGGTGTTTAGAGTCTATCATTCTTGGCATCATTGGTAAGTTCCTTTGCTTCTCTGCGCCTCAGTTTTCTCAAGTGTAAAGTGGGTCAGAGAAGAGTGCCTTCCTCATGAGGGTGCTCGGAGGATGGAAAGAGATCATGCCCGTAACGCACATCATTGTCCTTCACAGGTATAGAGAATCTGGGGGACTCAAGACAGGAGAACACGGGAGAGTCAGGAATTACCTAACAAAGGCACCCACCTCACAGAGCTGTTGAAGGGGTTAAATGATTTGATGAAGGCAAAACACCGGAATAAAGTTTAGCATGTCCTAAACAACTGAAATCAATTCCCGTTGTAGATTTCCATTGTACAGTTGAGCACATTGAAACGTACATTGGTTAAGTAAGGGGCTTAGGGAACTGACATAGTGCACAGCAGAGTCAGGAATCCATCTGACTCCACCGCCCAGGCTTTTTACCACGATGCTCTCTCTATGCATAGTAACTATTACCGTCAGTAGTATTTTGACAGGAGAAATAATTTTCAGTAGGCCTGCTGTCTCGGACTGAAGAGAAGTTTCCAGTTCGTCAGCCCGAGAAGTGCACACTCTGAAGCCTGAGCCCACTTCCATGAAGACACTAAAAATGTAACCACCCATTCACAGTCTTTTGGTGGTGTGGGGCAGAAGTTCTCCACATTTTTGTTTTGCAGTAAGAGGATATTTTCTGCTGGCTGAGATACTTGACTTCATCTGGGAAAGTGGACATAGTTGATAAGGAATTTAAAAAGGGAATATCCAGAAGGAAGCCAAAACACCTTCTTAGGGTGTTCTCTTAGGGTCTCCCTGTCAAGGTGAACCCAATCGAAAGCCCTGGTAACTTCTAATGTTTCTCTAGAAGAGGCTCCAAAGCCACTCCACTTTCTTTTTCCTTTTTTTTTTTTTTTAAGACTTTATTTATTCATTAGAGAGAGAGAGAGAGAGCACACAAGCAGTGGAGAGGCAGAGGCAGAGGGAGAAGCAGACTCCCTGCCCAGCTGGGAGCCTGACACAAGGCTTGATCCCAGGACCTGGAGATCATGACCTGAGCCAAAGGCAGGTGCTTAACCGTCTGAGCCACCCAGGCGCCCCCCCACTTTCTGATTCTAGCATGGAAGATGCTCCCTGCACCTCTGAGAAGTAATCTGAGGATTCTTGAAATTTCTGTTCAACTTGGATAGAGAAGTTCTAAGCTAACCAGCGGTAAAGTGTTCCTAACGTAGCCTCAGTAGAAGCGCTCCCTGACGTAGGGCTTTCTTCAGCTCTCTTGGTCAGCGTATTACCAGCTCTGCTATCTAAGCTGCTAAACCTCAGAGTCTCCCAGCTCAAGGATTTCCCATTGATTTTAGCTTCCAAAAACAGATTTCCCACAGCACCACCAGATTGTGACCGTGGGTGAAGTCTCCTGCTATTCCGCTTACTGTCTGCAAGTGCTGAGGCTTTGGAAACTCAAATCTTTGAGGCTGTCTTATTTTCTCTGAGGGCACAGAGCTAAAAGAAGACGGTTTGTTGTTTTAGGGAAGACACTCATTCCTAAGAAATTTCTAGCTATTGGGCAGCGGGAAAAAAAAAAAAAACTGTTTTGGAAAAAGTTTTTCTGATGTTGAAGTGGTACAAACATGTATTTAAAGGAGATGCTTTTCTCAGAGGTGTTGCTGAGATGTATGCCTGTATTGAGCTCAGCTTGGCTCTGAGACTTTCTCGTGCATTCCCATCCCTTCTTTAGGCAAGTTGGTAAAACACTTCATGAGTTAGTTTCTTTTCTTTCTTTTTTTTTTTTTTTTAATGCTATACAAGGAGCGAGGCCCACTGGTCCTGAAGCAAAACTACCTGAAAACTCTGTTTTCCTAGGAAGTGCTTTCCAGGTAAGAGGAAGATGTTTTTGGGTTGAGATTTAGTCTTGAAGACTCTGGAAGACTCCCTCCTGCCCAGAAGCGGTCATCCCCGACAATCGCTGCAAACAGCAGCAGCAGTGAGACGACAGTGATAATGCCACTCACACTGGCCTCTATAGTAGTCTTTACTATGAAAAGTTCAAGTGCCATGTGCAAGGCTGCAGACGGTCCTCATGTGTGTTTCTGTTCCCATTAACAGACAGAAAACTGAACTTGCAAAGGTGTCTGTCTCACTAAAAGGCCCAGAAGAAGTCACTCACAGGAAACAGGAAAACAAAACAACTTCAGTACTTTTATTATACGTCAAAATTCCGAGGGTAGGGTTGTACACAATCTAATCAGCTTTTGAAGAGCAGGGTTGCCTGCTAGTAGTGTATTCATTCATTCATTCATTCATTCAATGTTCGCTGAGTACTCATTACATGTCAGCTGTTGGTCAGGGAGTGGGCTGCAGAGTCCCTAAATTCACAGAGCTTCCATTCTAGTGGCTAGAAACAAACAAACAAGAACATCAAAATAAAATATCAGGTGGACATAAATGTTGTGGGGAAGCAAAGAAAGGACGCTAGGAAATGCCGAGGGTCTTATTTCCTACGGCACGGTCCAGGAAAGCCTCGACAGGCGGGAGCCATTTAAGCAGGACTTTGAAGGAAGCGCGGGCACCATGAGAGTGGTTAAAGTAGAATTTTCACAAAGCCAAGAAGCGACTCTCATATAAATAGAAACTGAACGTATGTCAAAGATTCATTCTGCTCAGTAATTAGCAAAGGAACAATAAAAGGTTAAGACTGGTTCAAGCGGCATTCTAAAATGTGGCATTTACAGGAAGTTTAAAAACGGAGTGCTCAACGAAGAAAGACCGTTAGATTAGAGACAACGCTGGTTCATGTCCTACTAGATTCTATATCAACTCTAGTCTCTGAAATTCTCTAACAGACAGGAATTATTTGGTCTCTCCTGGAAAAAAAAATCTACAAACTATCAAGAAACTTCACTCCATCTAAGACTTTTAATCAACCGTAAACAGTGAGTCAAAGAGAGTTCATTCCCCTGAATCATCCCGTGGGGAGCCTATGAAACAATGTACCCGCAGCACATTAAAAAGACATACTGCTCACCTTCTTATTTTCAAGTTTTGCTTTCTTTTTTTTTCTTTGATTCTTTTGGTTTGGTTTTTTGTTTTTTGGTTTTGGTGTTTTTTCTTTACAAAGTCAAGCAGATAGCTGGAGGAGGAGCATTGCAGGCAGAGACAACGTGAGTGAGTCCGCCCCTTTCCCTCCCTCCAGGAGGACCCCCCCACCAACGCACACTCATACGTTCAACCTTATTATGAAGTGTGGTGTAAGTTAATAGCTGGGGGTAATCTGGAGAAGCTGGTAGATTTATACTGGAAAGAGAATGGGACTTGAAGTTGGAAGTTGAGAGTAGGGAAATTTCAGAAGGTATTAGGGAGTCATGAATATGAAACGTGATGAATAAGAGGAGAATGGATTTGGACAACATTTTGCTACTTTTCTTGGGCCTGAAAAGGTAGTTCATCTATGCCAGCCCCACCTTTGACTGTTTCCTGAGAAACTGAGCAAAGATGTGAACTGGTTCCCATTACTTTTGGTTTGCTTGTTGGGCTGTGTTCTATACGAGACGGGGCCATGGCGCTTCCTAGCTTCATGTCTGTTTGTACAACCTTCCTCTGTCTCTGAAACGTTCACTCTCAATAGGGTGTTGCAGCATGGAGACATTGTCACTGTCACTGAGATGTAATCTCTGTTTTCCAAAACATCTCCTCCTCCCATGCTTTGCGCTGCTTACAAACCCTCATGCATGCCTTCATGGTAGCTTCCCCACCACCAAGGGAACCAAGTATCTCCAAACTCTTTGCTTGGCCAACTGGATGATGAGACCATAGCAGCAGAGGTCTTTCAGCATAAGGAGCAGGTCTGGGAGAAGGAAGTGATTTTTTTCAGATGACATTTATAGCCCGTCTGGGATATCCAGATAGAACTGTTATGTTGTTCAATAGGCGATTTCCCCATTCTCCCATCCCACCAACGGATAAAGAGAGAACAGTGTGGGTTTCAGGCACCAGACAAGAACCTGAAGGAAGAGGACAACAGCAGCACTGATGGATGCAATTCACCCCCACCAAGAAGGACAATACGGGGAGGGAGGGGGAGGAGGCAGTGGGGGAGAAAAGAGATGAGTTTGTGACCCCAGCCTCTTTGCTTTTAGAAAGAGGCACTTGCTCCCAAACATTGTCTTCACACTGCCTGCAAGCCCACCAATCAGAAATTCATTTAGGTTAATATTCGCATATCCTGAAATGAGTAAGGAGACCCCATTTGGTTCAATAAACCTTTGTTTAGTTCCTGATTATACTGAAGTTCATGAGAGAGTAAGTACAGAACCATACTTTGGAGACCCCAAGTAAAAAGGGCAAGTGCAAAGGGGCTTGGATAAACAATCCTTGGAAAGGATGCTGACCACTTTCATTCTGGTCGCAACTCAGAGTCCTGAAGTCAAAGAAAGCCAGGCCAGTGATGTGACCCCTGGATCTGAGCCCTGGCCTCAGGCAATAGTACCTCCAGGGCCTCCAAAGCTCCAAACTTGGTTTTCTCTTATTCTGTAGTACCAGGCTATCAGCTCCTTCATCCTAGATATTGGGAAAAGCAATGTAAATTTCCGTGCATGTTCCCCCATGTATCCTGGGGGGTGTTTTCAAATTTCATCCAGCTTATATGGCACCAAGAAGTATTGTGTTCTCTCTCCCATCTTCAAGGTCAAGAATTTGATTCCTGGTTGCTGAGAAAAGCCAGATTTCTCCTAGAAGGAAATATTTTTGTTAGAGAAGTCTGTGTCAGATTATTTCGTCTGTTAACAGCAGAACCAGAAGATAATGAGGACTATTTGACAGAGACTAGCATTGACAAATGGTACACATTTTTGAACTCATTTCAAAGTACAAACTCCTATTTCATTTCATTTTCTAAGGCTCTGAATAACTTATAGACAATTTAATTGCCTGTATTTGGAATAGGGAATTCCTAAAATGCTGAGTATAATATTTGGATTTAAAGAAAAAGACACCATAATAGAGGCCATTGTTCAAGTAAGTAGAGACAGGTTCATGTATTTCAAACCCTGGATGAAATATAAAGAAGATCATTGAGTTCTAATTTGAAAGAATTCCACTGAAAGACTCAGAAAACAATCCACTGCGAGAATATGAGACAGAATTATAATATTTACCGGACAATTGTTTGCTAAGAAGCATTTATTTTATATCAATTTTTAACGAGACTGAACTGTCAGATTGTTTAAAATTCCGTCGGAAAAATTTGGATTATCACAAAAGTGTTTACTCTTTTATCCTTCCATGTATATTGGATTACTCATGGAAGACAACGGAAAGAATCTGAGAAATGCTGGTTTTAACAGCGAGTGAGACTCCATTTCAGAAATATTATAGACTATGTAAACGAAAGCAATTTTTGGACATGCATTAATGCAGCCGTGATACCACTGGTGCAATGTAAGACACCAAGAAATGAAATTTTCCAGCACTATCAGCAGAGATTATTCCTTGGAAGATGATGGTAGAAGTGAAACATGCTTCCCCTATATCAACCATGCTTGCATAGGAAAAAAAAAATTATCTTCATCTTGTTTTGCTAAATATCACCATTAGCTCCAGCAGCATGACTCAGAGTCTGTTTAATAAAATAAGACCTTTTAAAGTCATCTTGGAACACTGGAATTATCACCTATGAAGACACTGCAGTCATATATAACTTAGATCACTCGCTGAATAGACTTCCCTTAAAAGCACGTTTAGGACGACGAAGCCAAACTTCCTCTTGGTATTAAAATCACCTTTGATCATCCATTCTAATATCAAACAAGCATGTCCACCTTTTTTTTTTTCCTGTAAGGTCTGAGTTTCAGGGACACAGGTAACTTGTAACAATGCAACACTTCTCAGCTGCACGAGGATCCCCCGGGGAGTTGGGGGCCACAGACTGTGGGGTCCTGCCCCCGCCGCGGCTGCCTGGGTGTACCACAAGCGGGGTACAGAAGGCATTTCTAACACATCACGTTGACGCTGCTTTCCTGGGAACCACACTCTGAGATCTGCCGCACTGAAGGACTCTGCGTGGGAACTGTTAAAAGCAATTGTAGGAAAAAAATAAAACTTACGTGTGGGTCAGGCTGGTCTTGTGCAAAATGAAGAAAAACAAAAAATGAAACAGGCCTAAGCGTCCCCCTAAAGGCTCATCGGCCTCTCTGTGGCGGCTGCCTCCAAACAGAGCCCTCTGCTTCCTGATTTCCCTTCGCTCTTTCCTACGTCTAGTTCTCAAAAGTGCTCACAGAGCCTGCTAGCTTCATTTACCCTACAATGTACATGGGACATAGCAGTTACTCCTCAGGGACCTTTGCATTTTAACGGGGATCAAAAATTTAGACCCAATAAATGAAATCTGAACAACGAAAGGCGTCACTCTGTTACATTTGCACTCCATCACACAGATTACGCCACAGTGGTCTAAAAGTCAAATCTCCTCGTGTTACTATCTTAGGACCTGGACTTCCAGGCTTTTCAACCTATGCCCCTGCCTACCGGCTCAACCTCAGCAGCCACCTCTCCCTCCTCCCACTTTGTATACAATACTGAACTACGTCGATTTCTCTGAAAATGTCCTTTTCTCAGGATAAGCTCCATCATTTTGGGGACCCAGTGAAATGGAAAAATGCAGGGCCCTTTGGCCATGATTATTAAAGAAGTTCAAGACAGCAACTGCAGAGCATGTATCTGGGACCAGAGGCTTCCGAACACGGAGCCCTGTGTGACCACCGGCCACACACCTGCAAAGCAGCCCTGACTATTCAGGGACATTAATCCCTAAGTCCCCTCGGCACTTGTCTTGAGGTATCACAAAGAAACCCATCAAGATGTGTTATTTCCTTTTGCTCTGAGTCAGTATCTCTGGATTTGTTGAACTTCAAATGCAAGAAAGCACATGAGCTTCATCATGCCTTTACTCATTTTCCAGGAAAACTCTGATGTAGTCAGAGAGTACCAGATACTACTTTAACCCTGGCACTGACCTGTCATAATCTCTCCCTCTTTGGTACCTCTGTAAGGTACTGTTCCTTCCTCCAGAAATGCCACTTACCGCGTCTCCAGAGAAACTCGCTTACTGGACTTCAATCTCGTTTGTATGAGCATCTTATGCTAAGCCTCCAAGCCTCCAAGCTACACCAAGGCATTGATGGCGTCTCCATCTTTGTGTCTGTAGAATCCAGCATGATGTCTAGATCGGAGGAAGGACTTCAGAATGTTCATTAAATGAAAGAAGGGAGGTCAGGCATCCTAACCTTTTCCCCTAATTCAAACCCAGTTTTGTGGGAGAAAACCATTTCTAAAGCTGAGAGACAGCTTAAATGTGACTCAGTCTTCCCGATTTACGAGGGGAAGTCGTCAATTTACTTCTAGTTACCACAAAGGGACGAGGCTCTGGGACAAGAACTGAACTCCCGCAACTCTGGAACCTAATCGAAGAGGGTGTGACACCGCCGCCCCCTCCCCGCAGAGACGTGTTCGGTCCTGCTCAGTGGAGGAGTCGGACACGAGAGAGTTTGAATCATCAAGGATGCCTTTCCTAGACTGGCTTCATATGGGAACCTCTATTGTTAATTCAAACATTAGGAGCTATCTGAGGTCTGCAGTCGGCTCTCCCGGGCTGATCTAGTTTGTGGTTGATGTCAGTTTTTTGCTGCTCCCCCCACCCGCACCCCCCGGGACTTCTGACTCTGCACTGTCGTTCTCCCGTGAGTGGGTGGCGAAATACCTTACAAGCTGAAATTCAAACCGATAAAGTCTGCTTTTTGTAAGTTTATGGTTTATCTATGAATTCCGTGTACCCAAGCTATCTTCATCCCTGGTTGAGGCAAAATTTGAGCATTGGCAGGATATCATATTTACTTAGGTATTTTGCTCCAACTTGCGGGCATATACTATTCTGGGCACATTATAAGAGAAAATCCAGGAAGCTTTTTTTTTTTTTCCAGTACAATCTTTTCAGTTGTTTTTTAGCCATTGGTATATACTCTCCTTGCAAGCACCGGAGGATTGAAGCAGCATGTGCTCTTGTGTTTTGGGGGGCGTGGTGCGGGGGAGAGAAGAGAGCCCATTGTTCCTGACTTCTCAGTAGATTGCTGCTTCTTTCTTCTTTCCCTTCCATATCTCGTGAAGCGGGTGGGCTTTCACTCCCTCTGGGCGCCTCCAACCCTTGGAGCTCACTAACGAGCTGGGACAAATGGTGGTCAGGTTCAGACATCGATCTCAAAAGACAAAAAAAAAAAAAAAATTTCAGCATTAGATGCTTCTACGGCAGACATCGAGGCCTGAATCACCATTCCGATGGGCACATCTGGCCACCTGCTCAGAGAGCAAATCCCAGCCTGTCTATACCACGCCACGAGTCATGGAGTGGCAGGGAGCCCGTGAGAAAGTCTTCATGGAACCACAAGTGGGTCTCAAGGGCAAGGCAACTTTATCTATCCTTTGCATGTTAAGGGTTCAGTATTACTTTTAGCCCGTTGAGTGGACATCTTCATTCCTTCATGCCAAGCTTGGTGTGTGCACTCCCAAATCCAACTCTTGCTTGCTTGCATACTTAATTGCAGTTGCTTTCATAGACTTAGAATCAGGACCCTCAGGGTTGGGAGGGGGTTCAACTGGTTGTATACTCTGTCCCTTCCGACAGCTGAGTCTGCTTTACCTCCCCATACTACCTCTGCCTCAACACTACCAAGGACGGGAATGAACTGCCGCCCAAGGTCACCCACTTCATCCTTGAGTAGCTCTTTCAGAAATACCTTCTTTTCATAAACCAGATGTCAGCTTAAGTGAACTTGGCCTTTCAGATTTAGATGAGATTATTCTGAATTCTCATGCCTTATACAGGAAGCCATTCACAAGCCTTTCAGACTCCCTGTCCATCTTGGACGTGTGGGCAGGAGGCTGTTCCTAAGTGTCCTGGCCACTTCCAGCTGAGGCCAAATCACTCCGTGTATGGAGCCCTCTCTTTTCTACATCCGTCCTCCTTCTGGCTGTCACCTTTTCCCCTCCACTGAGCGGTTCTCTTCTTTTCCTGCTGGGACATTCCATGTGAGCCTGTCTCAAACACAAAGCCCCGCAAGTGTGTGTGACATAATTAAGGCACTCGCTGGGATTAACAGTGTGGCGACCAGTCAGGTTAGGATGAAACAGAACAGTATGCATTTCTATTCTTCAAAACCTCTCAGCTACCTTATCACCAGGACCCCACTTCCTGGCCACATTTCTCTATAGCTTCCACATCCCACCATATGCTGTGCCCCCTCTTTTCTTCTAACTCCTCTCTTCTTCTGTCAAATTTCTTCATGTCCCAAATTCTAGTTAACTCACTCTCTAGAGAAGTTTGGTTTTGCCTTTATCTTCTAGACCTTGACCTTGGGACCTCATGGCCCAAACCCAGGGCAGTTAACAAATGTGTTTGACCAAAGACAGCCCACTCCCTAAAAGTCTTGTGCCAGATGTTACCCTGTCCCCACACAGTTACACAAAGTCCAGGTCTGACTCCCTGTCGATTCTCCCCAGTTCACTACAACCTGCCCTCCCTTGGCAGGCTTCTTGCTCTCGAGTCATTGCTATGGATGGAAAGAACACAGGCTTTGGAATGAGACCAGAGTCTGAATCCCAGATCTAATATTCATCAGTGGTGTGACATCCATTGGGCTAACTTTTTGAGACCATCTTTCCCAGCTATGAAATGGTGATAATTATACCATCCACAGGATTTGTTTGAAAACGTGATCTTCTGGCACATAATAGACACTCAACAATTTTTATTTACTTTAATTAAAGTAAAATGAAATGGAGACCAGGTTTAAACATCTCCCAAGCAGACAGAACCGTTTAAGCCAAGTAAGCAAAACTCAATCTGGCTTATTTTTAGGAGCATCCATGGAACTTACTTTAGGTTATTTCTTATAAATGCCACTGATAATCATCAAAGAATCTTAAAACATTTTCCTAAAATGGTATAAGATAAGCACTTTTAACCAATCCCCTGCCATCTGGAAACCCCCACTATAATAACCAATCATTGTGAAGGTCAAGTAACTTTGTCATTGTCATCTTCTAAGCCGCGCCAGAACATCGTGCCCTTGAGCTTCCTCGTCCTGGGTTTGAAGTGCCCCTGATTGTGACCAGTCCGTCTCTCCACTCAGTCAGATATTCATATCAAGTCAAGCTCTGTAAATTTTCTTTTAACACTTTCCTTTTCCTTGGCCTCAAAACCCTTCAGCAGTGGTGTGGAAGAACCCTCTCCAGCCCGGTTTGTTTGTTTAGACGCCTGACCCCTATCTCCTTGCTCTCTTGGCTCTCTTGGCATTTCATCTGGTCCCTGCTTTCATCCCCAGCTTTGGCTTTCATTACTCAGTCACTCCCACTCCTATGCAGAAGGGAAAGAAAATCTGCTCGTGCCTTTTCCTCTGTGTTACGATTCTGACTAACCCGGAAATAGCTTCGGAGATGACTGATCAAGTTATGGCTCCCAGGTATAACTGAGCTGTTTCCTAACTTCCAAAGGGCATCAGAAGTGCTGAGGTCACCGTGAAGATGAACCCTCTCTTTGTCAGAGAGGACTGAAGGAAACACTGGCCTCCGTACCTCTTCTCTTGGCATCTCATAAGTAAGCGCCTCTGTACTCCTGAGAAGAAAACAAGTCAGGATGCCATAATGGCTCTCACAACCCAAATCTCACCAACATACAAGGTTTAAAAATCTTAAACAAACAAAATATCTTGCAACATAATCTCTGTTCTAGTGCTAAATGACTCGGTTTTAAATACATAAAACTCCACATATAAACCCTTCAGTGTAAAACGCTGGTAAGGAAATTGATACTAAGTGAAGATGATCATTTTTATGATTTATTGACCTACCATATAGGTTATCGGAACCTCAAAACTAACTCAGCCTCTGATGAGGTGGGAGTCTCCAGGACGGGAGTTACCAGAGAATGGACCCGCACCGACTCAGCCAGGCAGACGCTCCAGGATGCACATCTCCTTCAGACCTGGCGATTCTCTGGGTGTGGGGGAAGAGCTGCGTGTTTTCACTGGCGTTTTCACATCAGAGAGGCATCCTGAGAGAAAGCATCCTGGTTGAACAGCTTGAAAGGACTGTTCCATAAGCAATTTCAGATGGGTTATTGGTCTCTTTGCGGTCCAGATGCTCATTTGCACAAAAAGTATAAAAATGAATGCCAGTATTAGTTAGAAACCAGGTCTGGCTACTTTAACAAAAGTCAAAGTAATTGCGACTTAATAGAGGCCAGATTTTTTTCTGCCTCATGATACAGTCTAAACTCAACCTGTCCAGAGCTGAGAAGGCAGCTCCCCAGTTTGGGACCAGGCTCCCCGGATACTGTTTGGCATCTTCAACACTCATCTTTCACCTCAGGGCTAAACTGTCTGTTCTCAACTCTTGCCAGTGAAAAAGGAGAAGGGAGGAGGAGGACATAATCTTTCCCTTTTTCGGGTGTGAACTGCAAGTTGTTTACATCTATCTGCTCCCGTCCCATTGGCTATCACGCAGGCACGTGGTCCCATCAATCTGCACCACCAACTGCAAGACAGAGCCTTCAGCGGGATGCCACGTGCCCAGCTAAAATTCAGGACTTGTCTTGCTGACAAAGAAAAAGAGAGTACATACTCAAGGGGAGCTAGCAACTATCCTTACGGTTTCCTGTGAGCTTCTGCTAAGATAGAGGTGGAATGTTTGACAGAAAGTCAGGGTTCAGTTGGTAGTAGTTAACATTTTTTTTTAATAATAGGCAAAAATTTAAAGTGGTGGATTTGATTTCAGTCTTGATATAGAGACAAAAGAAAAAGGTATGTGTGCCTTCACACTTTCACACAGAGACTCCCAGTGTGGGTCTGATTAAGAATGGCTAAGGTTTGGGGATAAAGTGACTGTCACTGCCCTGGCCTCCTGGTCCTGCTGGGTTTTAGGGAGTGAAGGCTTGGCCCTTGAGTGAGGCCTCAACCTTGCCCCCTCTCCCAGCCAGTCCTGATTAGGTTATCACTGGTGGTGTGTGTTGGGGGAGTCCAAATTGCATTTCCCCCTTAATGCCCAACTCATTTCTTCAATTCAGGCATCTGGGCTTCTGAGGAATTTTGTCCCCTTCTCCACTGGTCCAAACATACCTCATGAACAAGGCTCCCCAAAACATCACACAAACGAATGTTACCCACATCTCTTGTATACACTGCCATGCTGCTCTCATTATCTTTCATGCAAGGATTCTCTTTTCCTCGACTTCTAAGAACAGGAAAAGGGCAGGGAAGGAAGGGGTGGGGAAAGGGGCGGAGGAAAGGGATGGGGTAGGATAGGGGAGGGGGAGAATAGGAAGACAGTAGGAAGCTATGCTAAAGAGAGAGATATCCAGAAGAGAAACCAAGCCAATAAGCACACAAGGCAGTGGGATTCTGCAGTAGTGAGTGGTCACACGGCAGTGCTCCCTCACTCCAGATCACAATCTGAGAAGATCTAAGACACATCCTACCGCATTGGGAGGGAAACTTGATAGCGGTGGTAGGGGAGGAGGGTGATTCACGCCTCATTCCATGCTCAGATGATTCTTATTCAGGAGGACATCCAAGAAGGACATACCCTGAGTGAAAACTTACTGGACATTTTGGCAAACTACTAAGTTCTAAGATAGCGTTTCACTGACAACAAGAAAAATTTCAAATTAAACTGCAGAGCAGTCACCCTGTGGGGCTATAAAGGAATACTATTTTACGGTAAGTGTCTTTGGGGCTTTCCCTGTCAAAAAATGAAATAGTCTGACCAGTTAGAGCAGGACTCACTAAGGGGAGAAATTTCACATGGACACTTTGACTAATGATAAAATAAGACTATAACTCAATGTGAGAGATTCAAGGGATCTAAGTGGCTATCAGGACATGGTGACTATTTTTTTTTTTTTAAAGATTTATTTATTTATGTGTGAGAGAGAGAAAGTGCACGTCCTAGTGAGGGGAGGGCCAGAGGGAGAGAGAATCGTCAAGGAGACTCCACACTGAGCATGAAGTCTGACATGGGGGGCTCAAGCTCACGACCCCAAGATCCTGACGTGAGCTGAAACCGAGGTCTGACCTCAACCAACTGAGCCACCCAGACACCCTTGGCACACAGTGTTTTATAGTTAAGAAAGCTTCAGACTTGCTTTGCCATATGCTCAAACAGTGGCAGAACCACATCTAAAACCTAAGCATTGGAGGCTCCTGCGCCAGTGAGCCTTGTCTGGAACGTTCTGACATCAGAGGAATCTCTTATTCTGTAATGAAAATATCTCCTGTGGGAAATCATTAATATGTCCTTACGCTGATTTTATCAAAAAGGATGAGACCTGAGATGGTGAAACAAATTCTAAGGGTATAAACAATGTCATCCAACTGTTGTATAACGACCACATTCCGGAGGAGTTTTTGGAGTGACAAACGACTTCAAATAAACATTTGGTTCTGGCGGCACATTTTGTAAGTGGCTTTAGAGGAAATGTGGAATGCAGAAGAACGCAGAAGAGACTGGTGATCTCAATAGGCTGGGAATGAGGAAAACCCTCTGTTAAATAATGGGAACCGAGAAAATAAGGTAATGTTTAGGAAATCCCCCTTCCTATCTGAGTGAGACAGTAGGGACTGCCTAGACTCAGGAGATTGTCCTGTGAAGTGAAGAACTGCTCTATTTGACCCAAACGCCATGGCAGGGATGAGCGTGCGTGTGCGGGAGAGTGACAGGTGACCACCCCATCTGTAAGGAGAGCGAGGAGGAGCTGGCAGGCAGTGGGCTATGGGAAGCAGCTGAGGGGAAAGTACACTGCACAAGGATTCAGATGACTTGGGTCCCAGTCCGAGAGCTGTTGCTAGTTGTCCAAGCTGTGCCACCGCAGGCAGGTTACTTAAACTCTCTGGATGGGCTTCAGGTTCCTACTCATAAAAGAAGATTTTGCTTCATCTTTGCCAGCTCTAAAATTCTGCTTTCCTGGGTCCACTATTCAAATGCCTATAGCAAAGCTTCCCAAACCTCTAACCTGAGGCATCTTGGCCCCTCAGGGGACCTGTGGCAATGTCACAGCTGGTTGTCACACAGTGGGAAGGTGCTACTGCTATTGGCATGTGGTGGGGGCAGGACAGGGATGCTACTAAACATCCCAAAATACAAGGGGAGCTCCCTACAACAAAGACGCATACACCCCCAAATTTTCATAGTGCTGAGATTGAAAAACACTCACTGAAAGGACCGTATAATGACAAACCCATTTCAGCCAATTACTGTCATGTTGTCAGATTGCTTTTTTAAGAGAATTTGAAAATTTGGATTTTTATGTAAAATATTCCCAATTAAAGATATAGATAGATAGATAGATAGATAGATAGATCTATATATATAAAATATGCTCTAGGAGCCATATAAAATGGGGCCTTAGGACAAATCCTAAGGTTTCTGGTTTCTGAAATCTTATTTAGCCACATACTGTTCAAGTAATTAGTGTAGCTTAACTGAAAGCGTGGATTCTTTTCATCTGTGTCTGATTATCTGAGCCAGAGCTAAACAGGTCACGGTTAATCCATGTGTGTGCTCACACAACGTGTGTGTGATGGAGTGGAAAAAAACACTACATGGAGTGTCCAGAGACATTCCCACTACCATCCGGGTAACGCTGGGGTCAGAATCCTTACATTTTCTGAACAATAGGCTCTCCATCTTTGAGGAGGGTATCGATACCCTTTCTGTCTACTTCTCCAGGTCGTCACAGGGTAATAGTATCTTGGAGCTAGAAGAGAACTTCAGAAATCACCTAAGACACAGTTACACCCAGAGAGGGGACACGACTTTGCCTTGAACCCAGTCCGTCAATGGCAGGCCCGCTCCTGAGAAGCCAGTGTCTTGGCTCCCTGTCCCCGAGTTCTGGGAGAGTGAGGCGAAGGCAGGTGGTGTGGGCGGGAGCGCCAGATGTGTCTCTCTTCCAGATGTGGTCTGCCAGCGCTTGCTCTTCCAGCTGTGCCTGAGCTGTACCAGATGTGACCTGAGAATTAGATGAGAGGGATGGGAAAGCACCGTGGAGCCTGTAAGCGACTGCCCTGTCTCCCAAACAGAAGGCTGGTACGAGCGTTCATTTTCCTCTGATGTACAAGCGCAGGCAGCAATCTGGCCAACAGCAACGCACGCGCCCACTGCTGGTCCCGGGGAGGCCTGAGCCCGCCTGTGACTGGCTCAGTCCCCGCACTGGGCCACTCTGAGAAAACCAATGCAAAAGCCCATCAGGACTCCTCGTGGGCCACTGAGAGGAGCAGTGTTGTCCCAGGGCCACCGGGACTGAAAGTGCAGTGTTCTTTCTGTATTCCTGGACCTGGTGGTGTCGGGAGTAAAATCCGCAAGGCTTACAGGGTTTAGGGACCTCAGAACTCTTCACCCCACCACACTCCCGCTCAGCGCCTCAGATGCTTTCCTGCCTCCGCGGGGTTCTGGCCCATAGGGAGTGGACAGCAGGGCTGTCTCCGCGGCTGCGCAGCCCATGCTCCCGGGCTGAGGCCTCAGAGCCCTTCCATCCTTGCTCAGCGCGACGAAGAGACCCGAGTTTTGGAATCAGCATTCAGAGCTTTTTTCTCCTTACTTAGTGCAAAAAAACGGCTCCCACGTCCATTGTGAACTTGGCCACCGGTCGTGCAGGCCGCCCGGCGGGTGAGACAGAACGTGCTGATGCTGAGGTTGCCCCGGCAGGTTCCACATTTTTTAGGGTAATGATAGAGTTTTCGGTTACTTACAGGATGTAATTATAAATACATATTTGCAATAGAAGCAGCCTGATGTGCTTAGTTTCCCATGAATAGCACACTGCACTTTGGAAATGCGCCGACCGCCCCTCTGAGGCCCTCCAGCCTGGATCTCTCTCCTCCGATTTTCCTTCATTTTTCCAAATCTGTACCACTGACTGGGGAACCACAGACCCTCTTACTCTCTCATCCCTTTATGTGTGATTGCAGGATGAGTCACCTACTCTCCGTTCTACCTCATACAAAGTATGAACCGTGAGAAACATCAGGACTTCTTCTATCCTTTTTATTCCCATCGTGTAGGCTGGTGTGTGGCATTTACTAGATTCCCAAGAAGCGTTCCTGGTCGTTGGAGACTTGGAGGGTCAGGGACCCCATAAAGAGCATCTTGCTGCCACGTGAGACTGATACACACTTCGAAAAGTCAGACATGGGAATAGCAGATATAAAGGCCAGTCACTAACGAAGTTGGAAGAGAAACTGGGCAAGAGGCCGCTGAGTGTCATGGTGTTGACTGAGTGGGTCCTGGTGCCTGAGGCAGGCCTGTCACCGGCAGGGAGAAAACTGCCCCCCAGGAAGCGTGGAGGCAGGTTCTCAGGTGGAAGCTCATCTCCCACGGGGAGAAGGACAGAGTTTTCAGTCACCATTATATTTACCTCCAGTTTACCAATCTGAGAATCCCTGTAGCTGCCTTGAGGCCCAGTGACCAATGGGGCAGAGAGACACAGAGGTTACACTTGTGAAGCCTCCCTCCGTAAGGAAGGCTGCCTGAGAAGTCGGGGAGGGCTGTTCCCCCTTCACAATTAATTTTAAATGATGGCAACATCCGAGCTCCTTTTTCAAATATCTTTATCAAATTTCAACACACCTCCTTCAAACCTTATCCACATCCCAACACAATCTTCTGGCATTACCTACCCCTCCTGACACAGGGAAAGCAAGAGTGATTTTATAACATCATCAGATGATCATATTATTAAGGGTTAGTACACTAACACTTCTTAATTTATTAACTGAACTAAAGCATTTCTTCAGTGGTTGCATTGGTACAGAATGTCCTTCGGCCACCTTTCCAGAGACTGGGGAGGGCCTGAAGGAGGAATGGCTCTGAGCTGAAGCCTGGCTACCTCACAGAGACTGGCCAGAGGGGCAACCTCTGTGTGAGAGCTGTCACCAACTAATTATGTACTATACAGTGGCTAACTGAATGTCATAATAAAAATTTTTTAAAAAGTAAAAAATTAAAAGCTATAACCAGACTCTGTTAGGCTAAGGAAGCAGTATTACAATGTTTGTAGTTTAGGTTTTTACTTATTTTTTTTTCTTTTCTCTATATAAAAGACTTAATTTTTTTAAAAGCAGTTTTTAAATTTTTATTTTATTTTATTTTTTTCAGTGTTCCAAGATTCATTGCTTATGCACCACACCCAGTGCTCCATGCAATACGTGCCCTCCATAATACCCATCACCAGGCTCACCCAACCCCCCCACACCCCTCCCCACCAAAACCCTCAGTTGGTTTCTCAGAGTCCACAGTCTCTCATGGTTTGTCTCCCCCTACAATTTCCCCCAACTCACTTCTCCTCTCCACCTCCCAGTGTCCTCCATGTTATTCCTTATGCTCCACAAGTAAGTGAAACCATATGGTAATTGAATCTCTCTGCTTGACTTATTTCACTCAGCATACACAGCAAAATTGGGAGGAAGGCACAGAGATGTCCCATGACCCCCTGACCCCCTCACCCCGCAACACACACACAGCCTTCCTGATTACAAACATCCCCCACTGGAGGGCACACTTACTGTAGTTGATGAACCTATATATCACATCATGAACCTATACATCACATCACATCACCATCACATCACATCACATCACCTATACATCACATTACATCACATTATAATCACCCAAGGTCCACAATTTACAGTAGGTTTCACTCTTTGTGTTGTAGATTCTGTGGGTTGGACAAACGTATAATGATATTGATCTATCACTAGAGTATCGTACCGAGTATTTTCACTGCCTTAAAAATCCTCCATGCTGTTCATTACCTTCCCCTTAACCACCCCACAACCACTGATCTCTTCACTGTCTCCGTAGTTTTGCCTCTTCCAAAATGTCACATAGTTGAAACCATAAAGTATGTAGCCTTTTCAGATTGGCTCCTTCACCTAATAATATGTGTTGAAATTTCCTCCATGTCTTTTCATGGCTTGATAGCTCATTTCTTCTTAGCGATGAATAGAATTCCATTGTCTGGATCTACCACAGTTTATCCATTCACCTACTGAAAGGCATCTTGTTTACTTCCAAGTTTTAACAATTATGAGTCGAATTGCTATAAACATCCCTGTGCACATTGTTATGTGGATGTGAGTTTTCAACTCCTTTGGATAAATACCAAGGAACACAGCCGCTGGACTATCTGGCGAGAGTATGCTCAGCTTTGTAAGAACCCACAAAGCTGCCTTCCAAAGTGACTGCATCGTTTGCATTCCCACCAGCCATGAATGCTGCTCCACATCCTTGTCAGCATTTGACATTGTCAGTGTTCCAGATTTTGGCTATTTTCATAGGTGTGCAGTGGTATCTCATCATTGTTTTAGTATGCATTCCTCTGAAGACAAGAATGTAGAGCATCTTCTCATACGCTTCTTTGCCATCTATGCATCTTCTTTGGTGATGTCTCTGTTAAGCTCTTTTAGACCATTTTTTAATCGGGTTGTTTGTTTTCTTGTTGTTGAGTTCTAAGTGGTCTTTATGTATTTTGGTTAATGGTCCTTTATCCAGGACCATTTATTTTCCAAATTATTTTCTCCCGGTTTGTGGCTCGTCTTCTCATTCTCTTAATGTTGTCTTTCACAGAGTAGAAGCTTTTAATTTTGATGAATTCCAGCTTATCAACTATTTCCTTCATGGATCATGCCTTTGGTGTTTTGTCTAAGAAGCCATCACTACTCCAAGTTCACCTAGGTTTTCTTTTATGCTATTTCCTAGGAGTTTTATAGTTTTGTATTTTTACATTTAAATCTGTAATCCATTTTGCGTTAATTTTTGTAAAGGGAGTAAGGCCTGTGTCCAGACACTTTTTTTTTTTGCTTGTGGATATCCAGTTGTGTCAGCACAATTCGTTGAAAAAACTATCTTTTTTCCTGTTTTATTGCCTTTGCCCCTTTGCCAAAGATCAGTTGACTATATTTTTGAGGGTCTATTTCTGTTTTTTTTTTTCTGTTCCACTGGCCAATTTGTGTATTCTTTTGCCAATCCCACACTGTCTTGTTACTGTAGCTTTATTGTGAGTCTTGAAGTTGCTAGTGTAAGTCCTCCATCTTTGTTCTTCTCTCTCTTTTTTAAAAAATATTTTATTTATTCATTTGACAGAGAGAGATCACAAATAGGCAGAGAGGGGGCAAAGAGAGAGGAGGAAGCAGGCTCCCCGCTGAGCAGAGAGCCCGATGTGGGGCTCGATCCCAGGACCCTGGGATCATGACCCCAGCTGAAGGCAGAGGTTTTAACCCACTGAGCCACCCAGGTGCCCCTGTTCTTCTCTTTCAATACTGAGTTGGCTAATTGGGATTTTTTGCTTCTCCATGTAAACTTTAGAATTAATTTATCCATATCTATAAAGTAAACTTAACAAGATTTTGACTGGGATTGTATTGAATCTATAGATCAAATGGGAAGAACAGACATCTTGACAATGTGACTCTTCTTTTCTATGACATGAAGTATCTCTTTTTATTTAGTTTTTCTTTATTTAGTTTATCAGAGTTTTATGGTTTCCTTCATATCATATGGATATTTACTTACTTGTTAAGAGTTATAACCCGAGGATTTCACTTTGGGAGGGTGCTGATATAAATGGTATTGTGTTTTTAATTTCAATTTCCACTTGTTTAATTTCGTATATTGAAATTGCATACTATGACCTTGCTGGATTGCTTATTAGTTGCAGGAGGTTTTGGTGATTCTTTCAGATTTCCTACATAGACGATCGTGTCATCTATGAACAAAGACAGTTTTATGTCTTCTTCCCCAAGCAGTATGCTTTTTATTTCTCTTTCTTGCCTTGTTGCATTAACCAGGACTTCCAGTACAATGTTGAAAGGAGTGGTTGAGACTGTGAGGACATCTAGGCCTTGTACCTGACCCTAGTCAGAAGAATTTGAGTTGCTCACCATTAAGTGTGATGTTAGCTCCAGGTTTACTGTAAATATTTATCAAGTTGAAGGAATTCCCCTTTATCCTAGTTTGCTGAGAGTTTTTATGATGAATCTGTGTTAGATTTTGTCTACTACTGTTGCTGCATCTACTGATATGATCGATGGTGATATATCAATAGCATGTAATGTGAGGATTATATTAATTGACTTTCAAATGTTGAATTAGCCTTGCATACTTGGGATAAATCACACTTGGTCATGGTGTTTCTTTCCAAACTTTTTTGGGGTTCAATTTCCTAATATTTTGTTGAGGATTTTTATACTTATGACCAGAGATACTGGTCTATAGTTTTCTTATAATGTCTTTGTTTGGTTTTGGTATTAGGGTAATGCTGGCCTCTTAGAATGAACTAGAAAGTATTTCTTATGCTTCTATCCCCTGAAAGAGATTGTAGAGAATTGTATAATTTCTTTCTTAAATGTTTGGTAGAAGTCACTGTGAGTCCATCTGGACCTGGTGTTTTTTGTTTTGGAAGGCTATTAATTACTTATTGAATTTCTTAACTAGATATTGGCTTGTTCAGATTGTCCATTCCTTCTTATGTCAATCTGGGCAAATTGTGTCTTTCAGGGAATTGGTCCATTTCATCCATGCTATCATATTTGTGAACACAGGGTTATTGATAGTTTTATTTAGCATCCTTTCAATATCCACAGGATCCATAGTCATGTCCCCTCTTTGATTTGTGATATTAGTAATTTGTGTCCTCCCTTTTTCTTAGTTAGTCAGAATAGAATTTTACTGTATTATTGATCTTTTCAAAGAATTAGCTTTTCATTTTATTGATTTATTTTATTCTATTGATTTCCTGTTTTCAAATTCATTGATTTCTCCTCTAAATCTTTTTTTTTTTTTCATTTTGTTTACTTTGGACCTAACTTTGTCTTCTATTTTTCGTTTCCTATGTTAGCAACTTAGACTACTGATTTTATATCTTTCCTTTTTAAATACATGCATTCAATGCAATATATTTCACTCTAAGCACCACTTTTGTTGCAGCTCACAAATTTTGATGTTTATGTTCTAATTCTTAGTGGTTCCAAGAATAAGCTTAGACATTAGGAAATTTAATGAATTTGGTGAATGAATCCTGGGGTGATAACCTTTGTGGATGAGTAAAGTCTCCCAAAAGTAGGTTTTACTTTCAAAGAGTAAAGTAAGAAAGAAGGATGTTGTATCTAGGAAAGAAAAGTAAAACTTGGGATAAGAAATAAGGTTAGAAACTGAGGTGGATATAGTATCCTGTCTGGAAAGACTTCATTTGGGAGAATTTTTTTGGACTATGGGAATATTAAGTGGATGGTCAAACAGACAAATAAAAACCCATTAAAAATGGAACTGCCTTCAAAATCCAGCAATCTTGCTTCTTGGTATTTATTCAAAGGAATTGGAATCAGGATTTCAAAGAGATACTTTGAACTCCCATGTTCATTGTAACATTACTTGCAATGGCCAAAATACAGAAAAGTACCTAAATATCCAATGATAGGTGAATGGATAAAGAAAATGTAGTACGTATATTAAATGGAATATGATTCTGCTTTAAAAAATGAAGAAAATCCTACCATTTGTAACAACATGGATAGAATGGGGAGACAGTGACTAAGTGAAATAAGTCAGACACAGGAAGACAAATACTGTATGATCTCACTTACATGTAAAACCTAAAATAGTCAAACTCAGAGAAACAGGGGGTATATTGGTGATTGTCAGGGGCTAGGGCTAAGGGGATATGAGGAAGTGATAATTGAAGGTTACAAAGTTTCATTTATATAAATAAACAAGTTCAAGAGATCTATTATATGGTAGTAGTTGATGATGATGATTATAATAAAGATATCATTATTATTATTACAAAGTAGGTGGGAGGAAAACTTGCGCCCTAATGGGTATGTCTATGGCCTAGAGGATGGTGATGGTTTCATGGGTATATACTTACTCCAAACTCTTCAAGTTGTAAACATGAAATACGTATAGACTTTTACACGTCAATTATACCTCAAAAGAAAGGAAGAAAGAAAGAAAAAGAGAAAGAAAGAAGAAAGAGAGAGAAATAACAGAACTATGAATAGAAGCAAGGCCCTGTTATCTCTTCTTGACCATCTCTCCTTCTACAGAATCCTCTGAAAAGTTGGCAGTGACACAGTGAGGAGAAGGAAGGAGAACTCTGTCTCAGGGGAGTAGCAATCAGGGATAGCTCAGAAACAAACATAAAATTTAAAAAAAAAACTCTTTTGTTTACTAAATATACCTTTAGGAGGTAACTCTTAATAGGAAGAAAAAGCTGATTCCTGGGTCACTTATGGAAAAGGCACTGCTGCCTTCATAATTATCTATTTTCTTTTTGTGTTCTAGAAGGGGCCATCCTGTTACAGCTGCACTATATTTCTTCATAAACAAACATCGATTCAAACCATCAGCCGAGTGAGGGATGCTCAGTGATTCTCTAGTCACAGCACATTGTAGAGCTACTTCCTTTTCCTAATTTCTGTTTCTATGAATAATTTACAGAGTTGTGCAACACACAGATGACACATGGGAATCAGAATTATTGTTTTCACGTAGACCACATTGTTTCTTGCCTGTAAATTCCTTCCAACTGGCTTTGAAAAGAATATTGTTTTATACTGCTTTCAACCCAGGGGGGCTCCCTGAAAGCATTTACACCTTATATTCTGGAGAGTCTATTTCTGTGCTCCTCCACCTTGCCATTCAGATGGACTACATCAGTCAGGGTTTCTTCTCAGGGGAAAATTCCACTGGGGTACAGGAGAGTTTAGGATTCTTGTGATGAAAAGGTAGAGGCAGAAAATACAAAAACCAACTGTTGGGAAGAAATCTGGAGCATCCTAAAAGTCACTGTAATTAAAACACAGCAGTTTGTAATTATTCTGAAGGGAAAAAAACAGTAAGAAAGGCTCAAAAAACACTGATGTGGTTGCCCAAGGTCCTGCCACATTAATTCAAATTGACTTAGATAGGATACCCTCAGATGGGCTGAAAACTAGTTGGAAGGCTTAAAACAAAAGAAAATGCAATATAATGAGGTGGAAAAAGCCGTGGGTTTGGAGTCATTGGAGTATGGTTGGTTCTGCCATTGACTAACCGACTGACCTTTGGCAACTCATGGAACTTCTGTGTGACTCAAATTTGTAACTGCAAAACAGGATACTACCACTTAACCTTGGGTTTAAAGAATGTGTGCAAAGGTTATTTTCTGTTTTCAAATGCTGCTCTCCACACCCCTCTTTCTCTTCTTTCCATCCAGTGATAGACAGTCTCCTGCCTCACTTCCCTACCAGCCACCTGCTACCTCTTCCTGTGGACTTTCAAATTCTTCCTTAGCATCAGCCTCCAAATTCACAAATTTTTAATGTTTCCTGAAGGCAGCATTCAGTGTCATTTAAAAACATAACCCATTAGGATACTGATGTTCAGTTTCTTCAAATTATACTTCAAATTAAGAAAAAATCATCCCTCTGCTGTTCGTTGACCATTTACAACTTCTTGGCTCCTACCAGTAGCTAAACTTAATTTGCTGTTCAGATGCTTGTTAGAGGTGAGGAGGTCAAACATAAAGGGGCTTACTGAAGTGTTGCTTTGATAAAGCCAGAGTAATCTCTGTAATGGTTTAAATATGTTCTCCCAGTGCTCAGGAATAATGATCATTACTGTTTCAGAAGGAGCTCTCAAATTCTATTGTGTATTAGAGTCATCTGAAAAATTAGTTAAAAATGAAAATTTCTGAAGCCCGTTTCAGAAGATTCTGATTTGGAACATTTAGGCAGAAAACCAAGAACCTGCATTTTTCACAAGGATCCCCAGGGATTCGGATGCATGTGAGCCACCACCTCCCGAAATGCTACAAAGATCATGTAGGCAATTCCAAGAGTAACCTGGAGTTTTGAATCCTTGTGGCTTTAAAAAAGAATATTTTATAAAGAAAAATATTTGCAAAAGGATTTTTTATATTAAAAAAGTGACGTCTGCCATCAGAGCACAGACAGGAGTTTGGATGGTAGATTGTTTACGTGATTCCTGCGTGTCTTAGAGAGAAGTGAACTCATTTTACGTTCTTAGTATGTAGCATAACACCATTAGCCACTCCGAGCAGGTATCCTAGGAATGAAATGCATGTAAAATAACAATACCTTAGTCATGAAAAGTACAATAGAAACACTAATAATTATAACTTTAGTATCAATAATTTCAAGAGCTAGATTATTCAGCTAAATGAAGAAAAGCTAAGCCCAGGTTTTCCATTAATTAGTGTTTTCACCCACATAAAGTGTATGTTGGTCAGCACCCAGAGGTAAACCTCGGCCAGAGATAGGCTCAGGTGCAACCAAGAAACATCTACGTGATTGCTTAGCAGTTTTCTGGCAGTCAGAGTTAACTTAACAGAACCTGCCCTTGACTTGCTTAGTACAAAGAATTGTCAATACAATGGAATACAATGTATACATAAAATTGGATGGCAACATTTTCTTTCTTCTTGCACTACTTCATTTCAGACAATTTCAACCCAACCCATCCTTCAAAAGAAAGAAAAGGAAAATTACTAGTTGTAGAGTAGCTGGAAATGAATTATGCCATTTTCCCTATGATCTGGGAGCCATTTTTTATTCTGTGCAAGAGAGTGGCAGATAGACCACAACTGCACTGGATTTTGGAAGTTAGTGAAAGATCCACAGAAGAATGTGGTGACTTGTATCTTTCTCTCTCTGCCCTTAAACCTTCAAACGTATCTATGTATAACATTCATATACACTGAATGCATGACAATGCAGGACACACACACACCCAGTGTATGTGTGTGTGTGTGCATGCACACCCACAACATTTTTAGATTCACACATATTTTTGGCAAGAGAAGAAGTTTTTAGTCCAATTTTCCAACTTTGAATGGTTAAACATAACCCCAGGAAGTACTTCTATAGCAATCTGAGTGCAAAAGGTTGTATTCTCATCATGTTTGTATCCCAGGTAGGTCTTGATAAGATACTCAAGGAAGTCATAATGTAAACAGGCTGGACTTTCTCCTAAGGTTTGTCTTATCTTGTTTAATTATATTAAGATAGACCAGGTTATGGGGCAATAATAGAAAACTCCCAGAACTCAGTGACTTACACAACAAAAGGTTTAGTTCTCCTTCCTTTAAAATCACTTGTGGATGTAGAAGACCCTCCAAGCCACCTGTCCTTCAGGGGCAGTTCTGCGACGTAGATCCCCAATGTCTGCACAAGGTCGGTGCCTCTGCTGCTCAACACGGGAAGGCAGCTCGGGGCTGGCGCAGCAGTTAAATGTTTTGGCCTGGACACGGTACACAGCGCTTCTGTGAAGCCCATGATGAAGCCTTTTAGTACCGTGGTACTGCTCCACCTCACCGCTGTGGTTTAGGGAAATATAATCTACCCTGTGCCCCAGAAACAGAGGAGAACTGGCTAGAATCAGAAGAGAAGTCTCTACCATACAGATTAAATGGTTTCCAAGGAAATATAAAACAGAGCAAAAAGATTCTTTTAAGAGGGAAGAAACATAAATATAAACAAATTGATGAAGAAACTACTTGATCATAAAAGAATAACAGATCTTAGATGCTGATTGTGAAGGAGAATTCCAGGTTGAATGTATTTTTTAATTTCACTGAAGCTAACTTTAAGATCGATGTGAATTTGTTTTAAAACAACTTTAAAATGCCATGTAGCTGATATTTTAAAGCAATCTATGTTTTGTTTGTCCATCTATATTTAAATTAAAAAAACAGAAATAATAATAGAACCTGGGACAATAGAAAGCCCAAAGGGAAGCTGATGAAATGGTGTTCTGAGGTAAGTCTTCATTCCGTCACTAAGTATATGGTCTACAATCTTGGGGACTTCAATTAAAGCAATTTTCCCTTCGTTTGATCATATACATTTTTTCCTTAAGGAATTCTTAGAAAAATGTTATAACATAATATAAGTATGATTTAAAGTCATGCTAGGCCAAAGCTTGAAGTATTGTGCCAGTGTCCTTTCTGGTTATCCCAGAATTTCTATAAAATGGTGGCTAGGATTGAGCTGATTCTCTGATAATTCTCTAGAATCCCTCATGGATTAAAAAGTGGACTGGTCTCAAGTCTGACACATAAAGCTGACACAAAGAATTTAGAACCAAATTGCTAACATAATTTATGATAGTTTCCTCCTTAGTCACAGAGGTATGATCAAACTTACTGGTCCAGCCATTAGAGTTGGCTAGAGACCCTTGAACAAGAAGAAGAAATTGAATGAATTTGTAAGTGGAAGTCAAGCTTAAGTTTAACTTTTTTGTGAAAGCATCTTTAATATCATAATTAATCTTATATGATTGTCATTTAGGATAGTTTGAAATATCGTCTGCTATGGGAAAGCTCAAATGCAATACTTTCTGTATGTGCTGGACTAGGTCAAGTCTCAATTCGCCTCCAGAGCTAGGATTTGATGTGTAGACAGAGCGTGCAATTTTGCAATCTGCCAAGCCAGAAGAGGATTTAATATTACATTCAAAACTGTACTCAAATTGTCAAAAAAATGTTCAACAAAATAACATTGCAAATCATACTCAGTCAAACTAGCTGGCAAAGGTAGCATGACAAAATTGAGGAATAAAGCATATGGGACGTAGTGTTATTTACATGTTTTCAGGGCTCACGCTCTGGGTGGCTCGCTATTTACAAGACAGCAGTTTCCACCCTTCCCTTCTGCCTTAGGTTTGAGACAAGGCCAAGTTCTCCATCTGACTTCATATGACTGTGGTCTAGTTCTGATTAGTATTTGTCACCACTCTTCAGAGTAGACAGGCATGCAGCAGACTGGGGGAAGAGAAGGGGAGGGAGGGAGTGGGGAAAGAGGGGGAAGACAAAGGAACCAACTCTGTTGAAGGTAAACATACCTGAGACAGTCCCATTAGCGAAATATGGAGGCTGCATGGCGGTCAGAGGCTCACAGTTTAATTTTAGAGAACAGTTGAAGGAAAGAGCATTTTTGAATTCTCAAAATATTTGCTACCACCAGAAGAAAAAGTCATTCAGTAAAGCATTATTATGCTCCCTCTCTGAAGAATTCTAAGCTTCTTAGAAGCTAATGGGACATCTGGCTGAAAGATGACAGATCATAAATACTTTTCAAATAAATTAAGACATGGTTTCACAGAGAAGAAAAACTAGCATCCAGGACAAATGAAGCAACATAACACATGTATTTTTATTTTTATTTTTTTAAAGATTTTATTTATTTATTTGACAGAGAGAGAATCACAAGTAGGCAGAGAGGCAGGCAGAGAGAGAGGGAAGCAGGCTCCCTGCTCAGCAGGGAGCCTGACGCGGGGCTTGATCCTGATCCCAGGACCCCGAGATCATGACCCGAGCCGAAGGCAGAGGCTTTAACCCACTGAGCCACCCAGGTGCCCCAACACATGTATTTTTAAAAGCTAAAATATGACATTCTATCAATATGAAAAATATTACCAAAAATACTGACAGAAAATAATGATAATGAGATATTTTAAAGATCATGTAAACAGCACTTTTTTTTTCCTTTATGACTATAGAACATGAACTCTTATGGGCCGGACATTGTTTTAATGGCTTTACATGTATTAACCTTCTAACAACCTTATGGAATTTTCTAAAACAGAGGAAACTGAGGCAGGGCAAGTTTAAATACGAAGCTGGTAAATGATAAATGTGAAACTTGAACCCAGACAGCCTGGCTCTATTCTGCATAAACTGTGATAAATCATGAAAGGGACAAAATCTTCTCTCAGTAAAGTTTTGCAATGGGAAGAATATTGGGTATTTCCAAATTACTAAATATGTGATGTAATTTCTGATGTTAATATCACTGGTGGGCTATATCAGTTACAGTTAATAGGTAAAATCTGAGGAAAGCAGCTAGTGATCCTTGGCTCTGTGTTGTGATCTTTGTCTAAGATTTAGAACAGAATTGAATTACATTGTACAGCCATTTCTATTTTTCTACGCTGCAAATGTAATAAAGCTCATCATGCTATTAAGTTATTGATTTGGACCGATGATTTCCCTTGAGAGTTGATTAGAACGTGGGAGAAGAGGAGTTTTTTGGAAGAACCTGTATTGTTACATTTACATGACCTCATCTGTCCTTTCTATCCCAACCAGGCTTTCACATGAGTTAACCTGTGTAAACTGTAGGCTACATCACAGTATTCGGTAGTATTGATGTGCTTGAGCTGGGGAACATAAATCTTTTTCCCACCAGGTAAACAATAGCAATTAAATGGAATTTGGCTTAGAAGGGAAATGATCTTCCCACCACTTCGCCCCATCAGCATAAACCCTAACACTGCAAGAAGCCACAGGGTTTACTGCAGGCTTTGGTGATGTACCACTCAGCACAATCCGGTTGCCAAGAGGCTGGGCCTCGAGCTTGTACTGAGAAAGATCATCAGCATCCTTTCAAAGGAGATATATTACAAAAGTGAATCCAAACAGATTGAGTGGCTAGATTAAATAAAAGAGGCGAATGTGGCTGGCAAAAGGAAATAGCTCCCCTTCTGAAAAGCATGGCTTTGGCATCAGGCGGTCCTGAGTTGGAACTCAGCTCCACAGTTTACAAGCTGTGATCACTGGTGAGTTGCTGAACCTCTGTCAGCTTTGGTTTCCTCTCCTTTCAAAGAACTGTTAAAAGCATTAAGTGGTTGTAATATGTCTAGCACAATGCGTGGCACACCATAGAGCTCAATAAATTATTTTTAAGTGCAAAGCTACCTCTCAGCAAACTCAATGATTGGAAAAAGGGTGTGAATAAAATATTTTTGAGAACTCATAACTGAGGCATTCTTTCTCATGAATCAAAAATCCATTTTGGAAGCCTAAATCCATATTATTCAATTTCTGAATAATGACTAATTTGAATTATTCTAAATTAAGTGAATAATGAGTTCGTTCGAAATGCTTAGTTTTTAAAATGAAAGTCATTTTGATCCTTATCACGGTCAAAGCAAACGAAGACTGATTCTATAGTAGTTCCTCAAATTCAGAAGATGAGTTTCTGATTTTGAGGACAATTTGGGCCAAAGATCAGAGAAATCCCTTCTACTTGCAGGCACTAAACTAGAAATGTTCCTTCTTTCCCAAGAGTCATACATTGGTCAGAAGGGTTACTCAATAAGGTTCCTTTTACCCTTTACTCATGATAAAATTAAATAACATATCAACAGCATGGAATCCTAGCCTTTCACTAGTGACATACCTTTCCTTAAGAGTGTTTCACGTGCCCTTGTACTGGCGACATGCATACTCCCAATCTTAAAAAAGGTAGAGGGAAACAAATCTGACTATGTTAAAGATCAGGGGAAATAACCTGGTCATTGCTTCTTCCCTGGCAAGGGAATTTCTAGATTCACTCTCTCCAATAGGGTAGTTACTAGCCACAGGTGGCTATACACATTTAAATTAAAATTAATTAATATAAAATAATTTAGTTTTCTCAGGCACACTAGCCACATTTCAAGAGTTCAAGAGTCACAAACAGCTAGTAGCTACCATATTACACAATTCACATATAATATACAGTTTCCATCATCTCCATACCTTCTGTCAGGAAGCATTGCTAAATGATTGACAGTAAAGGTATCCAATTATAATTTTTCTTTCTCATTGGGCACACCAAGATACAGTCTTCCTGTTATTTTCTCTTATTCTTTAAGAAGTTTGTAAAAATACCTAGAGAACGAAATGAGGAGCATCTTGTGCCTTTACTCCCATCTTTGTTTTGACTTCTTCATGGGAATGAAATCTCTCCAAACGTGTAGTTCCATGTTCTCAGTTTCATGAAGGAATGAAGCATGGCCGCCTGACAGTGATCTCAGCTTGCTGAAGCCAACCTGATTAACCAGGGGTTAACTGACACATTTCATCTCTCAAGTATTTCTATTAGTCGACTGAACATATGCTAATTAGCATAGCTATTCAGCAAGGGACAGGCTGAAAGGGGTACCCAAGCCAGGCAGTAAGGCAACGAGATGGCTCTTTTCTTTTCTACTGCTCTGGTTTGGAATCTTTTGGATTTTGCCATTTCCCTTCCCTCCCGATGATACCAGTCCCATCTTATTTGTTATTTGTCAGTGTGCATCATAATGGCAGGAGGGTGGGGCCACCGGGCAAGGAGAAAAAAGAGAAAATACACTTTTCATGAGGGCTGAGAAGCCCGTCTCTCCTCCCTAGAAGACCCATCAAGGCTGAGAAAATGTCGGTCCTTTGCACCCCAAGCCACGGCTATTCCTTCATCACCCTGAACCGACATCCTATTTACTTTACACCTTAACTCAGTAAGAAAAAGCACGGAATCACCTGAAGCTGCATATTCTTTTGTGGTAGACACAATTTTTGATGAAAAGATGCATGATTACCTCAAGGGCTAGAGAAAAAGGGTGCCTTTTCTATTTACACTTTTCCCACCATCATGAATAAAATTCCCAACCAATCTGGAGAGGATTATATAAGAAACTGTGGCTATTTATAATGTTGAATACTGTTCCACAGTAAACCTTCAAGAAGAGACACTCTGCTTGGCAAAGTAATAAGAGTAAAGAGAGGCAGGCCGGTCAAAGTTGAAGCCCAATAAAAGAGGGTGAAAAAGGAACCAGTTGGCTCCCAGATTACAGACGTACCCATAGCCATTCATTTACCAACTTTCTCCTTGTCTTCAAACGAGTCTTGTTTTTATCATCTGTACCTCATCCTGTTAGGATCCCTGCCCCAATGACAGAAACCACAACTGGTTACTTGTTTCTATTCCTATACATTGTTTATGTTCTTAGCCTCCAAAGTGAAACTATGAATGCATTTTCCCAGAGAGACATTAGTTGGTTCAATAAATTTAGGTCTCAGGAGATCATGAGCTGTACTGTGGAGAAGTGATTATTTGGGAGCAAGAATGGAAGAAGCAAGGGCTCACTGGGGAGACTATTTCAAAAGTCTAGGCAAGAGATGATAAAGCCTTTGGTTGGAGAGGTAGTCGTGAAATGAATGGAAAAAAGTAGATGGGACTCAGGAGAGACCTTCCGGTAAAGCGGACAGGACTGACTTGAGGAGGAAGTGAGGAGGAAAAAAAGAGAAATGGAGGAGATGATAACTGACATTCATTGAATGGGAAATATTATCAAAGACAGAGAAAAGACTTTCTGGGTGGCAGGGGGATGGCTAGTAATGAAGAGCATTGGTTTTACTAAGTGAAGTACCACATCCAAGTGGAAATATTAAGTAGGGAGCTAAATACAGGGCTCTGAACTTCAGAGAACTGGGCGGCAGGCACAAATTCGGTGGTCTTTAGCATTCAGACAGTATATAAAGCCATGGAATCAGATGAGATCATGCACAAAGAGAGACTAAAACAAGGCCGGCACCGGCCCTCTTACATTTAAGGTTGAGGCCTATCGAACACTCCATTATGGGTTATATCGAATTTTTCGGCCAGCCTGGTAGACTACTTCATATATGTAATAGAGTATGCATCGCAAATTATAAGGAATAGGAAGAAAACCCTTCTCTGAACACAAGATTTCTTCACGTGAGGAACTACCAGCATAAGAAAGAGTTATATGAGGTAGATTACTGTGACAGTCTGGAAAAATTTCGTTTACATAAAAGGGAACAAATCTTACTCTTCGACAACGTCGACAACTGCAGCCAGCTGGTTATTTATCTGGATTGCTTAGAAACAATAGACCAGAGTTTCCCAAAAAGTCTGATGTGGTATTTCTACCGAGTTTACTTTATTTTAGGGAACAGCTGCGGACATGACAGTTTTTGATAACGAAGTGTAAAAGGTCTTTTTTCCCTGCTTTCTGAGACAAAAAGAGAAATGTGTAAGAGGAAATCAAAGATGTGTTGTTTAGCTTTAGCGATCTAAGAGCTCACAAACAAAAAAATATTGGTTTGCCTGTAAAGTTACAACGTAGAATAAATGCTAAAGACTAACTCACTGAGACAATAAGTACAATTTTACTAATTGAATCATTGTCTAACATGTTTATAGTTTAAATTAAACATTTACACTTGGGGCCGTTGTGGAAAGCAGGCAAAAAGAAAGATAAAAACAGAACACAGGGAAAAATGTTTCCAACAAGGTAGTGCCTTCCACAGTGTCCGGCAGTTACTAAAATTTTACAGAACAGTACCGACACTCAGGAGCAAACGCTCAAAATGCATTACTTATAGATCTTGCCACAAGGAATTTTCTATAATCTGTCTCAGCATCTGAGCCGTGTTGAAGTCGGTGATTTGTACATTCTGTGGCTTCAGAGTTTTCTTTTTAAATCAGCTCCCAGACTTCTGAGAACTGAATGTTTGCCAGGACTGAGTCAAGTTTTCCTACCTTTTGAACGAGTTTGTTTCTTGATTTCTGTGTATTTCTCAAAAATACAAGACCAGTTTGTATCACAACTGGGAGTCTGAGGTAGATTTTAAAAGCCTATCAGATGTTTCTTGGCTTCTGTGATCAGAAGGACTCTGATACCACATTGCTCTGGACATTCCCAACCTGACCGGCTCCCAAACCCCTCCCTTCTCCTTTCAACCACATCCCCAGCCGGGCCCTTGGAGTCTTTTACTCTCCATCACAGAACCCTGCGTGGACAATCCTTTCTCCCAACTTTCTTCTTGCTTTCTTTCTGTAACCGAAACTTCATGGACTGGGACCAGTGAGTCTCATACTTACCCTACAGCCCACTCAATGGAAGGCTTTTTCTTAGTCTTACGGCCAGGAACCCCTTACAACCATAAGAAATTATTTCACACATCATTTTTCAGATGGGCTTCCCAACTCACACTTTTAGAAGATCTTCTAAATTTGGGTGGCACATTTTTACTTGAGTGCCGTTCGAGTCGCTATGATAGAGAGATTTAGTCATTCCAGTAGCATTCGGAAGTGCAGAATTCATTTTAGAGTATTGAGAAGTTTTGTTGAGTCCTAGAAGGCTGGTTACCGTCTCATGAGAGGCTAACTCTCCTACAGAACCCTCATTTAGAAATACAGCAAATTTTGCCTAATCCTTTAAATTAGTCATCAGAATCTACCAGCTCGGAATTAGTCATCTCATTATACTACAAGTACAGTGATTGATTGCTTGACTGAGATTTATTATATTACAGGTGCAATGATCGATTGCTTGATTGATTTCATCATTTATGAACTCACAATTATACAGAAGTCCACACCACAGGCTAGGCACCATGGAATGCCCTCAAGACACGATAGACAAAACAGATGCGGGTTCTCCCTTTAAGAGGAGGGGTCGTATAAAAAAATAAGAAACACATTATTAATTAAAAATGACAATTACAAAAATTAAAAATAAAATAATAAAAACAAAAAAATTTAAAAATTAAAAAATGAAATAAAAACAATTAACTCAAAACCACTATTTGCTTCTATAAGTACTCCATAAGGAAAGCCCAGTATGTAACATGCAGGGTGGGGAGAGGTAAAATTTAAAGGGAATCAAATGTGGAGAATGGAAGCTTCTGAGAAAAAGAAAACAGAAACCTGGAGGACAGCAAAGAACATCTTACTAGGGCTTTTCCTTCTGTTTATATAGCAACGATTGATGCCCAAGCAGCTCCCGCTGCATTGTGGCAGATTAGGTGCAGGAAAGTGTGTTTATTTTTCAATTAAATAAAGGGAACAGTTGCAGTTTTGCCTGGCTTAGGACAATTCTGGCAGTCACAGCTGGGTAGACTTTCTGCCCACTTCATCGGGTCCTAGTGGTGATGCTACAAGTAAGTGGCCCATGGACTAAGAACACGCTGGCTCTCTGCTTCTTGTTAGTAGAGTCTCTCGAGCCACAGTAGAGCTGTTCGGCGGTATGTAAACAGAAGACTAGGAGCTGAGTGCTTTGATCTGACTCTCCTTCTCTTTGGAGTTTTAGAAATGTTTTCCAGGTTTTTATCTATGGCTTTTTTTTTTTTTCTTGTTTAGGATTTAATAGGCAAAAGCTATATTTTTAAATTAGTGACTAGAGAATTCTTTTGCTTTTATTGTTCTTTAAAGCGTACACATCATTTCCTGATTCTGTTCAGTTTAACTGCCAGATTAAAAAAAAAAGTTATAATTATAGATACTTGACTCAGTGCAGAATAACACCAATCATAGGGACATTGTTCTGGTTTTGATTTCAAAGCAATCACTGAGCAAGGCTCCGCTGAATTGGAACATGAATCAGCATTTAGCAGGGCTGAGTTTAAACCTCTACTCCAGATTCTGAGTGACAGAGAACTTCTAAATAGGGCACTGTTTGTTCATAGTTTTAGGTATCTGTGATTTACTTGGCTTTGTTAGACAATAGGGGCTTTGGTTCAGTTATATTTTTAACATTCCTTAAAATAAATCAAAGAGTGTTCCCATTTTGGATGCGGATTAGGATGGTGGAGGAAATGAAGAATTTACAAGAGCCGAGTGTCCAGGGATTATGCACTCGGCTCTGGGTTGGATTGCCTTGATTAATATTCTTTTGGTTACACAGAATAGAAACTGGCTCTGGCTCGCCTAGGGGAAAAAAGTAAGTGGTGTTGGCATACTGGAAGAATTTTTGGGTATCTCATCGAATCCAGGACTCAAGCACAGCAGGGATCACGGGACTTCTGACCTCAGAAGTTCCTGTGGGTCTGCCTCCCTAGGGTAAAGCAGTTGAAGGGTCTCACTGGATGATTCTTCACAGGAGGCCCAGTGGGGTCCGGTCTTCACTTGTCAAGGTCCAAGGGACTGGATAATACTTTTTTAACCACTTGTTTTTGGGCAACCACACCTGTACTTTGTGGGCGGTTCCCAGAGAAAGGGGAAATATTGTGAACCAGTGGCCATACTAGCAAGGTCTACTCTACGGAGCATTTTAAAAGCTTAATTCAATTTTCACAAAAAGCCTATAAAAATCACTATTTCCACCTCACAAAGAGAAAACTGAGACTCAAATTGGTTAGGCAACTTGTCTGACGTTCCACAATTAGAATGTGGCAGGCCCTGAGTTCCAACTAGCTTTATAAGAGGGGGTAGTCTTCTTCTTAAGATTAAAATAAAGTGAGGAGAGTACATGAACTAGAGAGTTCCAGATATCTTCTCATGGAGAGAGTATTAGGTATCTCCAGTAGACCAGAAAGACTAAAACTGCATGTTGAAAACTCTGAGTTGAATCCCAACACCACCTGGCTATTTTGGGGAAGTAAACACCTTTCCACTAATAACTGTGGATATATCATCTCCTTCACTAGATATTGTAACCTTATAGGTCACTGGGATAACGTGTGAAAATACCTGGCACAAAGAAGATACTCATTTGGGGAGAGGGAGAACTTTTCTATTAATGAACCTTCAAGCATGCTATTAAAAATGGGGTCACAGTTTGAAAATGGCTTTATCATTACAAAAATTGAACTGCTGTCTTACTGCCAGCCTTTCGGATGGTGCCTTACTCACCTACATATAAAAGTAGAAAATGCTACATAAAAAGAGTTAAGAAAAATCATACAATAGGCAAAGAAAGCTTTAGACACAAAACATATGACTACTTTTCTTTGAGACAGGCTCACATTCAGGGAAAGACTCTCCCCTTTAGTCATGGCACAATATTTAAGTATTTAATTTTCTCAGTGGCTATGACCTGAGATGGTCTATGTCCTCTTGATAACCAGAGCAAAAAAAGAATAGTTCTCAATGAGATCTAGAACTTGAACACCACTGAACAGATAATAAGCCTGGAAGAATTAGTGTATTCAAATAATCATTTCTTTGCCCAGATGATCATTTTTAGTTACCTTTTAAGGACAGCTCTCTGGGAAAGAAGCACCATACAGCAATCCAAGAGTTTCTAGTTGTGCTTGCAGGGTGTTCGGCAAATGCTCCTAGACTGATCAGTATCAATCTGTTTTGAATTGCTTCAAACAACAATCAGTCTAAGTTAACAGCAAAGCTGGAACCCCAAGTAGAAGAAGAAAAAAAGGCAATCTGTGGTGGAAGGGGTGAAAGAGTGGTGTAGACTATTACATTTTCTTGACATTTCTACTATCTCTGGATCTTAGTTTCAGTGACGTTATATGCTTCATTTTCATCTAATTCATGTTTTAAGTGACTTGCAAAATATCTTATCATTTTAAATTTGGGGACAGAGAGTCAAATGATTTTAAATAGGACTCTAACATTGTGTTATTGGCTTATTCCTGAATTAAAAGCCCTCCTCCCTCTATTTACTAGGCTGCATTTCAAGTGAGTGGCCCGCTTGCTTTGATTTCTTTTTTAAATTTACAAGAGAAAACTTATTAGTTATCAACATTTAAAGATTGTTGGTAAACATTATTTTAAATGGTTAGGAGGAGGTCTATTTTATTTTAATTTAAATTTTTTTAATTTTTTTTATTTTTTAAGAAAGGCAGACTGCCACGTGCAGTGCCTCATTTGGATGTGTCTGGTGTCTTGGAAGCTTGACTACCCTACGTTCTCCTACAAATGGACCTGGAGAGCTTGTTTGGAGGGAGGTTCTAGCAGGGGAGCGCAGCTACTTGTATACCCTTGACCAAAGAACGGTCCTCTCCCCTACTGGGGAAGGTTGTCCTCTTCTTTTTTTTTTTTTTTAAAGATTTTATTTATTTATTTGACAGACAGAGATCACAAGTAGACAGAGAGGCAGGCAGAGAGAGAGATGAGGAAGCAGGCACCCTGGCGAACAAAGAGCCCAATGTGGGGCTCGATCCCAGGACCCTAGGATCATGACCTGAGCCGAAGGCAGAGGCTTAACCCACTGAGCCACCCAGGCGCCCCAGGCTGTCCTCTTCTACTGAGAGTGCAGCTTCCGGAGGGACACACATGGAGCAGTGAGGGAGGAAAGGGATACCGGCCTAGCCAGCCAGATCAGCAGAATCAAGCCTGGTGATCAATGGAGTGATATATGTTGCAGCCAGATCGCCCTCACATCCGAGGAGGTCTATTTTAAAAACATCATCATCCATGGATATAGAAGTTTGAGTAAAAAAGATTTTTTAAAGAGAATTAATTATTTTTTTAAAAAGATTAAAAAAATAAAACTAATAACCAAATATGTTTTTGGAGTTCTTTTTATTACATTGAGAAATCTCAGAAAAGTACAAAGCCCATGGAAATAGAAGCATTTCAGAAAACAAAATGTTTGCATACATTTTAATGACAGCATTTTAGTTTTGATGTTAAAAAAAACTCATGATTTCTCATTAAAGTACATTACTCATGATTTAAGTACATTCTGAAGTAGTGGGAAAGGATTTTATATCTTTTATATTTGAACCTGAATTCCTATAAATGGCTAAGTTCTATTATACTTCTGGAGATTAAGTTCACAATAATGATTAATAAGAAAAATGATTTCACTGATTTATAGTGGCTTTGAAGAACAGAAACAGAAAATAAGCATATATCACACACTCCTTTAGGCAGTACATCAGATCAAAGCTGAATTAATATAATAATGTTCAGTATTTTTAATTGCTACCAGTGAAAACACATAGATCCCACTACAGAAAAGGGATCTGGTAATATCAGAATGACTCTTTGTCATATCAGTGTTTTACATTGCAGTTACATAGATAAATAAATGATGCTGAAGTCCATGCTGTTTCTATCCTCAAAATCAAATAAATGTATGATTACATTCTAGAATCTTATCAAGGGTCACTGTGAAGCATTATGTAAAGATAGTTACTATTTTTTGCCAAATACAATATAATAGGCCACCGGAGGCTATTAAGTTTAATTAGCTTTTGGTAACATGGCAATTTTCAATGGCTTTTAGGTCACATCAGACTTTCCAATGCTGCACTACGACAAGTACTAATCCTAAGAAAATGACAGTAAATGTAAAGGAGAAAACAAAAGAAAATAAGTTAGATCTCGTGATAGTTCTTCTAAATATTGGTTTGGTTTACCCTTGAAGTGGAAATCAATTCTCCAAGGTTTGGAAGGAAAACAAAAGCATCTTTATACTTCACAGCATGTATTTTGGAGGTCCAATGATTTATCCATTGCCAGTGTGGGTTAGCTTGTCATGTTCTCTTTATTCAATGTCAACTGGTTCTGTAGCTATTAATGCACTTAACTGTTTCTGAGCACAAGAGAGGAACAGTTCCAAACTGGACAGGCTTCTTTGGCGGATGACTTGATCAAGCTGTTGGTTTTTTGTTTTTTGTTTGTTTGTTTGTTTGTTTTTAAAGAGAGAGAAAAAGAGAAAAAAAATACACTTAGTTGACGGATAAGGAATATTATGCCACCGAAGCCCACTAGAGAAAACTTTTAGGTAATGATGTAGAAAATCAAATAGTGCCTTACATTCAGAGACAATGGAGTCACAATTCTGGCCTGTAACAGCTAAAGTGAGATGATGCTCATTACAATTTTAAAAATTGATATTGGTATTCAGTTATTGGAAAATAGCATAAATTCAGTCATAGTGATTTCAGAAAGCAAAAATATAAAGATGTTGGTTCTTAATGAATATACAGTCTAAATAGCCACAAAGAATATATAAATATTACAGATGTGAAAAACAAAAGAAATACACAGTACAAAAATACAGCATAATTATATCATGCATAGACTTTAGCAGAATTAAGAAAAAGTGAAGAGATCATGTCCTGAAGTTGAAGTTAGAGAAAGTTCTTGGGACAGGTGTATTTTAAGAAATACTTGATACTGTTGAAACTTATTTGACCTGGTCTTCCTGCTGAGTTGAGAGACTGTTTTAATGTATCAATAACAAATTAATATAGTGAACAAAAGGTTAATAATAAAAGTCATATAATAAAAAACTTTCTGGATGGTAAGGATTATTGAATATATCAAGATAAGTTTCTAACTCCCCTTCTGCCCTAAAATATTTGCCCATGATCCAATAGACACATGAAAAGATGCTCAACACCACTCATTATCAGGGAAATGCATATCAAAACCACAAGGAGATATCACTTGACACCAGTTAGAATGGCTAAAATCAACAACATAAAAAAGAAGAAGGGATGGTGAGGATGTGGAGAAAAGGGAACCCTCATGCATATTGGTAGGAATGCAATTGGTAGGAGATGTTTGGAAATGTATGGAAAACAGAATGGAGGTTCTTCAAAAAGTTAAAAATAGAACTACTGCACGATCCAGCAATTGCACTACTGAATATGTACCTAAAGAACACAAAAACAGTAATTCAAAGGGATACATGTGCCTGTATGTTTATTGCAGCATTATTTATAATAGCCAAATAAAGGAAGCAGCCCGTGTCCATTGATTGATGAATGGATAAAGATGTGGTGTGTGCATATTTTATATACATAATGGAATAATATATATAATAATGGAATATTATTCAGTCACAAAGAAGATTGAAATCTTGCCATTTGCAATGACACACATGGAGCTAGGGAGTATAATGTTAAGTGAAGTAAGTCAGAGAAAGACAGACACCATGTGATGTCACACATATATGGAATTTAAGAAACAAAACAAATGAGCAAAGGGGGAAAAATGAGAGAGAGGGAGGGACAAACCAAGAAACAGACTCTTAACCATAGGGAACAAACTGATGGTTACCAGAGGGGAGGGAGACTGGGGGATGGGTGAAATAGGTGATGGGGATTAAAGGGTGCTCCTCCTGTGATGAGCTCTGAGTAATGTACAGAATTGGTGAATCACTGTATTGTACATCTGAAACTAACGGAACACTGTATATTAACTATACTGGAATTGAAATAAAAAACAATAAAAAATCAACTTGCCCATGGTGTAAAAATAACCAATGACTACACATTGCCTACAGGCTACAGAACAATGAAAGAACTTAAAAAAAAGGGGGGGGGCAAGAAAATTCCTTCTCACAGTATATACTTGTCAGACTTATATAAAAGCTGACATAATCTTCCCATAAGCTTTACCCAACATAAAAAAACAATATGAACAAGAATTCTGTTAAATTCCACCTCTATAAACCACTGATATCTGAAATGACTGAAAAACTGGAAGGTTAAAATGTTGAAATATCCTAAAAATTAGTTAGTAAAAAATGCATTTAGCAAAATGCTCATGTAAAACACTGAACACCAGTAAGACTCTTTTCAATTCTAACAGTTTGGGATATATACACGGATATAAAATTCTATATATATAATTATATGTAAAATATATAATAATATATATTATATATTTATATATAGAACATACATAATTATATTTAATTTATATGTAATTATATTATATATTTATAATGTTATATATTATAATATAATATGTTATATATTATTTATTATAAATATATATATAATTCTAACAGTTTGGGATACATATATATACACACACACACACACACATACACACACGCACACACATACATACACATACAGATACAGAAATAGGATTTCTGTTTATTGTTTTTCCTCCTTTTTTTTTCCCTTTTTCTTTCAGATGATACCTTCAGGGGAATATATGCCTTTGCTTCCATATGTCTATTAAACAAGACAGTTCATTACAATGTAAACCCCAAGTGAGCAGAGATCTGGTCTGTCCTGCTGACGACTGTACCCCCTCATCTAGAAGAGGGTCTGGCACATGTTAGACACTCAATAAATCTTTGCTGAGGTTGAATGAATCAAGAATTCTTCAACCAAGCAGAGCAAGGCAATCTATCAGGAAATGACAGATCCATGTTTAATTCTGAAAGTGAAAACATGCTTGTCTTAGTCTAAAAGATCAGTAGGAAAGGAAAAAAAAAAGTTTTATTTTAAATACATGTAAAACAAATTGAAATATGAATATCTGTAGTTTTAAAATTTTACACTTGGTCCAAATTCAATAATACAGAAGAAGGTACTAAAACCAGTTGCAGTCCATTCCCAGTGGTTTCCGTGTACTTTTGGATGCTTTCAAGCATTTAAAAGATGGGTTTCAAAAAATATTTGGTCCAGATCTTATAACTGTTAACTATGGGAGTATTCACATAATCACGTTGTTCCAACTGCCATTACTGGAACTTTCCCCATCTCATTTTTAAGAAATTGCTTGACTGTATTCCATCATTTGATGTAGCCGCTCTCCCCATTGACAAACATGGAAGTTTGTTCCAGTTTTGTCTTATTTTTGAAGCACCACAGAAATTAACAACCTGAGTGCACTCCTTTCAAAAGATATTCAAGGGTATCTCTTGGACAGATTCCAACAGGTGAAATTTCTACATCATAAGATCTGCATATTTTAAATTGTGATAGATAATACCAAATTGCTTTCCAGGGTGGGGATGCAAATCTATCAGTCCCATGTGCAGTATAGGAGAGGATCAGTTTCCCGTTTTCTTCTTTCAAATGGTTGCATACTTTTCCTCTGTGCATTTATTATTATTATATATACATATATATAAAATATATATTTTATTATTTATTTTAAAATTATTCTATTGATAGACCTTTGGATCACTCCTAGTCTTTTGCTATTATAATCAATGCTGTAATGAACATCCTTGAACACAGACCTCTGTACACCTAAGCTAGTACATCTTATAGAGACTGCTTAAGCCAAAGCCTATGTCACCTGCAATGTTATTTCTATCATGAATCAGGCTTCCATGTAGGCAAGAATCTGTCTCTGGGCTCCCTGTTCTGTTCCACTAGACAATTCACCTATCCCCACACAAATATAATGCTGGCCTAATTACTACAACTTAACAATAAATCTTAATGTATCACATATTAATAAACATATTACCAACTATACCATCAAATATTTCAGAAGAATATAAATTAGTAACCATTTGTAATAAAATTGAATTTAAAAAGGAAGTGGGTGAGACTACAGATAGTCTAATACCCTTTTTCATACAGCACAAAAGCCAAGCAAAATTCAGAAATGTATTATTTTGAGTTACATCAGTAGGCAACAGAGTATTTCTTTTTGAGGCAAGGAAATAATGCAATCAAAAATGAGGATAGTTGTATCTGGAGTTGTATACAGAGTATGGTGTCAGGCAGATGGACACCTGGATTCATTCTGGAGGGGGCTTCATGGGTGTTTTACAAATATGTTTCATAATTCATGTGCATATATCATAAATGTTAGCTTTAATAGTTCAAAGTCTTCTAGAAGTCCCCTAGAATAATTAGGGGTTGTATTAAAATGAAAGTTGACTGAGTATCTTAGAATTTATGAATATTAGACAGAAGAGAAACTTTTCTCCTGAGGGCCTATTGCGCAAGCTCACATAATTAACATGTCACCTGTGATTGTCGCTAAATGACAATAACCATCTGGATTTGTGTATTCAGAATGAATATTCTGTAATTTTTTTAAAAAGCAGGGATATATTCCTGCCCATATATATGTATGCGTGTGTGTATATATGTATACACACACGCATACATATATATGCAAAAATATGCAAAAAGGTTTAATAGATTTATTTAAGCATACCAAGCACTTCTCTCTTTTTGCTTGTGGAACTAGTGGATTAGAAGATCATGGACCTACTGGTTTTGGGTTTAGGCAGCTCCAAGTTTCACTTCACATCTTTCAGCATGCCTCCCCAGAACTGTCTGAAGTCAGCGATCCACTAAATCAACAGGCACTCAACACTTTAAGGAGCAATAAGTTGACACTGATCCTTTATGGGAAGGAAGATAATTTGGGCCATCACAGAGCTGAAATTCCAATTTGGCGTGTCCTTCCTGGACATGATACAAAAATCCTGTCTGTGAAGAGGAACACTTGAGACCTTTCTCTTAGAAAGATGGCGGATTCCTCTCCCTGAAATGAGTGCATCAAGCTGATGTTCTTGGAAAATTCCTGAATTTCAACAGTTTCTGTTTTATTAGGCATTACCTTACTATCCTTTATTGAGGCAAGAAGAATTTTGGCAAAGTATTCAACTTTCTTTGCCCCTTGAAGACTGGAGCTTAGTCCTGTGTTTGTGGCTTTCACTTCAAAGTGAGTCAAAGATTTGTATTCTATGACTTTGTGCTGACAATATTATGTCTAGAGTAGTGGTGGCAAGCATTTCTGGGTATGGGATTTACAATCTCTTCCTAACCAAGTAGCTCTAACTGCTTTGTTTTCCCCTCCATTTTCTGCTGCTTCAGCTGAAAAACAAAACAAAACAAAACAAAACAAAACAAAAAACCTGGAAATTCTGAGGTCTCTGAAACAGACCCCTGGGCTTTATAAATCTTTCTTTCCTCTTTGCATCATTTCAGTTTGTATACTACTAAAAGCCATTTCAAAGCATACTACCTGCTAAAAGTTAATAAGGTTAGGAGGAAAAAAAGAAAGAACACATGAATTCCTAGTAATTCTCTGCATTAGATTTACCTGTTAGTATTTTATGCCACAGCAAAAGAAGAAAAACATCTCTAGATCTTAGCTTTCAATTCAAAATCAATAACAAACAAAAATGGCTTATTTTAAGAACTGTTAAGAACACTGTTTATATCCCAGAAAATCTGATACATTGTGTGTATCTGTGTATATAATATGTATTTTATGTATATTATATATACATATAATACACTTAGTACTAATTGTGATTTCACTATCTTTGGGGCTTCTACCAATAAGACACATAAGAGATGTGAAAGTACTAAGTTGATACTAAGTTGACTTCTATCAATGTTACTTTTCCAGCCTGCCCTCCACCATATTTTAAACTAAGCTAGAATGGATATCAAATTCACTGATGGAAAGTGATTTCATAAACAAATGTTATCAGTTTAGTAGTAATAACCTTTATGCATTCAGTTTTTACATTCACTAACAAGCTCTTTCCTGAGCACTGAGGAAAGGTATGATGATCCGAAATTGTAATTACTCAGACAGATTTTCCAGTTAATATCAACATATTGGGTAAGATTGTTTACCGTCTAATAAGAAACGAAATAGTTCTTCAGTTACTTATTTATTATAGTGCTGACCTTTTAATGGTGTTACTTGGATATGAATGCTTCTCTTTTTCTGACTGTATTATACACCTCTCTCCAAGAAACCCTCAAGCTGTTGTTTCATTTACAAGTTTGAGGTTGAGGCATTCAATTAGTCAATCAGCTGATCAATAAAAAAGTCAAGATTGACCCCTATTTGTACATTATGGCTCTGAGACCTGAGCAAAAAAAAGTATACTATAATGTCCTTTTCCTTAAGAAGCTTTTAATCTCTTTGGAGAGACACACATGCAATAATTGAACAAGTAGGTGCTCTTATATAAAGAGAATCTGATGGAAGATCAGACACGGGGCGGAGGCAATCATGGCAGGAAGGTAGCAGTGCAAACGTCAGGGAGGCACGGCTTGAACAGGAGCTCAGAGTTACCAAGAGCGTTTCCTTAGACAAAGAGAAGATATATTAGAAATTGTAGGAAAGCACATTAGAAGAACAAAGACTGCTGAGAGACACTGAGGAAGGAAACCTGAATGCAGTGGAGAAAGTCTGCTTATAAGTATTCAAACACTCTTTCACTCACTCATTTATTCAATATTTCTCCAGCACCTATTACGTGCCAGACACCATTTCAGGCACTAGAAATACAGTGATGAATGAGACAAGTCTCTGTTCTTATATAATTTATACTGTAGTTTGAGGAAACAAATAATGACTTTTCAGGTAGAGATCAGTCCTCTAAAAATAACAAAGTAGCCTTTGACAGAGAGAGGGAGAGATTTTGAGGTAGGATGAAGAGGGAAGGCACATGGACAAGGTGGTAATGAAGAGAGCTGAAAGGAATAAGGCAGGAATGGAACCATACAAAATCATCAGGAAAGGGTGCCTGGGTGGCTCAGTGGTTAAGTGTCTGCCTTCAGCTCAGGTCATGATCCCAGGGTCCTGGGATCCAGCCCTGCATCTGGCTCCCTGCCCATCGGGGAGCCTGCTTCTCCCTCTTCCTGCTCTGCCTGCCGCTCCCACTGCTTGTGCTGTCTCTCTCGCTGACAAATAAATAAAATTGTTTAAAAAAGAAAAAGCACCAGGAAAGAAAATTGTCTGGCCGATGAAACGGCAAGGGCAGAGTCCGAAACGTGGGTTCAGATCTGGTGTGACTGAAGATTGGCAACACATAAAATAAAATGGAGCAAAACGAGCAAGAGGGAGGAGGAGGGGGGATCTGAGAAGCAGACAGTGGTCAGAGCGCGTCGGATGTTACGGGTCACGAGAAGACGCTGGAGAGTTTGGAGTAGGACTGTGACCATACTCGATGTCTGATAAACAGCGGCCTTGGTTACTGTGGGCAACAGACTGCAGTGGGGCGAGCGCAGAGGAGGAAACCCCACTGAAGAGACTTCTGGTTTGGGAAAGGCAGAACACCAACCAGACTGCCGGCAGAGCGAGCTTGGCGGCACTCGGGCTGGGAAGGTATCTGAGACAGGATCAGCTTGAGTTGCTGATGGATTAGGAGTGGGGGTAAAAGGAATAGAGAACCAAAGGTGATTCTTAGAAGGATATTGCCATATACTGGTGATGGACTGCAGCTGGAGTGAGGCGGCCCCAGGAAAATGAGAATTTTGTTTTGGACAGGGTTAGTCTGTCTAATCCTATCAGATATGGCAGATACTGGATTTAAGACTGCAGTTCAGCAGGGAGGGCAGGGCGAGAGATACAGATTTGGAAATCATCTGTACCGAGAAGACATTTAAAGCACAGAAGGCCTTATCTATGAAATGAATGTAGATAAAAGAAAACGTCAGAAAACTAAGACCTGGTGCACACTAACAAATGGCCTGGTCAAGGAGCAGTGGGATATGAGGTCTGGTGGGTAATCAATGTAATGGGTTGAAGTGTGTCCCCCAAGAAGATATATTTAACTCCTAACTTCCACACCTGTGAATGTCACCTCCTTTGGAAAAAGGATCTTTGCAGATATAATTAAGATGTAAGATGAGGTCATACCAGATTAGGATGGCCTTCAAATCTAATCATTAGTGTCCTAAAAAGAGACAGAAAAACACGGAAATAGACATAGGGGAGAACACCATGTGAATTTGGAGGCAGACTGGGGCTGATGAGGCTATAAAGGAAAGAATGCATGGGATTGCCAGTGACACAGAAAGCTAGGAGAGGGGCACAGAACAGATCACACCCTGGAGCCTTCAGAGACAGCACAGCCCCTCCAACACCTTGATTTTGGGACTTCTGGCCTCTGGAACTGTGAGAAAATAAATTTCTGTTGTTTTAAGCCATCCAGTTTGTGGTATTATTATAGCAGCCCTAGGAAACTACTAACAGTGATTTTTCCAAATCGTTGAGGTCCTTACATACCAGAGTAGTGTTTCCCACAATGTATAAAGCACCATTTCTATGTAGCACACGCCCTGTTTGTGTTCTTTTTTTTAAGGCTTTTTAATCAAGTAAGTTTGAGAAATGCAGGCTTTAAAAAGGTTTCTTTTCTTTATAACTTCTCAGAGCTTTTATGCTCGTAAGCATTGTGAACTGCTAAAATGACTATAGTACATAGTAACATTTCTCCACCTTTTTAAACTTTGGAATTATGTGTGTGTATGCGTGTGCATAAAGCATACTTTGGAAAATGCCCCACAAATTAACTTTTCTTGAGAACTCCTGTAGACTCAAAACAAATTACACGGGGCGCCTGGGTGGCTCCGTGGGTTGGGGCCTCTGCCTTCGGCTCTGGTCATGATCTCAGGGTACTGGGATCGAGCCCTGCATCGGGCTCTCTGCTCAGCGGGGAGCCTGCTTCCTCCTCTCTCTCTCTGCCTGCCTCTCTGCCTACTTGTGATCTCTGTCAAATAGATGAATAAAATCTTTTTAAAAAATTACAAATATAGGAAGAACACTATACTGATTGAGTTTCCTCTTAATGAGTATTCATGGAATTTTAGTGAAAAGGTATTTTGAGACTTCTTAGTCTAATATCTGTATTTTATAGTTGTGGAAAATTGATCCTCTGAGTGGTTAAAAGACGAATTTCACAAACTTAAATGTCTTCCTACAACTAAAAAATATACTTCTTTAAAATGTATTTAAATATATTAACCTGAGTTTATCTTTGCTTAAGAAACCCTCTAATGTATCAAGTATATTCTAGGGCCTCCCTAAGTTTTTGACAACGGCTAGGTAAGACTCCTCCCTAAAAGGTGCAAAGAACCATTCTGGGTGAGATAACATTACCACTCTTAGCCTTGATGGACACATGAAGGAAGTGGATTATGGATTGATTGATTTTAAAGATTTTATTTATTTGTCAGAGAGAGAGAAAGACAGGGAGCACAAGCAGGGGGAAACAGCAAGCAGAGGGAGAAGGAGGCTCCCCGCTGAGGACGGAGCCCCCATGTCGGACTCCATCCCAGGACCCTGGGATCATGACCTGAGCTGAAGGCCGACGCTTAACCAACTGAGCCACCTAGGCGTCCTTATGGATTGATTTTAAAGCTTAACATGCAAACATTACTGTAATGGTCTGGTATGTTTTATGAAATCATCATAATAAGGGCTGATAGCCTTGAAGAAGACCAAGTTATTCTTAGTGGTGATTACTTTTATTCTGTGACATTTAAACATTTTTGCTCTAAACACCATCATCTTTACTTTTTTCCTATAACCTCCAATTCTGCTTCTCATCACTTTAGCTTAAGAAAATTTACTTATCTGTAACATTACTAGTTGCATTAATGGAGGTCCTATGGTATCTGTTTTATTACTGGTTCACTAACCGTAAACAGCTTCTCTTTTAAAATACTCTTTTCTTTATATTTTCAGATAAGCAAATTTGATTACAAGAGGGATAGATTGTATATAAAGGTTGAGTTTAGACACGAAATCTCTCTGGGAATACAACTATGGGATTATTGTAAGTCACATTGAAAGAGACTTTGAACCAACTTCAGGATAATAATGTTACATAAAATACATGTTTAGAATAATTCTGACTCTACAAGATTCAATAGAGTCAGGGCAGTGGTTTTAACTAAGGCAGTGCCAATTGCCTCAACCTTGAACTTCGGAAAATGTAGGCCTAACTTCTTTAGCAGAACCTTCGTAGACCATCATTCATGTCCCATGAAGACCTTCAATCCAGGGTTCACATCTCCTTTTCTTTTTGAGAACACTTTTCAACTTTAAAGTGTATTTCAAATCTATCTATTTATATAGTTAAAAAATGTCAACATATAAAGAAGTTGTGTAACTTTCTACCATGCACAAGATGAATTACAGATGCTCTTTTAGAGTAAATGAGAAACGGGTATAAAGAGTCTTAAACCCTATCAGCCACAACTAAAGGATTGTTTTTTGGCTTTGTTTTGTTTTGTTTTAAGATGTCTTAGGGTAAGTAAATTCTCTGTTTTTGAATCATCTAAAGTAAGTTCTACATATTTGGGCAGTTCTGTCTTTTTATCTCAAACTGCCATAGAATCCACTGGGAAATGGGAATATTCATTTTAGCTTTTGCTAAATCATCCGGACAGAATAAACCAATATGCATTCCAGACTCTGATGTGCAGGCAAACCACCTTAGAATACAACCTTATTTGATCTTAAAGCAAACAGCTGGCTGGAAAAGGATGCACTATGGTAGCAAGTAAAGGTTCTACTCTTACTTTTCTGGTAGCAGGCACTAGACTTTATAGTATGACCTTCCATATGTGAAGTTCAATGAATTTGGGGGAAAAAATGATTCTGGTAACAACTGCTTTACTCCTAAATCTGAAAATTTCCAAATCAATGTAAAAAAAAAAAAAAAAAAAGAAAAGAAAGCCACAGATTGAGGGAAATTTTAGAAAAGAAGGTAAAGGTAGATAAAACTGTAATAGTAGTTGTGCAGAAATTCTGTCTTAGGCCTCTAAACCATACGGTTATATTTACCCATTAATAAGTTCCATATCCTACTTTCTAGAGTTCAATGGCAAGGAAAGTGTTTATCTCAAATATAAGATAGATTGGTTCTGGCAAGGCAGACTAACTGATTTTAATATGACATTCCACATAAAATTTTTTCATCCAATTTGTTACACGCTCCCAAACAATGAAACAACCTTTTTTTCTACATTATTTTTTCCAGAACTGGGTTACTGCAAATACTTCAGTCTGCAGGATGACATTTTATAAAGTAAATAAACACAAAGATCCTAAAGAAATACTGTTAAGTAACGAAATGTTCAAGTAAAAAACACAAACTCTTGTATTTTTTATCAGTTCATCTTTTTAAAGATTTTAGTAATACTTTTGTGTCAATATAAGGAATAATATCTGCCAATTACTATCTATGTCTTTTGTTTTGACCTTCAGCAATATAAATTTCATTTTACTTTGAAGCAGAAGAAGGAATTACATGACCTCTTGGGTCCTGTCTCCCCATGCTACCTTAAAATCTCAGATGACTGATAACATTTGCCTTACATGTGTCAATCTACAAAAACAGGCAAGTGGCTGTCTACAAGGCTTATTCCGGAGCTCTGTGCACACAAATACTGAAGATGATTTACAATGCATGATCAATAACCCTGTAACGTTGAATTAAGTATGCACATAGTTTGTGAATGCAACTTTTCTTGTTTTGAGATTCTTTTTTTTTTTCCTAAAGATTTATTTATTTGACAGACAGAGATCACAAGTAGGCAGAGAGGCAGCAGAGAGAGAGGAGGAAGCCGGCTTCCTGCTGAGCAGAGAGCCTGATATGATCCCACTGGGATCATGACCCGAGCCAAAGGCAGAGGCTTTAACTGACTGAGCCAACCAGGCGCCCCTTGTTTTGAGATTCTTGTTCACCTGCCATGCACAGGTGAACCACTTTTTGTGTTGTATTATTTGTCTATTGTGTAACCAATCACCCCAAGTCTGGTAGTTTAAAACAAAAAGACAAATATTTATCATCTCATGGTTTGTGGGTGAGGGAATTGGGTGCTGCTTAACTGAGTTCCTCTGGCCCCTGTCTATGTAGGGGTTGCAACCAAGTTCTTAGGTGGGCTGTGGTCAAGTTGAAGTTCAACTGGGCAAGATACTGCTTCTGACCTCTCTCAGTGGCTGCTGACAGGCCTCAAAATCTCCATTTGTAACACAGCTCATGTGAGTCGCTCCGCAAGGCTGCCTAATGATATGGCAGCTGACTTCCCAAAGCAAGCAATCCAACAGAGAATGAGAGGAATCAAAGTCACATCAGGAGAGCGGGAGAGCACCCAAGACAGAAGCCACAATCTTTTCATAACCCAATTCCACTCAGTCCAGCCCACGCTCAAGGTGGGGAGATTACATTAAGTGCATTGGGAAACATAAAGTACGTATTATCTCATTTTTATTCTCTTGGAACTCTATGAATGAGGACAGTGAGGCTTAGAGACTGATAGCTGGACCCAGTGGCAGAGCCAGGATTCAAATCCAGGTGTGTGTGATACAAACCTATTCTCTGAACCACAATACTACACTGCCTTCTCAGATAAAGACTTCAGCTATGACTCGGGTCCTTGCCATAATATCTGCTGTGCTACAAAATTTGTAAGTTTCTCGCATTGCATATACTCATGCAAAAACCTGTCAAGATGCCAAAAGCCCTAAAGTCATTAAAACATGTAGTTATCTTCTCTTCCTAAACAGTAGGTTCAGGAAGGTTCCTGTTATATTAATATACAAATAGTTCCTTGAAAATGCAACAGAAGTGTTTAAAGAAAAACTGGCACATTCAGTACCATATATAAAAACAACAGACTACTTCCTGCTAGGTCCATAACAAAAGAAAAGGGAAATGTAATTAATAAAGGCAATCAGTGTATGGTATGGATCTCACCTTGCGGTACCTTGGAGACTAAGACAGTCTTCACTTGCTTACCTTCACATTTCCATTACTACTCGTAAAACTGGTCAAGTACCCAAGTGTGAAATACTCCAGAGCTGTGATGCATATCTGATTGCCAGTAGGAAATCCTCAGTATTCAAAATCAAAACAATGGAACAAAGCGCCATTTAATCAAATGGAAGTTAGTTTGAATAGACTTTTTTCTCTCATTTTTAATATATAGGACTGCCCCTCCTCTTCATTCAGGATTTTATGGTGTGTACTTGATCACTGAAGCCTTACGGAAAAAATACCATCTGTCTGGCACATTTTAAAACAGATTTATCCTACTGAGGAAACCAAGTGGGAAAACATAAAGTCAGTCCTCCTAAAACCCCTTGCTGCCTCCCAGCTGGATCAAGGAACGTAAGAAAACCTTCACTGTCCTCCTTCTTGTAAACAAGTAAAGGAAGTTTGCTTTCAATTAGGAAAGCTAAACTTGGATACTATCGCCTAAAAACGGCAATAGCACCTGCTCAAATAGAAGATGCTGAAAAATAATTAACACTAAACACCCACCGAACAGCAGAAACCATGTGAGATCTCGCTCCAATATCCGTTTTTCTTACCCATAAAATTCCAGTTTAGTTCTAGAACGATACAACATACTCAAGCCGTCACTCTCAAGACTCCTAGTTAGGAGTAGCTCAAGAGATGGGAGTCTAAGTTACTGGGTAGGATCTCTAGGAGAGTTCCTTAAAAATGGGACACACACTTGTCCCAAATTCTTTCTCCTTTAATTTTTTTCCCTTTTTCCTTTTTTCCTCCATCACAGATGTATTTACTGGAGCTCCAGCTACTATTCTGTAGCCTTGAAAATGAAGCCTGTGCTAAAGATAGAAAAAGTACAAAGACAGAAGGATCAGAATCATTTTATGACTGTTAAGCTTCCATCCTAGCTCTAAACAGCTTACCTCTGGACTTACTGATGCTGTTATTTCTAGAGTATATGAATGGTAAAAAAATAAAAATAAAATAATCACAATGATCAGGTTGTAGTGATCACCTGAACATATATGTATTCAACTTTCATTGGCAAGTATCTTTTTTTCCTCTGATGGAGATTTAATATAAATATGTACATGTCACAAAGTGCTGGCTGCTTATCTGCAGAATCAGGTTGGAGTTTCTCAGAGACAAAACTATCATATTTTACATATAATGTTCACAATTTTAAACTGATTAGGAATTTTATATCTCCAGACATCCTAAGTGAACTTGTTCATTAGGTAAAATTTTATCACTATAGTTTAGAATCCATCCCCATTACATGCTTTTCAACATTTTTAGGTCTTATTTATTTATTTTTTTACTCTTCTAGTTTGTGAATGCAACTTTTCCTTTATATCTCCATCAGTTTCACACTCATTTTTGATGCTCATTTACCATTAAACAGATTTTTAATAGAATATATATATCTAAGTATGTGTATATTCATATATATATATATATATATATATATATATATATGACTTAACTTATTTACTTTCCATGAATCACTTCTGGAACAAAATGGTATTTAAACTAAAAAATACTTCAAGAATCATATATATGTATATGTACCAAAGAGAGTCTGATCTAAACCATATAACTAGGAAAACTTACGTCAACAATAAATAGCATTAATAACTAACACTGACAATGCTATTTTATTTTTAAAGATTTATTTATTTATTTATTTGACAGGCAGAGATCACAAGTAGGCAGAGAGGCAGGCAGACAGAGAGAGAGGTGGAAGCAGGCTCCCCGCTGAGCAGAGAGCCCATGTGGGGCTTGATCCCAGGACCCCGGGACCATGACCCAACCCGAAAGCAGAGGCTCCAACCCACTGAGCCACCCAGGCGCCCCGACAATGCTATTTTTATATGCCAGGTAATGTTGTAAGAACTTTACATGTGCTAAATCATTTAATTCTCCTAACAATTTTATGTAAAATAAGCACTATTTTTATCTCTATTTTATAGATGAACAAAATGTGGCCCACAGTTTTAAGTACTTAAGTACCTAAATTTACACATCTAATAAATGGGAAATCTTGATTCAAAAATCCATCCCCCAATCATATACTGTATTTCTGTTACTAAGAAGAGAGTAGTACACCTATGCCCTGCTACAATGTAAAAGGTTTTTCTATAAAATGGGACAATCCAGTACTATTAAAAGAAAATAAGAAAAGGCCAACAATCTTACTCTCTTTAAAAATCTGTGGGAAATTTGCAAAGCAGAACTGGTGGCAACTTAGGTAGAAATTACATAAATTGATGATCCATAGCCCAGAGACATTTGTGAGGTTTGTATGAAAGCGATTTAACTTTTGTTTCTATTTCAGCCATTTACTTTTCTTGTCAACCAAATGGCACTATTGTATTTGCTTTTTCTTTTTTTTTGTACTTTTTTCTTTTTTTGTATTTGCTCCCATTTCTTACCTCTATTTGTAGGTGAGGAAGGTTCAGAAGAAAATGTGGCAATTACTCAAGATGTTTTATGTAACCAATCCTTACCAAGCATCATTACAAATGCACTGGAACTAGGAAGTAGATTAGTGAAGGTGGGTGGCTAATTTTCTTAAAAAAAAAAAAAAAAAAGTTATCCATAAATACACATTGCAATTGAGATGTCCCTGGAATACTATATAATGTAGCAACATGGGCCCAAGGTATCTGCTCTTTCTCTGCTGCAAAGTGTACTACCTGAGGACTCAGTTAAACAAGGCAATACAGGCAGTACATTAAACATTTTTCTTACGTTTTGGCTAATGCAGCCAAAGCATTGAGACTCTTTCTTCTTGTGTTTTACTGTAAACAAATGACATTATGCAAGGGAATGGAATGATCAAGTACTCTAAATTGTTGGTGGTAAACCAAATGTAGACTATTATCATATAGAAAGTCCAGCGGTATGACCAATCCAAATGACTTACCACCTCATTAACTATATAGGTATCACCATGCTTGGAGGAAAAATAATGAGAGTTCTGTGACGTATATCTAGAGTTTTCTAAATTAAAGACAGTGAAGAGCTGAAAGTCTCCAGGAATACCAAGATAGTAGCACTGAATTTAACCATATACATTAAAAATCTATTAAATAAAAGTATGCCAAGCTAAAAATCCAATCATAGTCTTTGATCACTTGGGGGTCCTACCTACTCTTCCATGAAAACCTAAGAGTCAAAAGTTATATGAATTCAGAGGATAGAGGCAGAAGAAATTCTTCTTAACTCATTCAGTAAGGAATGAATTACCCTAATACCAAAAGCAAAGACATTACAAGAAAAGAGAACTACAGACCATTTTCTTTCTTGAACATAGACCCAAAAATCCTCAACAAAATATTAGCAAATCATATCTAAAAAAGTATAAAAAGAATTATGCCTATAACAAAGTGGGATTTATTCCAGCTATGCAAGGCTGGTTCAACCTTCAAAATATCAATTAATGTAATCAATAAGCTAAAAAAGAAAAATCACACAATCATATCAGTAGACAGAGAAAAATTACTTGACAAAAATCCAATACCCACTCATGATAAACTCTCAGCAAACTAGGAAGAGAGAGAAACTTTCTCAACTTAACAAAGACAATCTTATAAACAACCTAGAGCTAACATCACACTCCAGGCATCAAATTCAAAGCCTTCCTACTAACATAAAGTAGAAGGCAAGGATGTCCCCTCTCAACCATTCCTTTTCAACATCATACTCAAGTCCTTGCTAGTGCAATAAGACAAGAAAAGGAAACAAAAGGTGTAGATTGGGAAGGAAGACCTGAAACTGTCTGTTTTATTATAAAGGGCACATAATCAACTCTAGAAAATCTCAAAGAATTCACACACACAAAATTCCTGGAACTAATAAGCAATTAATAAGGTTGTAGATATAAGGTTAATATACAAAAGTTAGTATCTTTCCTATATACAAGATCTCTCTATATGTACAATATATGTATATGTATACGATCTATATAAGGAAAATTAAAAATGAAAAAGTCAAAGAACTAAATAAATGGATAGAAACAAGTCCATTGATCGGAAGACTCAATATTGTCAAGATGTCAGTTCTTCCCAATTTGAACTATGGATTCAATGCAATCCCAATCAAAATTCCAGCAAGTTATTTTATGGACATCAATAAACTGATTCTATAGTTTATATGGAGAGACAAAAAACTCAGAATGGCCAACTCAATATTGAAAGGGAAGAACAGACTTGGAGGACTGATGCTACCAGACTTCAAGCTTTATTCTAAAGTAACAGTAATCAAGATAGTGTAGTACAGGTGAAAGAATAGATGAACACAGATGAACTGAACAGAACAGAGAGTCCAGAAATAGAAACAGAGAGTCCAGAAATATAGTTGGACTGATCTTTGACAAAGGAGCAAAGACAATACAATTAAGAAAAGATGGTCTTTTCAACAAATGGTACGCACTGGAACACCTAGATATCCACAAACCAAAAAGTGAATCCAGACATACATCGTACATACCTCTTCACAAAAATTAATTCAAAATTAATTACAGACCTAAAGGTACAATGCAAAACTATAGAACAGTGGAAATATTCTGTATTTTATAATGAGAGATACATGTCATTACATATTTGTCCAAAACCACAGAATATAACAACACAAAGAGCGAACCTTTGTGTAAACTTGGATTTTGGCAATTACAATGTGTCAATATAGGTTTATCAATTGTGGGGGAATGTTTATTATGGGGGATATTATGCACGTGCCTGGTACAGGGAAACCTCTGTATCTTTCTCTCAATTTTGTTGTAAACCTAAAAATATCCTAAAAAATTAAGTCTTTTTTATTTTTAGCTATATGGTCGTCTCACTTTACAGCTCTTCATTCCTTCAAAGAAAACACTTAAGTATATTTTTAAATTTATGGTGAGTATATACAGAAATACATATTTTACTTAAAAACCTAGTCTTTTACAGGATAGGAGAGCTTTACATAAAAATGAATTAAGTGTTTCTAGCCTTTCCTGGATTGTTGACTGAGAAACTCAGAAAAGTTAGAATGATATTTAGAGAGGAAGACCACCATGCTAACGCAGATCTTAGATATCTCTACAGGAGTAGTCTTCTTCTGATGTAGCGTTAAATCTGGGATTGCCAGAAATCCAATAGCTCATGGACTGCTGTAAAAATTTTCAATCTAGTATTCATTTTTAAGGGAGTCTTGAACCATAGTTAAGAAGAGACATGTTTGAGTCTTGTTTATTAAGGGCAGCAGGAGAAGGACTGAGGCCTTTGGGGAGTGTCATGGACAGTTTCTACATGTATTCTATAGATAGGAAACAAAATTACAACGGCTCCATTTGACTGAGGAAGCATGTGGAGCAATCAGCAAAAAAGTGGGACGAAGTTCTAGAAAGCAAAGAAAGATAACTGGCATTTCCTCCTCTTAGGGGACTCTATCTCACTATTTGATGATCATTCTACAAAGCTTCATTGTATTAAAAAAGCTAATGACGCAGTGGTCACTGGTGTAAAACTCTTCACAAAAAGTGGCACAGAGTATTAATATTAGGACTCAGCATTCCTTCCTTCATTTCAACAGGTTAATTTAATACAGTTGATCCTTGAACAACATGGGCTTGGATGATGTGGGTCAACTTTTATGTGGATTTTTTACAGTACAGTATTGCAAATGTATTTTCTCCTCCTTATGATTTCCCTTTTTTTTTAAAAAAAGTTTATTTATTTATGCTTATGTAATCTCTACACCCAATGTGGGGCTCAAACTCATGACCCCAAGATCATGAGTTGAATGCTCTTTCAACTGAGCCAGCCAGGTGCCCCCTTATAATTTTCTTAATAATACTATCCTTTCTCTAGCTTACTCTGTTATAAGAATGCAGTATATAGTACACATAACATACAAATATGTGTTAATCAACTGTTTATGTTATTGATAAGGCCAACAGTAAGCTATCAGTGGTTAAGTTTTTGGGGAGCCCAAAGGTATTTATTTGTATACGCAGATTTTCAAGTGTGGGATATCAGCACCTCTAACCTCTGCATTCCTGAAGGGTCAACTGTATTTCCAGAGAAGTCTCAAAAGTAGAATGGAAAGTAAGAACTGACTAAATTATGATCATCACTTCTATGTTACAGGTGAGGAAATTAAAACATCAAAAAGTTCTATATCTAACAATGAGTAGTAAAACCATATTTAGAACATTTAAGTTCCTGATTCCAGAGTATAAACTCATACTGTCACACTGAATAAACATATAATATTTTATGAGACAAGGTGAATATTTAATAAAAATAATATTTGTGGGGAGTCTATCTTTTTAAATCAACCTTAGCAAGTTGTGTTGGAAGAATGAATAATACTGTAAAAGACTGTTCAGGTCCTAGAATATATAGAAATATAGGGACCTGAATGAAAAGATTTGATAAAGAAACTGTTACAAAATATGTGTGTGATAAAGAGCACAAAGTACATCTGTTGTTCAAATCAAATAGTGAAGTTGTTGAAAGGCTAAGGAAACACCTTTCAAATAAAATTTGAAAAAGAAATCACTACAAAGCAACATTATAAGATCTTGTTCTCATTACTCCGCTATTTTATCCAAAACAGGTAAGTGGGAGGGGGAACACACTAAATAAATATCAAGGATCCTTTTAGTGGCTATATTTTCTGTATTCTAAAGTTCTTATAAGGGCACCACATAATTTTTAATTACATACATCTCAATAATCTTTGGTAATGCAAAAAAGGGAAAAGTAGAACTGAGAAATATATTTATCAGATAATTAAAATATCAAAACTATAGTTACCAATAACAAACACTTTAAGTAGAACTTACTGGAAAATTAATCATGAATTATTTGACAAATGGACAAAACCAGAATAATTAGTCTAGAAGAAAATATTCAAAGATAGTACATATCCCCACAGGCAAGCAAACTATTAATAGAAACTGAAGTGAAAAAATTTAATGTAAAAATAAAGAGTATTTGTTTTGGAAACTTGCTCCTAGCTACAGAGATTACAGATGCCTGATTTTAAGTATGAATAGGAAGTTACAATTCCACAAATCTTAAAAAAAAAAAGGAAAAGAGACTCAAGGAAAATATTTTGAAGTAGAATTATGCCATAATTAAAAGCAGGTAACTTGATTAAAGCTTCATGTAGGCATGTGTTTTGTTTATAAAGAAAGCATAATGAATATTAAAGAAATGCACTGATATAATTTCCCAATCAAATATGGTATTGGGGCCATCAAAACCAATTAATAGTATCCAAATATCATATACTGCAAGACAAAATTAGTAACAGTATCTTCTTCTTGGTCAATATTTAATAGTTTGGTGAAAGAATGAATGCTACTGACCCATGTGCTTCGAGGAGTTCTTTGAACAGAACTTAAACTGCCCCATCCCAGTATTACTTTCCTGGACACACATATGGCCAACAATACCCATTTTTCTTAATGGCTGATAAAGGTTAGACATACACCATGTCAAGTGGAATAGAGAAAACTAACCACACATCAGTACCTGACAAACCTATGACACTGTTTTCAAATTGGTATGATTCAGTGGTCTCTAAATATTTTGGTCTTGTACGCCCCCTTACACATTTTTAAGTGGCTACCTAAACTTATTGTAAGTTACATGGTTATAAAGGATGGAATTTCCAGCGTGTCGTAACTGTTGACATCATAAACAAAACAATTATTTATGATTTTAGGTGTATCTTGTAATACTCCACATCATTTATTGAAACAAACAAATGTATTCTTTTACAATCTGGATTTTTTACACTATTTCTTCTTATTTCTTCCCTTATTTTTATCCTAGCAATATATCTTATGCTTAAAACTTGATCACTCTTTTACTTCTCTGAAATGTATGTATTTATAATTAAAAAAATTCTATAATCACAAATCCGACACGTAGAGATTACCTTATAATTCTGAAGTCCCTTCAATGTGAGCTTATGAGATATTACATTAGTTAAGGACTGCTCATTTTAAGTCCACATTTTACTGGACACATTAGCAGCATTTAATAAAGATATTCACAACTCTGACTGAATCGCTTTTTTCACCTTCCTCTAGGCACATTCTGACTCTGTCTAGCCCTGCAGGCTTCCCTTTGCCCGCTTGGTTCCAGCCACCCTGTCCTCCTTGACCGTTCTCAAATATAACCTATCTCCCTTCTACATCAGCCCTTTGCACTTGCTCTTTCCTCCATCTGGGAGATCCTTCTAGATAACTGCGTGACTTTGCCACTCTGTACATTCAAATCCTTCCTCAATGCCAACCTCAGTTCATCACTGAGGCCTGCTTCCGTGCACTTTATCCAAAAGACAGCACACCTGCTCTTCACCTGCATCACTAACTCATCCCCCTGATCCACAAGGCATTTTAACCCCCTCAAATACCACACATTTGTTTACTGTCAGCCTTATGCCTGACTAAAGGTAGGCTCCCTAAGAAAACCCTAGGAAAACAGGATGTGTATACTTCTGTCTCTCCAAGGTCTAGTGCAGTACCTGGCACATAATATGGACTCACTAAATAAAGAACAAAACAAGAAGAGATAATTATGGTTAAAATTATTTTAGCCATTATATTTTAGGAAAAACACTATGGTTTCAAAAATTTCAACAAATGTTATTTTGTCTTCACAAAAATGATATGTACAAGGGATTTATTTATTTTAGAGAGAGAGAGAGAGCGCACACACAAGCACGGCGGGGTGGGAGAGGGGCAGTGGAGAGGGAGAGAGAGAATCGTAAGCAGACTCCCTGCCTAGTACGGAGCCTGATGCAGGACTTGATCTCACGACCCTGAGATCGTGACCTGAGCCGAAATCAAGAGTCAGATGCTTCACTGACAAAGCCACCCAGGTGTCCTATGTGCAAGGAATTTAAAATGAGTAAAAGAAACTGCAAGTTATTTTGTAAAGTACTCAGTACACTAGTTACGATATTCTTTAAGTGTACATCATCAATCAATAAAATACAGTATCGTGTGAAATAGATGTTTGCATCAGTAAATAATGAATAGCAGAGTGCCTTTATTTTTATGGTACATAGATATAATAGATATAAGTGTATAACAAAATTATACACATTTTGAAATTTATAACAATAACATGAAAAAAATCTGTCCAGCTTCTTAATTTCTATCACTGAAAATTGTTATTATTGAGAATCATTCATTTTCTAAACTTTGTCAGATGTAATGAAGGGAGAGATCTGGCCTAGTTGCCTTCTGGCACTGCTCATTTTGTGCTTCTGTCATGTCATTTGTTAATGACATGTTGAGATCTCTCTGAAATGCAATATTCTGGATTGCTCCATCAGTCTAGATAATACTCCAAGTCCTGAATCAGCCTGGATTCAAAAAGAGTGCTTAATCGGGCCTAATGGAGACTCCTTTTGGTGGTTTCTGAATGGAGAAGCTCTCTTCACTCAGGCGGTTTTCAATAACCTGTCCTCTGGTCACTCTTTGTCCACACGTTTCAATATTAGCTCCATCTGCCTTTTAAAAATTACTCTTTGAATCCAAGCCACACCCTGAGATATAACATTATCTCTGAAAAAGAATTTTGCCCTTGTGTACAGATACTTCCTCATCTGTCTCTAATGAAGAAGTGGCTCTGTACCAGTTACTATGGTGGCAAAACAAAGTACCCTGCGACTCAGCAGTGTAAGACAATGATTTATTATGCTCATGAACTGTGGGTTAGGGATTGCAATATGGTGTCACTGTAAGCCTGTCTTTGCTCCATGAAATCTGGGATCTCAGCTGGAAGATCTGAAGGCCAGAAGCTAGAATCAGCTGTGGGCTCGCTCACTCACATCTGGTGGTTGAAGCTGGCTGGAGGCTGGCTCCTGTGCACGTGGGCCTCCCATGTGGTCCCCCCAGAGGTTAGTTGGAATTCTGTCACAGCATAATGGCTAGATCCACAAGTGATTATGTGAAGAGAGAAAAATGGATCGGTGTAAGCCTTATTGCCTTGTTTGAGCTAGCCTCAGAATCACTCGGGGTCACGGCCATCAGATTGGATTTCTTGAGACAGGCACAGAGTTCAGCCCCAGGTTCAAGGGGAGGGGAACAGACTCTGCTTATTGATGGGGCATGGCAAGAGAATGTTGGACTGGGAGCACTGCTATGATTATTTTTGAAAAATACAACCTGTCACAGGTCCTAATTAGATACTATTTCTTAGCATTCTCAATTTCCTGAGGGTGTTAATCCTATCTCCAGTTCAGGTTAAGTGTTGAAGTAAGCCAATATTCACCTAAATTACAAGAGGCAACATCGGTCTCTGAATTGTAGTCAGAAAGAATAACTTCAGTCATTATGGGACTCAAAAGGCAGGAGAAAGCAAGGTTGAAGAATGAAGGATATTTGGAAGATAAAGCAAATACAAATAGAGGTAAGATATTTGAGAGGCAATTTATTTTCCACATCAGTTTTGTTTTCCACAAACCACTTGTAATTGGACTTGCTTTTAAAAAGGCAGAACTTCTTTAAATTACATCAAATTATATCTCCCTGAAAAACATGCCCTTGCCTACACATCCATTTTTGTCCCCACTGTCTCAGGGTGCCTTCCTCAGCCAGTAGAAAACAGAAAAGAACCAGGTGCATGCACTCATTTTATCCTATTGACTACATAAATCCCATCCGTAATCCTGTGCATTTATATTGTTCTGTGAGAGTTGAGCAGTGTGGAAATTCTCCCAAAGCCTCAATGCAAATGTTTCTCTAATCCATTCAAGCCACAAAACAGACCCAGATGAATGAGTAGGAAACTGAGCTAAAGAACTCTCGGTGACCTTGATACCACTGTCAGTCTTGGCATTGACTTCATGGGTCAGCATGTCCTTCTAAGTGTGGCATGGCTCAAATGGGAAAGGAAAACGCTATCCTATTGCTGCCTACAACATCCAAGTCAAACCTGTATGACCCTGCAGCCAAAGCTGGGAAGAGGACTCTGAATATACTTTAAAAAGAAAAAAAAAAAAAAGGATTGAAATACTGGACATATAAAAAATAGACACAAAACAACACAACTGTCTATTTCAACTGGTTTTCTCTTCCTAAAGCTATGACACAATAAATATATCAGATATTTAAACAAAGGAGTATAAATCAGGAAACAAAATCTTTGCCCTTCTACCTCTGGGAGAAGACATTAAATCACCTTTTCCTTTTACCTGTTTAAATATATTTTCTAAGACAACATGTATACAGAGATATACAGCAAAATACACTTGGATATACAAGATAATATTATTCAGGACATTTTACAGCCATTTTGATAAATGTAGATAAATATTCCTCTAATGGATGTACAGCAGTCCACTATAATGTAATCCATCTAACAGGTCCTCTACTGATGGACATTTCAGCTGTTTCTAATTTTGAAAATATTCAAGAATTACACTCTATTGTGTGATTACGTGCCATGAGCTATGACAAAATCACAACTTCAAATTGGATGAGGATTTACTGTTAAACTTTCTTTTGGAGCTTACAAGGTGGTTGACAGGGAAGAGAAAGCAGGACGTGCATCTATGACACTCTACCATACAAAACAGAGAAGTCGGTCCTTTAAAATGCGTTGGTAGTAAAATCAGGGTTTGGGTTCTTGTTAATGAGGCCCTTGGGAAAATATAAACACTCCTCCTGAATTCAACTCTGAAGCCTGCCCACCACAGTCTTGTCTTCAGCTTGAGCTTCTGGCGCTCAAACCTACAATTGAGGCCTTGCATCCGATGCCAAACTAACCATTTGGGAACAAGAATTACAATACCTCCTTTTGTTTGTTTGTTTGTTTGTTTGAAGTAATTTAAAAACACATAACATAGAGTAAAACAAAGAAAAATTAGGATGGGGAAATAACTACGAAATAGAAAACTGGATAGCTCTCACAACATTTTCTTGGGATATTCACGCATCCAGTGTTCGGAATGCAGAAGTTATTGTCAGGGAAAATGAGCCTGGCCTTTGAAGCCCAGAAGGAAGGGGAGATATGAATTCCTTCACAGACATCAGTGAAAACTACAAAAAATAAAATTACCTGAACAGAGATGATGGCAGAACAGAGAGTCATTCAAATCCACTTTCTACCTCTCCAGGTCTAGCTAAGGGCGCATGACTGACTAATGGGCATCCTAGCGAGACCTCATGACTGTGGCTGCTGTTGTTGTTAATCATGAACTTTTTCATGTAGTTAAACCCTGCCTCACTCTCTAGTTTAAGAGGAGGAAAATAATTGCTTTCCCCTGAAGGCTTTCATATTAAACATGTCAAAGCACATTACTGAGGATGTAAAAAGAGCTCTGACATATTTAGCATAAACTATTTCAGAGTCAGGAGACTATTCTCTATTTAAAATGACAGAGTGTTCTCAAAGGCCCAACAGAATCTGTGGACTTATTAAAAGAACATGCTAGCATCACCTCAATTCATCTTTACAATGCTTGTTCCTATGACGGGAGAGTGGTTCCTTTTGGGAGAGGAGCAGTGACGGAAAGGAGCCGTGGGAGGTGGTCTGGGACGTAGGCAATATTCTGCTTGTCCTCAGTGCTGGTACACAGGTGTGCTTCCTTTGTGAAAATTCACTGAGTGGTGTTCTAAGGGTTTATATTAAACTAAATAAAAAGTTTTTAGAAGGGGAAGCAGCTGAGTACATACATATACATAGCTAATTTCTCTTGCTGTTTAAAAGATATTAATAAGTTATTAATAATCAGCACAACAAAATTTTAAAAACGATGTTTCTACACTGATGAATGAGCCAGTTTTATATTCTTGTGAATAATTCTGTTATGTATTTCCTAAATACAAATCTTTACTTAATATTTGAGAGTGATACAATCAAGGGTTAATTTATTTGCTTTATTTATTTTCATGCACCTCAGTATAATTAGTATCATGTCTGAAAGAAAATAGACAATTTCCTCTAAACAGTGACAGTATTAAGTGCATTATTAAGCGCTTACAATATGCCATGGGTCAGACACTAAATGAAGGAGTTTACATTCTGGCTACCATTCAATCTTAAAAGAGCCAGTCTCTTCCCTGTTGAGAAACACCATTTGAAGGTGGCACATTTTGAATACTCAATGTTAACTACCATTTGCACAGAATTTCTCTTCCTTCATAGTTTGCATGTTCTTTCATTTATTTAAGCATAGCTGAGGATCTGTGATACACCATGTGGTTATCTTGAGAATCCTGTGCTATTTCTTCAACGCATCTATTTGGGGGAATTATGGAGGACATAGATCTTTGCTAATAAAGTTTTAAATTTCTTTCGATTTCATAGCATATCTGGGACTTGACAAAGAAAAGCAGAGAATGACTGAGGAAAGGCGGTACAAGGAGTCTCTCCACATTTCAGCATTTTAAAATCATCAGCTCCTTTGAAAATGAGATTTATTTCCCAACCAATAAAACTAATCTGTGGTATCTATTCTCTTCAGTAACATGCAATTGGTATTTATTGATTTATAAATTACTCCATGTTTTCACAATAAACCCAATTAATTCATAAACTTGATGGGTTGGCAAACTTTTTGTAGAGAGCCAGATAGTAAAAAATCCAAGCTTTTCAGGCCATATGGTCTCTGTTATAATCACTCAACTTTGCTCTTGTAGCACACAAGCAGCCATAGATAATATGTAAATAAACGGATGTAGCTGTGTTCCAATAAAACTTTATTTTAGAAGAAAAACAGGCAGCAAGCTGGATTAGGCCCATTAGTCATGTTGGCCAACCCCTGCTTTACCCAACAATACCTTTTATAGCGCTAGACAGATAGCTGGCCTCAGTAAATACTTCTTACTTAATAGAGTCAATGACATTCGGAAAGGAAATGTGGGAAATGGGAAGAGAAGGGGCATTAATTCTGAGTTCTCCAAGAGGACATTTCCATAGTCCCTGTACTTCAAGGCTGGAATGCCCCTTTTCCACTCTTAAATCAGATTCTAGAACTAGAGAGAATATTCTTTCCACTGATGTAAGGAGTTTTCTCATATTAGGAAAAGAACCATGTGACAAAAAATTCCAACTGATTGGGGTGCATAAACTTGGAAATCAGTGTGGTATCTTTTCCCTTGTAAGCAGAAAACAGGTATTTGTAAGTAAGGCAGGGAAATCCACTGGAAAAAGGAATCTATTCGTAAAAGAATGCATCACAGAAACCCAGATTCGGGTGGTCCAACCAGGCAGAAGTGGTTGGCAGTGGGATTTAAAAAATAAGATTAACACAAGATGTTAAGTACTGAAATCCATCTAGTCACAAACATGTGTGCTTTTAATGATATTCAGAGCCATTCCATAAAATGAAAGAACAGAAGTTAATTTATTTCACCAAAAACATTATGAAAAATCCTAGCGTACCCTAGAACTAAGAACCTTTTATTATTTTCTCATGGCTGAAAATCACGTTCATCTGCCAGTGACAAGTAACATTCATGGTTACAGTGAAGACAGAAGCCTGACAGCAGCATGACAGCAAGGGACTATACCAACACATTTTTTTTTTTCAACATAAAGTTGATATATGAGATGCAGACACGGTGCAAGGGGTCCTTCATAAAACAAAACAAAAAAAAAAATACAAAGCAAGTACAGCTTTTCCTCAGACTCTACTGAATAGAACAACTATTTCAGTAAGACAAATCACCCCAGGCTCGACCCTCGCCATAACCTCCACTTTCATTTCTTCAGCAGACATTTACTGAAGGACTATAACATATCAGCCACTGGGGTCCGCATCAGAACATTTTTTTTTCTTCTTCTCTTTTCAAGCATACCATTCCTCTTGGAGAGAAATAGAAAACAACCATCTAAAACAGTATATAAAATAATTTTAGTAACTGATGATGTGCTGGGGGAGGAAAAGGCATTGGCAGTAGAGCATGGCAGGTGGAGGGAGAAAAACATGGAGGGACATTAGCCTAGATGGCTGGGGATGGACTGTTTGAAGGGGTAACATTGGTAAACCTTTGGAAGATTCCGAGTATGGTAATGTGATGGTCAGATTTATGCTTTGAGAAGATACATCATTGGCTGCTGTGTTGCAGCAGGGTTACGGGGCACAGAAGTGGAAACAAGTAGAACTGGTAAGGATGATGGTGGCTTGGTCTTACGACACAGCAGTGGAGATGGTGATAAAATGTCATACTCAGGAGATATTTTGGAGGCATATTTGATCCTCTGAAAGATGATGGTGGCTTGGTCTAGAGACAGTTCAGTGGGAAGATGATGATAAGCTGATGGGTTCAGTATTATTCTGGAGTATATTTGTCAGTTTTGTTGGAAGACTATGTGAGCTGTGGAAAGAGGAAGACTTCTAGGATTTTGATTTGAGTGACTGGTACCACTGACTGAGATAAGAAAGACATGTCAAGGAGAAAATCTGGCAGGGGATGGGTGGTGGAAACCAAAAATCTACTGGAGACATACTGAGTCTTTATCCCCAGCCCATGCCCTCAGGTAGGCTGGAGAGAAGGCTAGATATTCTGCTCTTCTCGGGAAAAATTATTTCCAAAGGATTAAGCACATAACAGAGGCCCTATAAATGCATGATAAATTAACTTATGAAACAAGTCATCATCCTACTAGTTTTGAAAGTCTAATTAGTGAAAAGAACTAGCAAGTGGGATAGGGAACATGAAAGGCTTTCAGGGAGACTATTTCTCATTTCCATTTCTTACTTAAAAACCAGCTTCTCCACCCTTTTCAATTTCAAGTTTCAATTCTTGGTGGCTATTCTCCCTCCAACCCTGGTACCTTTCCCTGCTGGTACAACCATACTCTCAGAAGAGAGCAAGAATAAGTCCTGATATACTGCTAGAGCTTTCAAAACTATTAGCAATCTAGAAGTATGAAAACAGTCCTTGGATCAAGACACATAAATTTACATCTAAGTGAAAATAATATGCCTTCAGTAAACATTTTGGGCTAGAAGTAGCCTTGAAACATGAAATTATTATGTTCATAAGAAATAGAACTTCTGTAACTTTCTGCCTTAGAGCCTTCTTTTTTTCCTTTCTTGTTCCCATTATTATCAGCCTTAAAAAGTAATCCAAATACTTTCATTTGGATAGTATCTAGCTGGCTGTCATATGTTTTTTATACAATATACATCTTTAAATAGCTGTTTAAATATCAAGCATATTTAATTATATAATGATTATCTATATATACTAATTTTTATGAGAGCTTAATAAAACAATTATATTTTTTAAAAAAGCCTTAAGGCACTCATGTCATCAACCAGAACTAAGCTCTATTATACTGTGAGGTACTTGAAACTTCTATCAGGAGAATAGCAGTCCCTTGCTGCTTGAAAACAATAAATAGCTTCCTACCTTTCTTTAAGACCTGGCCCCCAGACCAATGTCATGAATCAAGTTACATCAGAACCCAGCCTGGGAAGTGCTTTGTCTCCTAAAGGAAGAAAGGGCAACACCTCCAAGGAACGGTAGGACCCAGTCAAAATGTACCAGTAGGAAGCAGGTGAGAGAGTGCTGGATCAAGAGGAGATAGAACATGCGTTTAGATAACAGAGATTATTGATATGGGAACATTCTCTCACAGGATTTAATTACTAGCAAGACTATGTGAGATGATCCTAAGACAGTGCTATGATGGCTCTTGGAAGTATACAGAAAGCAACGGTCCACATAACATGAGTTATAAATACCACAATGTTATGGCAGACAGGCGAAGTGCTATCACAGACTACGCCAGCCAGAGCTGTGGGCCTAAGGAATGATGGAATGGTCTATGAAAGGTAAAGCCAGGACTCCACCTTGGTGATGTTATCCTATAATTTATTCTCTAGGACACAGAATACACCCTAAGTCAACAACCATTATAAAGAGCTGTATTTCCAAGTAGAATAATTCATAGGTCCAGGAACTAAGTAAGAGTCACCCTATTTACCATCTTTTTTTTTTTTTTTATTGCTAGATACAACTTTTTTTTTTTAATTAAATTTTTTATTTATTTTCAGAAAACAGTATTCATTGTTTTTTCACCACACCCAGTGCTCCATGCAATCTGTGCCCTCCCTAATACCCACCACCTGGTTCCCCCACCCTCCCACCCCGCCCCTTCAAAACCCTCAGGTTGTTTTTCAGAGTCCATAGTCTCTCATGGTTCACCTCCCCTTCCAATTACCCTCAACTCCCTTCTCCTCTCCATCTACCCTTGTCCTCTATATTATTTGTTATGCTCCACCAATAAGTGAAACCATATGATAATTGACTTTCTCTGTTTGACTTATTTCACTCAGCATAATCTCTTCCAGTCCTGTCCATGTTGCTACAAAAGTTGGGTATTCGTCCTTTCTGATGGAGGCATAATACTCCATAGTGTATATGGACCACATCTTCCTTATCCATTCATCCGTTGAAGGGCATCTTGGTTCTTTCCACAGTTTGGCGACCGTGGCCATTGCTGCTATAAACATTGGGGTACAGATGGCCCTTCTTTTCACTACATCTGTATCTTTGGGGTAAATACCCAGCAGTGCAATTGCAGGGTCATAGGGAAGATCTATTTTTAATTTCCTGAGGAATCTCCACACTGTTCTCCAAAGTGGCTGCACCAGCTTGCATTCCCACCAACAGTGTAAGAGGGTTCCCCTTTCTCCACATCCTCTCCAACACACGTTGTTTCCTGTCTTGCTAATTTTGGCCATCCTAACTGGTGTAAGGTGGTATCTCAATGTGGTTTTGATTTGAATCTCCCTGATGGCTAGTGATGATGAACATTTTTTCATGTGTCTGGTAGCCATTCCGATCAAAATTCCACCAGTATTTTTCAAAGAGCTGGAGCAAATAATACTAAAATTTGTATGGAATCAGAAGAGACCCCGAGTTGCTAAGGAAATGTTGAAAAACAAAAATAAAACTGGTGGCATCACGTTACCTGATTTCAAGCTTTACTACAAAGCTGTGATCACCAAGACAGCATGGTACTGGCATAAAAACAGACACATAGACCAGTGGAACAGAGTAGAGAGCCCAGATATGGACCCTCAACTCTATGGTCAAATAATCTTCGGCAAAACAGGAAAAAATATCCAGTGGAAAAAAGACAGTCTCTTCAATAAATGGTGCTGGGAAAACTGGACAGCTATATGTAGAAGAATGAAACTTGACCATTCTCTTACACCGTACACAAAGATAAACTCAAAATGGATAAAAGACCTCAACGTGAGACAGGAATCCATCAGAATCCTCGAAGAGAACATAGGCAGTAACCTCTTTGATATCAGCCACAGCAACTTCTTTCAAGATATGTCTCCAAAGGCAAAGGAAACAAAGGCAAAGATGAACTTTTGGGACTTCATCAAGATCAAAAGCTTCTGCATAGCAAAAGAAACAGTCATCAAAACAAAGAGGCAACCCACGGAATGGGAGAAGATATTTGCAAATGACAGTACAGATAAAAGGTTGATATCCAAGATCTATAAAGAACTCCTCAAACTCAACACACACAAAACAGATAATCATATTAAAAAATGGGCAGAAGATATGAACAGACACTTCTCCAATGAAGACATACAAATGGCTACCATCTTTTTTTTTAAAGATATATTTATTTGAGAGAGAGAGAGAGGGCAAGAGTAGGGGGTGGAAAGAGAAGAGGGAGAAGGAGAAAGAAAATCTCAAGCAGTCTCTATGCTGAGTGTGGAGCCTGACGCAGGGCTCGTTCTTATGACTCTGAGATCACAACCTAAGCGGAAACAGAGTCAGGCGCTTAACTGACTGAGCCACCCAGGTGCCCCTATCATCATTCTTAATAACTGATGTGGAGAATCTGTGTTTCCCACTCCTGCAAACTCTAGGCTTTGGAGGTGCTGATTCCTAGGAGGGCGATGATATTCCACCAAAGGACACAAGTCTGTCTCATTAAACTTTAAGCTATTCTTGCTACCTGATACTTAGGGTTCCTCATGCTAAGAACTGTAGGCAAGAAAAAAGGCACACGTAATTGATCCTGATCAAAAAAAGAGGAGACAGAAAAACAAAAACAAAAGGACAAAAAATAGGAGACGGGTATATATTATGTTCATAAGAAATAGAACTTCTGTAACTTTCTGCCTTAGAGCCTTGGCATGGGGTAGAGTAAAACTATGTTTGACATCCAGGTGATCCAGTAGGGCATCTCTTAGAACACACCTGCCTAATTTTTATTGTAAATAGACAAGTTCAACAACTATAGCCTGAGAAACACATGGCAACAAAATCTTGGAGGTCTTATGGATGAGTCTGGTTTATTTCATCAGTAAGCCCCTACAATAGCAGAGTTCAGCCAAGAGTAAGAGAGATTTAAAACAAAGAACAGAGGAGGTAGATGAGAATTAGTGTGGCCTTAAGGCAGACTAAAACAGGGGTTGTAGCTCATCTCACCAACTTTCCTTTTCTAGGTTTCCCCATAAAAGAAGACCATAAGGCAAAACAGAATTCTCAAGGAACTATTACAAGAACTTATTAAGCAATGGAAATGGATTCGATTGGTGCAAAAGATGAACTCCAGTGCACCAACCAGAACTTACTTTTAGGACTAACGTACTAACTCCCCTAGTTGTTGAGATCGTTGGTGACCGGAGGGGTTCAGCTGAGCTCTTCTCAGGGAATTGTGACCTTGGCCAAAGTGAGGTCCTCCCTCTGAGAGACTCCTACGTTCAATGACTGGTCACTGTAGGAGTATAAAGATCCAGAATCCTTGCCTCAAGGTGATCCAACTCTGAAGGGCCATCACAGCTCCAGAGCTCTACAGAATTAACTAAAGCCCTTGTGCAACTGTATTGCAACTCCTCCCTGTGCCCAATCCTATTTCCTTCTCCCTGCATACGCACTGTTCCTAAGGGCATCCCCTGATAAATTTCCTGCACACAAATCTCAATCTCAAAGTTTATTTTGGAGGGCATCTGACTGAAGACAAACTGGTAAGGCTGTACTAGTACCCGCTGATTACCAGATCTGGATATGGTATAAAGACGTGAACTCCTAGACCCATTAAGAGGCCAGGAAGAACATTCTGTTCAGTGGTAAGCACTTTCTTTCCCCTAAAAATGAATTCAGGAAAGTGGGGGTGGGGAGGAAAACCAAGTGAAAAACGTTCAAAATAGTTTTTGAGTCCCTTGAAAAAGTATCTTTATAATTTAGTATACTTACGTCACTGAGAAAACTGGTAGTGATTTTGGAGTCAGTTGTTTGATTATCACTACTAGGGGGTGAGTGCTACTGCGACCTATCAGGTATAAGCCAGGCATGATGTTGAACATCCAACAATGACTGTACAGTCCCCCCAAATAAAGGATTATCCGGCCCAAAGGGTCAATAGAGCCAACGTTTAGAAACCCTGGTTTAGAGGTCATTGGGTTATGTTATAGTCATCATCTCATTACATTCTTAGGATTATGGGGGTTATTAGCATCTCTTCACTACAGACGGCGAAATTGAACTCAGTGAAGGAAACTGACTTGCCAAAGATCCAAAAGAATGCTACCAGTAAAAATGAGTATAGTAGTTCATTTCCATTTCATGGAACTTTTTCTGGTCCAGATGGCAATCACTACCTAAACTTTTTACCTTTATTAATCTCTTCCCTACAAACCAAAAGATAGCAAGTTTGATGTGCAGGCTCACTTTTGTGATTCATTGACAAATTCGTTATATTAAGAAACTAAACTCTTCATTATATTAAGAAACTAAACTGAATTTACATCAGAGAAAAAAATCATTTTCAAATTCACACATTCTGAATTTACATAACATTTATTTCCAAAGTTTTATTCAAATAAAAAACCTGTACACTGTATAGTACTACTGGTAGATTTAGTATACTTACACATAGTATTTAAAAAAATTTTTTTTTTTTTTTTTTTAAATCCCTGAGAGATAGGCTCAGGAAACACTGTCACCAGTAATAATACACGGATCTGCCAAGAGGGAGCACGGAGTCTAATTGTTCTCTGGTGTCTCAATTTTGCCATTTTTCTAGTGGTGTGACCTTAGATAAGTTACCTAACCTTCCTCAGAGCTTAAAATTTCTTAACTGAAAAATAGTAACTTACTACAAGGCTTCCTTTAAGAATTTAATAAGAAAATGTATATGAAACATAGTGACTGATAAACCACACACACTGAATAAATTGTAGTTGTATTGAATATCCATTGCTTTCTGGCTTCCAGCACCTATTTCTCCTTTTTAATGGCAACGTGAACTGCAGTTGGGGAATTAATTCTTACTGCATGGATTTAGTATGGTGGACTCTAATTAGGTGTCTCGCCCTCCTCTAGCCAAAGGGCAGGCATGTAACCCAAACCAAGCCAATCAGATGTCCCCTCTCTGAAACGTATATACAGAGTGGAGAAACAACCCAGAAAATGTTTAGTTCTGTCCATTCCTAGTAATGCTACTGACTAGTTTATTTTTTCATTCTAACACCATTGTTAACATTGATGCCTCTGAATTTCCAAAGATGATTCACTTCCCTTGTCCATGTCCATGTCTGGGATATCGCCTCCCATCAATTCTGCAAGCCTCTGATAACCTTTCAACAGAATCCCTTTTCCTAAAATTAGCCTGACCCAGTTCTACTGCTTGTAACCCAAACACTGTATATACATTCAGCAGCTATAGCTTACATCGGCATAAATTATCTAATTAATATTTAATTAAAGTAAGCACAAATAAGATGTAGTGACTTGTCTCGGCTTTCAGAAGTCTGTTTTATCATTAATTTGCCTTTTGGTTTTCTCTCTCATACCCGCACACAGTGAAGTCTACATAGGAACTAAAGACTGTTTACCCAAAAGAAAATTCTGTGGAGCAAAGGTGCTGTTTAAGCAGTCATCTCTGTTTGCTCTCTGTTGGAGCACTTCTTGGTAGGGCTTCAAGAAATACAAGGCAAGTGAAAAGAAACTGAATGTCTGGTTGACGTCTGATTGCCTGAGTCCACAATTCTATAGGCTTACCTGAGATCTTAAATAAGAATCTTTTCAGATACAGAGGCTTTCATTATTTTTGGCTTTCCTTCTGTGTCTTGGATGTGGTTGCTCTTTGGGTATAGCTATGGGTCAGACTCCGTGTGGTAAGTCTGAATGTGCAGTTACTGGCATCATGGTGAGGGGAGAGGAGTGGAGCAGAGTGAAAGGACGTGTTTCTTAAACGAGGAAAGGAATGAATAATCACTTTGGGTTTTGCTTTACAGAGGCTTTGATCCACTTCATTTTTCACTGTGGGAAGACAGAGTGGCAATCTCTGAGTTTCTCTAGTGTTCCCTTCCCAGAATGGCTTTCAGGTATCCTGCGTCCGTCAGCCGGGTTGCAATAGAGCAAGCCATTAGAATGGCATTTCAGCGCAGGGTACAAAAACATGTTCTGTCCCATCCTTGGTATACAGAATTTGGGGCTCTGTTAGTTTCCCCACATTTCAGTATAAATGATTCTCAGGCAAACAGTAATAATTCTTTGAGCAGGAAAATTTGGAAAAACTAAACGCATATTTAACAAAGTCAGAGACTCTCTGGTTTTTGAATAATTAAGCCAAACTCCAGATTTTTGTTAAAAAATAGGAGAAAAGAAGTCCATGAGCGGATGCTAAAATGGGTAACAGTTCTGACTTCCAGCGCTACTGAAGCAGCTTTTACCAATTACAATGCGTAGTGTTGGTTGTCCTATAGCACCGTTAGCAACCTGTCATTCTGTAACAAGTTTCCAAAGCTAAAATGGCAGATCAATTTATAGCTCTAGAGAAGCTGCTCCGCTAAACTACATTTAAGTCCATTACCTGCCAGACAGGGCATTTTTTCTTGATCTACATATGTTGAAAGAAATGTATGCCTAAGAATCTTTTAAAGTGACATAAGCATTTTCATGCATGGTTCAATAATTAGTTTGAAACTTTTCTAAAAAAAAAAAAAAACACTAACAGAAGGCATGGAAATATTTAGTGATAATATAATATATTCATTTTCCCAGAAAACACTTTACTTCCTGGGGGTAAAGAAGCAACTGATTCAGGGTGGTCTTTGACTCTTCTTTCTTCTTAGTTGTATGCCCTCATTTCTCAACCTACTAGTTAGTAATTCTGTATTGTGTAAGGTCTAAGGATGCTGGTTGCAAGGGATATATTTGTATTATGGATTAAGCTGTGCTGAACACACACGGAACTCATCCATTACAGATTCCTGAAGCGACAGTTTCAACATCATGTCTTAATGGTAATATCCTTATTTGTAATAAACACTGAAGGGTCATCAATGACTACAGTAGGTAACTTGTTAAACCAGAATCGAATTTTACAATTTCTAGCCTAGTTCAAAACATCCTATGAGATTTAGAATGTGCTAATTTCAACCATGAATGTAGAGGGAATATTGCAGTCTTTTACAGTTAGGTTTGGTGTTTTGGGGAGATGCAAGAAGAAGTGGGAGGCCAGATCACGGAGAACCCCAGAGGCCACTGCCATTTCCTCTGAGTGACATGGGACCATTTCAAGGTTTTATGCAGAGAAGCGATAAAATCTGACTGAAGTATGAAAAATGACTTTGCAGTGTGAGAGTAGAAGTAAAGATCCTAGTTAGGGGGCTTGTGAAGAAAGCCAGGCAAAAGCTGATAGTGGCTTAGCCACTGGTGACAGCAATCAAGATGGTTAGAATCTGGATATGTTTTAAAGATAGAGTTCCCCATACATGGGATAGAGGGAGACAGAAGTAACTGTTAAAAGTTTTAGCTTCAATATTATTCTGCTGCTCAGGGTTCTCTGATCCATGAGAACTTCATTAGGCCCCATTCCGTGTGCTTCTATAGCACCCTGTCCCACTTTTCTCTCAGCACTCTCACATGTGTGTCAAGTTCTGGCTTTTCCCATCTCCTTGTTGGGCTCTAATCTTTGGCGGTGTAGGAATCATGTCTATCTTATTTAGAGTATATATTTAGTATGTAAATGTTGAGTAAGCTTTTGTTAATGAGTGAATTGAATAAGTAAAATCGTTACAACAGAACTCAATAACACTGTTGGCAATAAAGATATTGGGAAATTCTTCCTTGGTCTAAGACTGTACAAAACCTGGGGCACGTGCACCCGAATGTTTATAGCAGCAATGTCCACAATAGCCAAACTATGGAAAGAACCTAGATGTCCATCAACAGATGAATGGATAAAGAAGATGTGGTATATATATATATATATATATAGTATATATATACAATGGAATACTATGCAGCCATCAAAAGAAACGAAATCTTGCCATTTGCGACAATGTGGATGGAACTAGAGGGTATTATGCTTAGCGAAATAAGTCAATCGGAGAAAGACAACTATCATATGATCTCCCTGATATGAGGAAGTGGAGATGAAAAATGGGAGTTTGGGGGGTAGGAAAAGAATAAATGAAACAAGATGGGGTCGGGAGGGAGACAAACCATAAGTGACTCTTAATCTCACAAAACAAACTGAGGGTTGCTGGGGGGAGAGGGGTCAGGAGAGGGTGTTGGGGTTATGGACATTGGGGAGGGTATGTGCTATGGTGAGTGCTGTGAAGTGTGTAAACCTGGCGATTCACAGACCTGTACCCCTGGGGATAAAAATACATTATATGGGGGCACCTGGGTGGCTCAACGGGTTAAAGCCTCTGCCTTCAGCTCGGGTCATGGTCCCGGGGTTCTGGGATCGAGCCCCACATCGGGCTCTCTGCTCAGCGGGGAGCCTGCTTCCTCCTCTCTCTCTGCCTGCCTCTCTGCCTACTTGTGATCTCTGTTTGTCAAAAAAAAAAAAAAAATACATTATATGTTTATAAAAAAATTTTAAATATTTAAAAAAAAGAAACAGATCAAAAGAGGGTGATTATATGAACAAAACTAGAATGACGAAAAGTTAATTTCCTTTCACTTAATTAAAAAAAAAGAGCTAACTGTACTCTCCCATACCCTATTGAAAACAGATGTTTTGAACTCTGCTTTGAAAAAAAGTTAGTGTATGTAATATAAAAATATAATGAATATTAAAAAAAAAGACTGTACAAAACCTTCTTTTTCAACAGTGGTACTTCACCAATTCTATAAAATAGTTCATCATCACCTATATTTTATTAAGATCTATTGTGGTTAAACAATAGTATCTTCTTTAGCAAATGGCCATAGCTCTTAAAAGACTATCATGGGCATCTAGTATTTTTCACAGCCTAATGCATGAAAAATTCATAAGAACTTAAAGTATGTATGAGAATTGCTATGACTGATTTTATTTTATGTGTCATCCTCGTGCAGAGGCCATGCTAATCTTCTCTGTGTCATTCCAATTTTAGTATTTGTGCTGCTGAAGCAAGCACTGATTGATTTTATTTTAAATGTGAGACTGGCCAGACCATATACTATTAGATACTAATTGATTGAGTGTAAAAATAAGACAACTACAGCTTCAGGGATGGAAGTGGGGAACAGTCCTGCCCTGGCTGTTGATAATGCAGTTCAAATCTCTATGGAACACATCCACTGACAATCTGTTGTTAAGGTTTTGCTTAGTTTTGTACAATATATACATATTCTGAGAAAACTTCTTGAAGCAGAGCTTTAGAAGCCTAAATTAAAGAGTAGCACATGATTCAAAACCTGGTAATGGTATCCATTAATTAACTTAGCTCTTTACATACTCTTTGTGCTTGCTATGTATGAGCCTAAAAAAAGAATTAATACCTTATCACTAAAATGGTTTTTGTCAGAAACCTTGAAGCAAAGAAGATAAGTATCTAAAATGAGCAGAACCCTCATGAGACACGGGATGTCATATACTCTGTGTCAAAATCCCTTTGCATCATCTGCTTAGAAGTGAATTACAAGTGTACTTAGCCAATGGTGCGTATCTCTTAAATTTCTCAGGGTGGTTCTACCATGCTGAGTTTACTGCATCAAAGGACTGGTTTTCAGCTGTGTAGGTACAGACTCCAGATTGGCCAAAACACTAAGCACAGATCCTTCTCTCACAAGAAGACTTGCACTAACCCAAGTTCACAAGACTGTCTATAAAAAGTCCCTATATTGCAAACAAATCACAATCAGAAAGCTGCCTAATAAATAGAGGATCTAATGGTGTTAGATTACATAAATGTTTAATGGCATTTCTTCATTCATGAAACAAAATTTTCTTGAACATCTGTTATGTGTCAGGTTTATTCTGAGACACTGAGAATATAGTGGTGAACAAAATAGATGAGATCCTTTTTCTCTCTTGGAGCTTATACTTTAGTGAGGGAGACAGACAACATGGATTTTGGTCTCGTGTTTTAATTGATGTGTTGCTAGTACTTAGAGTACTGGCTTGTACACATTAGGTGCCTGATGATATTTAATTAATGAAGAAATAATGTAATGTAACTATTAAAATAGTTTCAGATAATGATATGGACTAAGAAGAAAATAAAACGGGGTCATGATATGATAAAGTAAGATTAGTAGGAGAGAGGGTAGCTTATCTAGATTGGTTGGTATGTAGCAGATTAAATTACTATTTGGCAACTATTAACCCATTCTTTTTCCCCACCTCCATGGGAGCATCAGTTTTCTACTCCATTGTTGTTGAACTTGACTGTGCAACATGCTTGGCCTCATGGTGGGTAGAATGTACTTCTCTGCCTTTTGATCTTGGGCTTGGCCATGTGACTTGCTTTGGCCCAAAGATGTCAGATGTGACACAATCAGAAACTTCCCATGTTTGTGTGTTTGGGTTTTTCCTCTTGCACTTGTGTCACTGATATAAGAAGAACATGCCTTGGGTAGCCCATCTAGATAACCTCTGAGTTTTGGAAACTCTGTTCAAGTGGTTTAGTTTCTTTCACTAAATTAAAAAACTTTGATTCTTGAATGTCTATGCTATTTTGCTATTTTCATTAATCTGTTGACTGCTAATGTCAGGGTCTTAAATATAAAAGAAATATGAGTGAACAAGTTGCATTTTGGTGGGAGAGTTGAAAGGAAGGAATTTTTACTAACTATGAAAGTACACAATAAAAACAGGTAGATGTAAAACTTCTTTTTTTTTATTAACAGGATTTTTTAGTAATTTAACCACTAAAATCAACTAAGAGCAGAAGGAAAGCATGTTTGTTTAGTCCAGTGGCTAAGCTCCACCCCAGACAAGATATTTTCATTTTCAACACATGATACATAAGAAAAGGAAAATGTGAACCACAGGAATGGAATAAATATTGAGGACAAAAGCAAAGTGTTGAATATATTATAGTCACACTAAATCTTAAATGAATAAGCACTCTAAACTATAAAGGAAAAACTAAGCAACAAAGTTATTTTACATGCCAAATGTCCCCACAGATGAATAAAAAGCAGACATTAAAATTCTTGTAAAATAGCAAAGAAATTATGATTAATATGTTCCTGGTACAAGGTAATGATCACATTATACATGCAAAAAATATGAAAATATGAAAAATCTTGGTGACAAGAGCAGTGGGATCATTTAATGAATTATTCCCAATGTACACTGAATGTTGGATATAGAATTTATCTGAAAATATTGTACTTCAACTCAAATGTTCAGAAAATTATCTACATTGGAAAACATTATCTGGAAAAGACTCGAATGGATTGGAGGAATCTAACTTTGAAACTTACTAGCATAATAATGTTCTGACTGGCAGCCAGATTTTGAGCAGCCATAATTTTCTACAGTCCAGAATCTCAGAGAAAGATAGAAGTAAAAGGGACCAGGGAAAATAGACACAACAAAACCTATATCCTTATTACACAGTTAAGGATTAAAGACTCTCCTTTTTCAGACTTAGAATATACATGACTTAATTTGATAAAAAAGTACTTTGCTGTCTGGTTTCTTATTATTTCTTCAATTTTACACTTAGAGTTGAAAAAAATAGCAGAAGTCATGGATAACAGGAGAAAATGGAGAGGATGTAGAAGAAATAGATCCACTGATAAGAGCATGAGAACAAAGATGTTTCCGAAGACACAACAGACAACTGAAATTTAATGTAGGTGAATTCAGTAAAGAGACAAGGTAGTCAAGTTCTTTCTACTTTAGGAATCTTTGTGGCCATCACTCTATGAAAACAAGTACTATACTTATGTATATATGTACGATGCTCTTAAATTACCAAAGGTAAACTCGTTGGTTAGTTCAAGAACAATCAATCACTAAAACTTAAAAAAAAATCTACTTACATATACCTTCTAAAACTATCTATTTTTAGCGTAAGTACATGGAACAAAAACCTTATCTATTCAAAATACTGCATATCCTCGGCACAGTGTCACATCATCTGGGCCTAACTGTAGAAACCTCAGATTATTTAAGAAAGTATGAAATTGTGGTGGCCAAGTGGCAAACCTTCTACAACATGTCTGATGAACCTGGCGACTGCTAAAGTCCTGTTTTAGTAAGAATGAAACCCATGTAGTTTGACTTCAAAGGATCAGATTTAGAATTAGCCATGAGACTAAAAAGCTGAAAAAATATTTCTACCGTAACCATAGCAACTTGGAAAAATTTCCCAAAATATGTAGTGGCCATTTGTAATGCTCCCTGATTTTTGATACCCTTCCTGTGTTTGGTGAATTTCTAGCCTTATGAGGTATGACTCCCCTAGGTAAAACCCAGACAACACAGTTATCTATCCTGCTCTATTCCCGGGGCTCTGCTAATCAGAGTCAACCGTGATGGACTTTGATTCAGCAGAAAGAGAGGAAGGAAGCTCTGTATAGCATCCATTTTGCTCATAAGGATGAGACACATTCAACTGTTGGCTACTGCAATGGTTGCATTAAGCAACAGGCTCTTAGAGTGCTTGATGGGAATGTCGCAGAAAAGCGGGACTTATTTTTGAGCAAGTTTTGTGGTATAGTTTTGGTATTGTTTCTAGAAGCTTAACCTTGACCCTGGTTCTCCAGCTCTCAACACTTTGGTCAACTACTCAATTTCCTTTTAATGAATTTTTTTTTACTGCTTAACTAGCCAGAGACAGTTTCTACTGTTTAAGAGGAAAGCCCTGGTTGATACTAAATGGCTACTAAGAGTGGCTGAAGACATTTTAGCCTCAGGAAAATCAGAAACATCTATGGTTAGTTCTGGCTCTCTAAGGGCTCTAAAATTCCAGCTGGTTTCTGAAAGAGGAAAAAAAAAAAAGTCAAATCAAGTCAGGAAGCCTACAGTAGCAAAGTAACAAAGTTTTAACTACAGTCACTTGAAATGAAGGGACCCATGAAGGCAAGACTTTGGAAGATCCAGTGGCTACTAACATGGAACAACAATATAAAGAGTATGAAGAAGACAAGATTCTTGACTTGCTTTTAATTCCACAGCACAGCTTTTTAAAAAGATAACAAAATGTTCACAATTCCAAATTCTCAGTTCAAGGCAAAAATCACAGCCAAGAGCTATTCCCTATTGTTCCCGGGGAGGGGAAAGGGCAGCATCAGCAAACAATACTGTCTACCTTTTACAGACCAGGAGTGTTCCCGGGTCTCACTGCTTTCAGTGTAGACAGTGGGATGCTCAGGTGGCGGACCTCAGGCAGATAAACTTAGATCCAAGAGGCAGGAGGAGAAGGTTACTGTTCTTATTAGGAGAGTTAAGTTGTCATCAGAATGCTCTGGCCTGCTCTGACCATTGGTTTTGGCTACTGGATCAAATGATCCATATACCAGATAGGCATCCAAAAAAATCCCAACTTAATAAAATTACAATATATCTGGGTTTAATGCAGAGGGGCGTGACTTGAGCCACTACAACAAAAATTTGTAATGTCTATTCCAATTTCTAGTCCTAAGTCACTTTGCAGACACAGAGCTCCAAGTTCCTGAAGACATGAATCGTAATGACATGACAGGTGTAAACTGTAAACTCTCAGCTTGGCCTTTTGCATCAACATAACTGCACTGCAGAAGGGAAAGACCAGGTCTTTGGGGTACTGTTGTAGAACAGCTCTGAACTAACTCTAAAAGATGGGGGACCCAGAACACCACTATGGACTAGTGGTCACAAAGGGTGATTGTGGGAATCAATGACCAGCGGGAGGAATTTTAACCCGAAAGTGCTCCCCATCCAGCCCAGTGGAACCTTAAACACACAGAGTATGGAGCTGACACTGGGGAAGGAGAGGAGATGGCGAGAGGCTTCATCAGAGAGTCATCTCACACGCAGCCACTCCCACAGACGCATATTCTTCCCTAGCGCTCAGCGCCAGGTACCCAGCTATTCATCTGCACCTGGACTTTTTCCTCCTTCCCTAATAGAGAGAGACCACCTGCAACAGCTGTGTTCATAGAGCAATAAATCATTTCCTCTTAGGGTTATACAAATTACTTGGCTCTGAACCACAGTACATTTCACAAAGACCCGCACTGTCTCACCAAAACGCAGGACAACTACAATGCAGACATTACATCTCCAGGACCTGGAAAGCAGGAAGTGACAAGTATTCAAGCTCCTTTGTGCACACACATAACATACAGCTCTAAGTCCAACACGCGTGGAGTAGGGGGGAGTTTCATCATTATGAAAACAGCAGAGCTGCACCATAGTGAAGTTTCTGAGGGCCCCATGATCTTGGGCACGTCAGGATAACCTCTACAAAGGTACATGACTGACTATACCTCCTGCCACTAAGAAAGAAGCACACTGGTATGTGGGTCTTTTTGAAAATAATATATAACCCACTGGGAATTTTGCTTTGTGATCTACTTACGAAGTGACCTGAAAGACAATGAGGGAGCACAAAAGGACAGAGGAGCCTTCCTAGTTAATCCCGGCTACAGAACATCGACCTGGCCTTTGTGACCAACAGATTCAATGGATTTAGAACTGTCAGTATTTTATCACAGTACTAGATAGAGCCTGGGGCAAATTCTGATGGAGGAATCCCAGCAGAGATCGCTAAGGTTTTGGAGCAAAGTCATCAGGCAGGAAACGTGTCCCTTTGAAAGGGCGTATTTAGTTCATTACCAAGTGCTATTAGAGTCTGTGCATCAGACTGGAAACAATAAATGTGACCTAATCTGCCCTAAGTCAACTTGGTTTAGCTGCTTCAGTGAACTATTAAATCAGGCATGCTCAGGAGTAGGCCATACGAAGTGACTGTCACATACATGGAATGAGACTTGAGAAAGAAAAAGCAGAAGTTCCACGATCAGAATCACTCACTCTCGGCTACACCTGCCTTGTGGTAGGTTGCTACAAGAGACTCTAGGCCATTCCCTTTATGAACACATTTTATTTTTGTAAGGGACAGCTGAAGTATTTTGTTATTATTTTACTTAATGTTACTGTTAATATAGTTAAGTTTGGAAGAACGGTATATTTTAAAGGTTAGGTTTAATTACTGACAAAGGGTATAAGCTGATATTGAATAGCCAAGCAATGAATGATAGTATACATTTGCCATATTTTCTTATTTTGGCATTTTGTGAAAACCCTTAACATATCAGGGGATATTCTATCCTTGTAAGTTTGGTCACTGCGAGGTAGAATGCCCAAAGAGTATTTCTCAGCTTCTTTTTTGTACCCAGCATACAGGCAATGTGATCAAAGGCCTACCAATCAGGGTTACCCCCATGAGATTTAGAGAAGAAATAAACAACCTAATGAATGAAACTCTGTAAGGGACCCTCTTAACTGGTGAGGGTTGAAGGGAGAGACTTTCGTTTTGGGGTCCAAAAGCTAGAGGCTGTGAGATGCAGCGGTGTTAAGTGGGGAAGGGAAAGCAATGAGTTGGGAGGGGGGCATATGGTGGGTCAGCAGCATCAATGGGATTTCCTCATTAGGTCAGTTCTATATCATGATTTTGGGCTTTCCTTTTGAAAGCTGAGCTTACACGCCTGTTTTTCCCATCCCAATAACCTCTTAATAAATAAACTCCTTTTATGCCTAATCGGTCAGAGTCAACCTCTGTTGTACAAAATTAGGAATTCAATCTGAAGTTAAAAAATACACAGTTTTCAAACAGACCAACAACTTGTCACATATTTATAGGATCTTAATTAGGTTAATCTTAAACTCTCTGCTAAAGGAATGCAATGATAAAAATTAGTTCTTAAGAGGGTAAATTCATGTGAATGTTGCAGCTTTATGTATAAAACTAAGAATTATGGAATCTCATGCATGGAAACTCAGCTGAACCAATCAATAATGAGGAGAATGAATGAAAAACTTCTAGGAAAAGAATATAGGATAATAAATATCTTTAAAAAGAGAAATAAGGTGAAGAGATATACAATGGTACATCAATCCCACAGAAAGAAAAGTAAAATTATGTCTTGTCTATCCATTTAATATTCTTATTTTAAAAAATAAGAAAAGTTGTCTGACAATTTACTCAAAGACTAAGTCAGACATGTGATTCACCCATAATCTAATGGATTTCATTCAAAAATAATGTGATGATAATAAATGATGTATCTGTTTCCTGTGACAGACTCGAGTTCACATGTATTAAATAATTGGACTTCCTCTAAAGAGTGAGCACAATGCTTCCAAAGCAAGACAGGAGCACAGAGAGGTCATGTCAGTGCATATGAATCAGCAATGAACAGAATGTCAAGGAGGTTTTCTCTGTTTTCATATGAGAAGAAAAATACCGCATCTCTTAGAAAATGATTTTTTCATGCTGTTTCCAAGGCACTATTAGTTACAAACCAAATTGTTATTTTTGCTATTTTTTCAAAGGAAAGAACTGATGGCAGAGGAGATACATATGATGGAAAACAACTATATAATAAATCAAGTACTTTAAATGTAACAACTACAAAGTGTCTTTTAGTAATAATACAATCTCCTTTGTACTGAAAGAGGTTTTGATAAAGAAAGGAAGAAAACAGTCATTTTAGAAGTTTCAGTTAAAAAGCAGCACATGAAAAGTAACTCATCTTTTAACAATTTATACATCTGAAAAATAAGTCGAAGAATGGGAAGCAACAGATATTCATAAATATGTAGGATAATATAAAGACCATTAACCTATTATGGAGTAAACCTACGCAACTCTATAATTTCTATGATCCAATTGTTTAAAGTACACAGAGAAAGTCATTATATTTGTAAATGTTTCATAAGATGCTCTTGTAGATATTAGTGCAAGGCCTGGATGGTCATTGTTCAATCCTTGTATCTTTCTTGTAAATGACAGTATTTTCTTCTCTCTACCTAGCAAGATAGAATTAAGAATTGAGAGCCACTAAGAAGTATGAGAGAAGTAAATACAAGGATTATACAGTTTAGCTCCATACTGAAATAGAATCAAATGAAATTAAAAGAAAATATTATCTGTGCCAACATAACTTCAAAATTTAACAAAACTGGTTTTTAAAAAGCTTATGTTGGGATCATGACTCAGTTTTCTTAATTTGCTAAATAAAAAACTTGTTTGCAATAATGACTTGTATATTTGGTTCTATTTTAAAGGACCGAAATAACTCTGACATGTTACTTTTGTTTCATTTTGAAAGGACTGAAATAACTCTGACATGTTACTTTTGTTTCATTTTTTAATTCTTAGAGGAAGTATAATTTAAGGGAGTCTGGCATTAGCCCGTATGTAAGTAGAAATGTGTACTAATTCCAAGAATATACCCATAAGGACTTTGATGAGAACTAAAAAGAATAGGCTAAGGGTTTTAGTTTTAAACACAGTGTTAACATAAACTTTAAATACAGTTAACACTGTGTTTAAAACTAAAAAGATAAAAGATAGAGATAATACTACCTAGAATAGTAAAGTTAGACTGGTTTTCAAAAAGGCAAGACAAACTTATTGTTACCTTATCACTGCTATTATATAAGCTGTGGTGGTTTTAACTTCATAGACCAATTCATGCATGCTTAAAACCTCATTTTAAGACTTTGTCAATCTTTTATCACCACCTAATATTTCCTTAAAAAATCAGGAAAACACAAGTCCTATTTTTTATGTAAAACTAAACCTTAAAACCCTATAGGAATGAAATAATATTTAAAATAATCTAAACCAATAGTCTTTGCTAGGGTACTCAAAAGTTCATGACATGGGCTGCTGGGTGGCTCAGTTGGTTAAGCCTCTGCCTTAGGTTCGGGTCAGGGTCCCGGGGTTCTGGGATCGAGCCCCACATCGGGCTCTCTGATCAGCCGGGAGCCTGCTTCCCCCTCTCCGCCTGTCTCTCTGCCTACTTGTGATCTCTGTCAAATAAATAAGTAAATGAAATCTTAAAAAAAAAAAAAAAAAGTTCACGACAGGTGAAAAATCTACTTAAAAATAAAAAAAATCTATTTAAGAATAAGTTACAAATCGTATGCAATACATAATTGCAATTTCCTAAGTGAGGTGTGTGTGCCTGCACACTCTCCAGGCTTTTCTGCTTTTATTCCTAATTAGTCTGGATGGAGCTGATTCCTCTAATTTATCTAGATGAAGCCTGTACAAGTAGAAAGATGTATTAAAAGCCTGCTAATGGAGAAACTGACAATCCTAGAACAGTGTCTGAAAAATAACGTGTAAAGCAAATTACCTAACCAGACTTCAGTACTGTTACTGGGGAATCTCCCTACATGGTTTGTAGTCAGGCAGAACCAAGGTAAAAATCTTAATTCTCTTTTCTACTGATCTTGGGCGGTTATCAGATATCACTCTCAATTCTCCTTGTCTGTAAAGTGCAGATATTATTTAGGGTTGTTTTGATGATTATGTGAAACAGTGTAAATAAAGCAGCTACCGTGGTATTTTGGACAAACTTGGCACTCATTAATGGTTGTTGTTTTGTATTGTTTTCTGATATAGAACATTTCATGTCAACAACCTAGATTCCATCCAAGTTGAACATTTTTACGTATTCTTTTTATAGTAAGATCATATTAAGATCACCTTTTCTGGGCTTCTACATTATTGAATTCCCACAGTAACTTTTTCTTCAGTTGAACAACCTCAGATCTTTCAAACTCCTTCTCCTAGGTTATATCCTCAATAGCTCACTCTAAGAACTCTGATTTCCATGAAAATACCAATATTTTTTCCTAAATACGGAACTCAAAACTGGGCACGGTTCTACAGTGCCCATAAGAGAAGAAGATAGTAGTAGAATGTGGGCTCCTGTTTTCAGGATCTTTTCTCTATTATTGTGTATCTCATGCCCTTTCAGTTCTCTTAGCTGTGTCGGGGCTGTACCTCTTCACTGGTCCTAACTACTACGGGCTTTGATAATCCTCTTCGGATACTGGCTTTCCCCCAGGCAGCACAATGAAACTGCCAGTATAAAGGAAGTTGACAAGGCTAGTTGGTGTGATGCACAGGAAAGAGTACAGGATGAAGAATAGGAAAATTCAAGTCCTGACGATACTATTTACTAGAAGAAACCTTGGAAGAGTCAACATCTCTACCAACTCTTTAATTTTCTGGTTTGTAAAAGCAGCAGAAGAACCATGCAGTTGATTATAAGAATCAAATAGTATATGTAAAAACCTTTATAAATTTTAGTTGCTAAGTATTCTATTATTATTATTATTATTGATACAAGGGTGTAAGCTCTCGTTATCTCATTTATCTGAGCACAGTCCTGTGCACAGCGCTCAGACTATTAAAGATGTTCAACATTTCTTTAGAGAATGGGAAAAACACTTAGAACAACTTCACAGTACACAACCTAGGACAGAATAGCAAGGGCACACTCGGGGGCATGCTGTGTAGATAACTGGAACGACCAAGATGTTGGCCATTGGGAATACCCCTTTGCCCCTCATTTCTTTCTAAATAGTTAATAGTTATGGCTGGAGCAGCACAGTGAGGGCAACTGGAGACCCTTCATAAATAGCACAGGAATGACTAAATGCTTTTTAAGTTCTAAGATTGGCTGAAGGGTAAATCAACATAAAATTTCCATCCCCACTGCCCCCAATAATCTGAGCTTAATGAAACAAGACATTCTAGAATTGCAACCAAAAGGTATAGCAAGAATTTAGAAATGGACTTTTTAATAAAAATCTTTATAAATTAGCTTATTTCTATAAGGGATTAAATCCTTTGGTTTCTCACATACTATTATCCATACTTTTTTTTTTTTTTTTTACCATATAGCCTAGTCCATATTTTAGTTTCCATCCAATCAAAATAAAGAAAAACCCATCCTTGATCACCCTAGTCTTAAACGATCTCCTGGATTTCTATTGCAATTGTGTCAGCATGGGGTGCCTGGGTGGCTCAGTGGGTTAAAGCCTCTGCCTTCGGCTCAGGTCATGATCCCAGGGTCCTGGGATCGAGCCCCACATTGGGCTCTCTGCTCAGTGGGGAGCCTGCCTCCTCCTCTCTCTCTCTGCCTGCCTCTCTGCCTACTTGTCTGTCAAATAAATAAATAAAATCTTTAAAAAAAATTATGTCAGAATAATGCTTTTTACCTTTATCCAAGCACTCCATATATTATGGTGTTTACTATTGCTTTAAGCTATTATTTTGTCTTTACATAGTTACTTAATATGTCTTTATACTTTCCTTCCAAAACAAGACTTTTAGCTTTTTAAAGAACTTGTTGCTTCTGGTCCTCTACTGCTATTTGATATGATAGATACCACGCAGTGCCATACAGCTAACGAAACAGAAACATGGGTCCCCGTTACCCTCTTGTTCTTAGCTTTTTAACCTGAAATTTTCATTTCTGACCTATTCACAAATTCTTGTCCCTATCCTTTATTGCTGCATCTTGCCCACAGAGCTAGACTGCTGGTTAACAGCTCAGACTTCGGAGCCAGACTATCACTTTCTAGTTTTATGACTTGTGATCATGAAATATTCTAGAGAGTAATGTGCACACATACACATTCATACACACAGACACACAGACACAGACACACACACACACACAGACACACACACACACACACACACACACACACTATCCTTAGACTAGTGCCTGGAATCGTCATTTCAATTTCAAGGTCTTTGAAATTAGTGCTTCCTCTAGGTCTGTCCTCTGGTTTTCCTTCTGGGCCAGTTGCTCATCATTCATATTATGAGGTATCAAGCCATTCTGAGTAAAAGCTTCAGTTGGTATGGCCCATCTCAAAAATGATACCTAACTTACAGACCTTCCATGATAGTATAGCCATTAAGAGTGTCAATTCCGAACTGCCATAATCTATGACTCAAAACTGACACTTTGATTTTGTTGATCTGTCCTTGATTTGAATCAATTCTTACCACCATCTAAATTTTAGGAACTTTAATATAGTGCACCAATGGAGAAAAGTCATCTGAATATTTAAGAAAAAGTTAAAACCTTTCAGTGAAGAATAAAGCAAACTGTCATTGTGATAATTTAAGAAGTGATTGAGTCATTATTCAAATGAATACTTTAAATTACTACACAAACAGATAAACATTTTTAGACACTAAATGACCCCAACACAAGTATTTACACTTACTGTATTTTGATTTAGAAATTTTGTTTTTCTTTAAACAGAATGCTATCCCCCAAACAGCTGAAGGTCACATTAATTACTGTACCCAATTAGTTCTTATGTGTACATACATAAATTGTCATTTGAATTCTAAGTTGGAACATATGTTATTTCCTGAAAGAGAGACAATGGGCTTTGATGTAAGCATTAAGCTGTATCTATAATATCTTTTCAATTACCCCACTGCTGAATAGAAATGATCAATAGTGATCTGCCTCACCAGAAACCACGGTTGTTCATGTGTCAACAAATTTTTTCAAGGTTATGCTTATGCAACTGACTGGCAAAATAAGGAAGGGGATCAAGAAGACTGTTAAAATATAAAGTGGAGAATGGCAATAAATTTTATTTTAAGATATACTGTATGAAGTAAGTTTTCAAAGATTCTAAGATAAAAAAAAAGTAAATAATTTTTTTAGAGCACATCTATATAAGCTAAAACACCTTTTAAAACCTATTCACCTCATTGGTTTCACTAATCCCTTCTGAATTGTTTTTTTATTCTTTAAATTTAGAGAGGACAAATTTATGACCCAGTGAAATATCAACTGGCAAAATGATTTGCACTATTTCCAAATCTAAATGTCTTTTCTATGTATTTGTTATTGTACCATTTGAAATGGATGAAATTTTAAAAATTTGATAGATAAATTTTTTTTGTGGGTTAACCTGAAATACAGGTAGTATGGAGTAGGTTTAATTCCCTTTGGCATCAAAAAATGAAGTATGAATGAAAGGACAAGTACATGTGAGGGATTATTGATTTTAATATGCCTTGGTCAGATAAAAGCATTTTCTTTTATGAGACCTAAACCAAAAGTTATAAGGGCAGATGCTTCTTGCCTAGGCAATATACAGCCTGCCCCAGAATGAGTACTAGTGAGTTAATTAGGCTAATTAATTAGAATAAAAATGAGGCAGAAAGCTGGGGAATGCCAGAAAGTGTCATTTTCCATGCTAATGCACAAATAATGTATAAAAGAACTAGTATGATGCAACTTATTTTTGCCAAGAATTCAAAAACCCTCAAAAGATTTATCAGTTGTCAGGGAAAATGCTATGCATAGTGTTGACAGATTTTAGAGCTGTAGAGACAACAGAGATCAGACGGTGCAACTTCCATATTATTAAGAGGAAAAATGTGAGGCACCATAAGATATTAAATAATTGTCTTGAAATCATGTTTAATTCAAATAACTGTAGAACTGATCACAAAGTTCATTTTGGCCAAATACTACCTTTTTTTTTTTATTAAATTTTTTATTTATTTTCAGCGTAACAGTATTCATTGTTTTTTCACCACACCAAGTGCTCCATGCAATCCGTGCCCTCCCTAATACCCACCACCTGGTTCCCCCAACCCCCCACCCCCTGCCCCTTCAAAACCCTCAGGTTGTTTTTCAGAGTCCATAGTCTCTCATGGTTCACCTCTCCTTCCAATTTCCCTCAACTCCCTTCTCCTCTCCATCTACCCTTGTCCTCTATATTAATTGTTATGCTCCACAAATAAGTGAAATACTACCTTTTAATAATTAGTTTGAGATGCAAATACTCAAGAATATGTAGCAAAACTGGATTGAAAGAGTCTTTTTAAAATCAAGAAATTCTGACAATGCCTTGACCACAAAAACTTTGAAGTGAAGATAACTGCTCCTTAGTTTTCTCTAAAGATCTAAATTAAAAGGATCCTCTAAAGTGAAGATTATTTTCCTGGAGGTGATTTAGAAAACACAGGCCATAATTCTGGTTCTTAAGAGGAAAAAATAATAATCTTTTATTACATTTGGACAAGATTTTATTTTTTAGGAATCACTGCTTGGCTGTGAGTAGTTGTTGCTTGCTGAATATTATTCACACTTCCTCCCTCATAGCAAGCTCATGTGTAACAGTCTTAACTTGTGGGATGGGTTGGAACACTCCATTCTAGTCCAAGGTCCATAGGTCATTATAAACCACAAATTCCTCCTCCCTAGGGAAGTGTCAAGGGATGTGGTCTTTCCTATATCATTTTTCTATAATCTCCTTTAGTCTAAAATACAGTTTATGGCATTCACCACCAGATTTAATATATTATAATAATACTTTACCTGGTAATTAATACTGAGAGAAAAATCTTTCCCAGATTGGCACCTATGGAATTTCAACTGTCTAGTTACAATGAGGCATAATGAAAGAATAAACATTTCAAAGGCCTGATAGGAAGAAATTTTCTCCTCAAGATGATTTTGATGGTCTAGAGCAGGAGTTGATAAGCTTTTCCCTAAAAGGGTCAGATGATAAATATTTTGCATTATATGGTCCTGATAGAATCTCAAACTGGCCTGCTGCTGCATCACGAAACCAGCTAAAAAATTATACATAAGTGAATGGGTATGGCTGCATGTTTCAATAAAACTTCATTTACAAAAACAAGTAGCAAACCAGATTTGAGCCACAGGTTACAGTTTGCAACCTCTTATGTGGAACTGATAATGATTCAAGAGAGTTTGGACCAAAATTTAAATTTTAATAAAATACAGTTATGGCCTTCCCAGTGAAAATCACTATACTTGAAGATACCTAGTTGACTTGCCTTTTGCCTCAGACAAATTAAATATATTTTAAAATCTTTTCAGGTTTTCCTATTTACCTCTTCTTTGGATTGTACAAATTATAATGAAGATTTCTAGATTTATTAAAAAATTAGATAATTTTGGGGGCACCTGTGTGGCTCAGTTGGTTAAGCGTCTGACTCTTGATTTCAGCTCAGGTCATGATCTCAGGGTGGTGAGATGGAGCCCAGCAGGGAGCCTGCTTGAGATCCTCTCACTCCTTCTGCCCCTCCCTGTACACGTGTGTGTGCTCACTCTCTCAAATAAATAAATAAATCTTTTAAAAAAACAGACAACTTTTATCAACTAGGGGAAAATTTATAAGAGTTTGAGGCTACAAAACAGCAGCTTTTCAATTCTATGCTAACTATGAATGCAATATAATAATTATTTTTTCTGGACTTAACAAGATAGATTTTACAGGATTAAAAAAAATCCCTATTACTTAGAATACTTTAAAGAAAGTCATTTTTATCACTGGACAGATCCATTATTAATCCGAATTATTTTCCTGGTTGATCATTTAAAAAGCTCTCCTTGTTTGCATATTTTGATTCCATACTAATTTTTGGTTATTATTATGAATTGGACTAAAAACACAAGTTCTATGTATCCAACTTAGTAAATAATTTAGTATGCAATTTCAGTGTAAATTATAATTCACTTAATTAGTACATGTATAAGTAGCCCCTTTGTCCTATCGAAGATGTTTAGACCAGATGAATAGTATTTATAAAATTTGATGATATCTCTATTGATTTAAGGAAACCTGGTAAGTGGCATTTAAAAGTAAAACATTTTCTCATTATAATTCTAATTCTTGTGTAATTTTAATTCTAATTCTTGGTATAATTGTAATACCTAAAAGGACTGGCTAACTGATTAAAAACTTGTTGACTGCAGACACACAGAAAAAGCAACAATATCCACCATGGTTATATGTGATTCTCCTACGTCTTATACTGCAGGACAAGTTATTTGAAAAGTTAAGCATTTGGATTTTTCATTCTGTGTTTCACTCTCTTTTAAAAGTAAAGACAAAAGGGAAAGATGTAGGGAAAAGAGTCTTCATTTCAGCCTTTTAGAGAATTTGGTAAGGGTAAGATGATGTCAAAGGAAAAATTGTTTAGGACAAAAGACATATAAAGACAGGAACTAACACAACATTAGACTTCTTCCTTCAAAGATTTCTGAAAACTTCAAAAGGGGAAGATTACTTCACAGACTGGAATGTAAGCCCAGTTGGAACTAAGGTCTATAGGGCTTTTGAGGTGTCTAACGCTAAAAATCTCAAGTTGACTCTCTAGTTAAAAAAAGCTGGAGAGGAGAAAGGAAAATTTTTGTTCTGGAAAAGTGTTCTTCTCTGATGCAAACAGAAATCCATCTTACAAAGGAAGAAGTAGAGATGAGTTGCCCTAATTTAGTCTTTTGGAAAGAGACAAGAAGATTATGAATTTGCTAAAAAACTTTTGTTTCTTCTATGACTTTATAAGCTATGAGATATCTTATTTTCTGTGAAAAATTTCCAAGCCCAAAGATATTCATACAAATTAACTTGAAATACTGAAATCCAGTTTTGGAAAGAAGAAGAGTATAGAGAATCTGAATTTTTAAAAAGTTATATAAAAAAGAGATCTAGTAATTAGTTGGTACTCCATTTCAGATATTTTACCCATTTTCTTTTTTTATAGCTTTTCTGTTTGAAGAGATGGAAACATTCAAATATTAAAAGTATTCCACAATGTGTTATAAAAACAACTCCCAAATCCCTAAGTGGAAGTAATAACCTTCCTACTACCATACTGATTAAATCAGTTCTAATCTTCTGTGAATCCAGTAATAAGAATGGAATAAACTTTTAGAATCACATTGTAAACTTCAGAAGAAAGAGAATGCCAAATATTAATCTGAAAAGCACATTTCTCATTAGCAAAGGAGTTTCTGGGTTTTTTTTTTCCTTAATAATGCAGTGAAAATGATAAAAATCATAGCACATATTACTGAGTCCTTATATAAGCTGTTCTATTTTATTATATGTTTATTATTAGGGACAATTCTGTAAGGAGGTATTACATTTATTCCCCTTATCACATATAGGAACAAGCATAAAGAAGTTGAACTTTGGTGCAAATAGAATCAAATGTTCTGATTTTGTTGTTATTTAACGAATGTTTCTACATGTGAGAACTGGTTTATCTAATACAAATGAATACTAATTCTTTAATAGGATTTGTAAGAACACACATATTAAATCGGCAGAGTTCATTGTCAATCCTCTTCAAGAGTTAATTTGCTCACATAGGGACCAGATAACTCCTAGAAAGGCATTTCTTGCTCTCATCTTAAACATTTCTTATGGCAGCCACGTGACCCTTTTTGATGGGAAAGTAATAGAATTTTCAATTTTTTAAGAAAAATCTTCCATTTTGATAAAAAATACTGATCTAAAATAATGTTATGAATGAGTTTGCTTGGTTCTATAATCTCTTGTTCTGATTTAGAGCTCAAGTAAAGATTGGTCATATATTATTAAGAAAACCTGATAGAAAAGGATACACCCACAAGACATCCTGAATTTATCTGAAGTCTGTGTTCTTTCACTACTATAGTTGCTGTAGATATGTGGAAAGCATCTATAATTCCTTTGCTGCATGACTAGTTTTTAAACCAGACTATTGAAAATAAGCATTTTGAGGAGGCATATGGAAATAGCAATTTTCTGGGAATATATTACTTCCTAAAAAGTCAACTATTTTTGGCCCAGAGTTTTCTCTTCAGAAGGTGAGGCACCTATCGGGAATTTATTTGGGTGAAACTGCTTTTAAAAACACCTGGAAAACATGCACAAAAATTTAATCCCATACAAAATGCATCTATGAATGGATAATTCTCCTGGAAAGCTTAATTAGCAATTTTTACTCAGCTGACAAATTCTCCTTTGTTGAAACCTAATGGTAGCTATTGAGGGGGAAGAATGTTCTTTTTATCATATCAAATTTGACTTCAAATTAACGGTGTGGAATTAAGTTGGTGTCATGTGCTTTTACTGTACTCCTAGCCTTATACGTAACTGCTAACTGAAGGGTAATCTTACATTTTCTATTTAGTTTGCCATTTGACCACCAATTGAGTTTAGATATCATGTGTCAGATTTCCTCATACGCACACTGTTTCATGCTTTATATTTTTATTACATATTACATAACACACATGGTAAATGCTAATGTTTATATTACATATTTATACCTAATATTATATTTCATATCATCCTTAAATATATTACTTCTGTAATATATAACATGTTATACCATAGACAAAAGATAAAACACTGTGTATAAGAAAATTTATTCTATAACTTACCATGTTCCATATTAGAATATGTTTATTACAGAGATTACATTAAACATCTTACGTGTTTCTTATCTTGGGTATTACTCAAGACTAAAGATTTGTTGAAAAGACTACAAATTAAGTTTCACCCGCTATTTTCAGCCACTGCTCAAACATACCTTAATAAGACCACACTGCAGTGAAGTGACATTTATTTTGTAAAGCTTCAATATGTATTCTGAATTCTTTGAAGTATATTCTGAATTATGTTACTGAAATGGAACTATGACAGAAGCAGCTTAATTTGCTAACGATGCTGGAAACTACTAGAGCCACCGTAGTTTTTAACATAGAAGGCCTAAAGGGAGGATGTAAATTTCAACAACTAGTGTAAGAAATTAACAAACTTATGGCAAAAAAAAAAAAAAACCCTAAAAATCTAAAACTGCCTATTTTCTTCATGAGATAATTATGCTGGAAATGCTATAGGTCATTTCTAGGAGTCTAGCAAGAAGTTATTCAGTGTTGCTTTTTGTTGACAGATGGAATTTATGTTTAAAGATATCCGAATATATAATTATATCAGAAAAAGAATCTTGGAGATTCTTAAATTAGATGACAAAGGACATTTTAACTATTTTAAAATGTCATGTTACTGCGTGAAAGTCAAAGTTTCAGTTTATGGAAGCACAAAGTAAAACCCTTCAGGGAATACTTACTCTTTTCTGTTCTTTCACATACTCTATCAATTCATCTCTTGTTCTCTTCACTGCCTCTTCCACAGCCTTTTCACTTCGCTTTTGCTCTTCTATTATTGCTGCCTTAACAGTTTCCTGTTTGTGGGAGGAAGGGAAAAAAGTCAGGGAGGTCTGCATTAGGACATGTTTGTGTCCATTTTATATAAACTTAAAACTCCTCTGCCATGGGTTCAGTTCATTCCAAAGTGTATCTTTAAACAGGAATAAGAATTTGCAAAACCTTTTAGGATGTTAGAGATTCCACAGAATTCATTTTTCTAAACTGAGTGAAAGGGAAAAGGAATGGAATAAGCCATTTATTGCAGGGAGCGCCTGACAGACTCCAATGGCTTCCTTACCAACCTTTCATTTGATGTTTATATGATTGATTGCCTTCCTGTACTTTGCACTATCCACATAAGACTTCCAACTTGTGTTTATTCTTCCAAGAACACCCTAATACTCTAGCTGTTTTATTCACGTTTAATTTTCCCATCATACAGTAATCAAGTGTGGTCTGGGTGAAGATTTACAGCTAGTTTGGTCCTTCTGCCAGGTTAAGATGTTGAGAGCTGGACACCATGAATAAGAGGTAAAAATTCCACCCTGTGTGCTAATATTTGACATGAGGAATCTGGGGAGAAAAGTGGTACTTCCTATTTTACTGAAATTGTAATCAAGTACCTCTGAGATTTCAGAATTTCAGATGAGGAGAAAAAAAGGCTAAAATTCTGAAAAACAAGTACAACACTTTTCAGAAAGTATACTTTCTGTTAACATAGCGTATCATGGACTGGATGAGTGCCACGAAATAAACTTCTTTAACTTGCACTTATCTTTATAGGCAGCATCCTTCTTTTCAGGCGACCAGTTAGAAAATGCCTTGAAATTTTGTGGGAGTATTTGCCTCATTCTGTTAGTCTTGAGGACTCTTTACTTTGTAGAGAATGCTTACTTTTGTTTGTTTTTTTCCCAATTATTTTAGATATGTGCATATAACCCAGGAAATATGAAATAATATAAAGAATTTCCTGTTGTGGATATATTTACTACAGAAAATTTGAAAATGCAGAAAATTTTGAACACAAAACAATATACACACATCTTCACACTTGGGTATAAAGAAGGTGGGGCTCAAACCGTACATACTATTTTCTAGCTGGTATTTTACACTTAAAATATATTTTGAATACTTTAACCCATGATACATTCCTTCATAATATGATTTACATTCCATTGCATGGATATGCAAGAATTTATTTTATCAGTCCTTATTCATGTGTGTTATGGTTGTTTTTAATAAAATAGAGCAGTGCTAAGCATCCATATATGTATTTTTGTGGTGCATGTTAGATATTTCTGTAGATGATTTCAAGAAGTAGAATCATTTTGGCCAAAGTATGTAATTTTTGAGTTCTCTTATAGCTTCTGACCTTTTGTACACATTTTTGTTCAATAAGCAGTCCATGGAAGTGGCTGTTTTCTTACATTCTAGATTACATTTAGTCCCATTAGTGTGTTGTTGTTTTTTTTAAAAGATTTTATTTATTTATTTTGAGAGAGAGAGAGACATAGCAAGGAAGGAACACAAGCAGGGGGAGTGGGAGAGAGAGGAGCAGGCTTCCTGCCAAGCAGGGAGCCCGATGCAGGTCTCGATCCCAGGACCCTGGGATCATGACCTGAGCCAAAGGCAGACGCTTAATGACTCAGCCACCCAGGCGCCCCAGAGTCCCATTAGTTCTTTAAACCTTCACTTATTTGAGGGAGAATAACATCTAAATTTATTCTGTATTTTAAAAAGATTATTATCTGGTATTCAGCATGTCTCATACAAATATTAGGAGCATACGTATCATCTTTTATCATCTGCCTGATCATATCTCCTCATTCCCCTTCAATACTGGTATGCTCATAAGTTTTTTTGGGTTCATTTATTAAAACAGACAACGAAGTCACAAATCTGCTAATTCCTATAATGGCAGTAACTTTGAAAAATGGTTACCATTTTATCTTCAATAACTGAATACTTTAAGCTTTAGTTCCATTGATAAAACAATAGAGTAACTGTTGTTTCCTTAATTATTTGTAAAGATTAAAGTTGAAAACCTATGAAGACAAAAACAAGAACCAATAAAATTATTTAAACTAAAATCACCTACTATTAGAATTCTTACTGGTTTCACGCTAATTTGAACTTTGAAAATTTTCATATTTTGGAAAGGCAAAATATATTACTAAGCCCCTGAAATATAACACATTAATAGTTCTAGAGTAGAGAGTGGGTAAATTAAAAGTATAAAAAGCTTCACATCAATTCAGGTCAGGTTTTGCCAATAGTTGAGTTATAAAATCCTTAGCTTTCAGAGCTTCTGGAATTTTAGAACTGCAGATGAGAACTGTAGACCTGGATTATTTGAATGTAAAAGACAAATCCATGTCACACTAAATATCAACCAGAATTTCTATGTAGCAAGGGTCATACCAGTAAATGCGACCAGACTTGTTTGTTTGAAAGCAAAAATCTCAATTTAAACAAAAGGGGTATATCCAGAAAAAACATGAGGAATTAGCTAATCTGTTCTTTCATTGGCTTTTGGGGGGTGTAGATTTTATTATCCGCTCAATCCACATTTTTGAGGATCCTCTTTGCTTTCTGAGCTGATAAAGAACCATTTTCCAAAAAAGTTCCTTAATTCAACTCTCCTCTCCAGTTAAAAATTCGGTGACAGTCAAGGTTGTGAAATCCATCCTTAAAAAATACTTGCCAATAAATACATTCCTTTGACTATAATATAAAAAGTAAAGGTTAAGCCATCCATTTTCTAACCAGACCAAATTCTGAATTAGTTGGAAATAATTAGTGAATTTTATGTGCAAGTATACAAAGTGCCTGTGAATGTCTGCCTAGATGTTTTGATGAATTCCCTATGAGACATGAGGATCAGTCTAAGATAAAATATACCTCCAGGGAATGAAGATTTGCCACCAGTGAGTATATTCAAATAGGTGATTATAATGAGTATTTTCCAGAATATTTTAGGAATGGTTACGCCATTGGAACACGGTATATTCTCTAAGGCAGGTTTCTCAGCCTCAGCACAATCGATAATTCTTCACTGGGAGGTGTGGGAGGATGTCCTGGGGTGAGCAGCATCTCTGACCTCTACTCATTAGATTGCCGCCAGCTGAGAACCACCGCTGAAAGGCCAATAGTTTGGAGGGACATCCATTTGCATATATGTTGCGATCTGTCAAAATATATCAGTTATGTTTCTCATTCTATCTTAAATATTTTTATCTAAAATATATGCAATAAAAATAGGATCTCTGCAAGAAATCATATCCAAATGATTACACATCTAGTTTTTAAATGTGGAAAAAAGAGTTCTATATACTAATTTCTTTAAAAACTGAATGATTAGGAATCAGTTTTTATGCTATTAACAATTAAATACATCATGATGTATATCACTTAGGGCTAAAGGTTTATGTGACATTTTATTTAAGAGTTTTAATTTCTCCTTATTGCTCAGAAGTATAACTATGCTTTAGTTTCCATTAACCTACCATACATTTCAGTAATCGTAGGATCATGAACTAATAAATGATCTGCGGTGTTTGTTCTTTTTCAGGGTAATTTAGTTAAGGATTATAAACACAGTTAAATTATTTATGGAACAAATTTCAGCAATCAACTCAATTCTGGTTTGTGGGCTATAAACCATAGTATCAGAAATTCTCTGGGGCAACTGTGTGTGTTTTTTTTTAATACACAATGTATGCATATTTCATAATTATAGATTATTTAAAATGTTGCACATGGTTGTGGAAATGTACCTTAGAAAATGAGTGTTTGAATCATGAGTCAAGTCAAGCTGCCTACTGTTAGTAAAACTGAGACTTCCACTCCTATACAAATTGATGAGTTCAAACTATAGTTCCATCAGTGCTTCTCAGACATTGATGCAAACGCAAATAAAATGTCTATATTTCAAAATCCAATTACTGTGCAGTTGAGAAACTTTCACCCAACTTTCAACTGGAAGTAATTAACCTACACTGTAGTGATATGCTCAATGTAAAATATTAATAGAATAACATAATTCTATAATGTAATGAATGTGCTCAATTAAAATCATATGCTCATTGACAGATATCAATATTTGATAGTATCTACCTGCATTAGGCATTTTTAAAGATGATATACGTAGAATCTCATAACATATCAGCATTAATGAGTTTTGCAGCCATTTTTCGTGATGGGTGTATCTCACTCTGAACCACAATTAAGCAAAATGTTATCTTCCCCAAGGAAAATCCTATTGTCACTAGATTTATGTTATTAACAAATATTATTGGGGCATCTGGATGGCTCAGTCGGTTAAATGTCTGACTCACGGTTTTTGGCTCAGGTCATGATCTCAGGATCTTGAGATCGAATCCTGTGTCAGGCTCCATGCTCAGTGGGAAGTCTGCTTGAGATTCTCTGCCTCTGCCCCTCCCCCTGCTCATGTGCTCTCTCTAAACTAAATAATCATTAGATTTTGAATTTCATCAGTAAAATTTGTGAAGTTTTTTCCCTCTTGTTATGTCAGAACCTACATAATATTCTTGATTAAGCCTTGATAAGCCATAAACCCTATAATTATTACTATATGATCCTCTACAGAGAAAGACCGTCAACCCCTGATTTAGGTCATGATTCTCCAAGTCGGCCACCTGGGCTGGACTCAGCTGGACAGTACTTTTAGTCTTGGCTGGGGTCTTCCATGCACATGAAGTCAACTGTTGGGGCTGATGTGGCTGCCACTATTGAGTAGCCTCAGGTAGAAAGGCTTGTTTCTCCTTCTTGTGATCTCCCAAGCTCTAGCAGACTAGCTCAGGCATTGTTACCTAGCATCTGGACAGAGTTGCCAAAGAATATCTTCTGATGATCCTATGTTCCTACAGCCACATTATATTGGCCTGAGCAAATAAGCATTATGAATTGATTCCCAAATTCTTATCTAATTGTCCAAATATCTTCTTCTCAGTATATTCAAAGATATCAGGCCTTCTATTATGTTTATTGTATTGGAGACAGATCTCCTGGACATATTTCCATACTGGATTGGTTGTTCTCTACGTCTGTTACATAACTGTCTAATCTGGATCTCTCTCAGGTTTATTTCTGGAAATTCACTACATGGCTCTTGAACTATAACTCCAGCTTTCTGGATACCATTGAATTCTTCTTTCTTGGTTCACTCCTTTGTTTTGACAGAGTACCTCCCATAGGAGATTCTTAAGAAAAGGCGCATGGGAAATAAAACTTTTGATTATTTCCTTTGTCTGAAAAATGACTTTGTTCTACCCTTACACTTAATTTATAGTTTGGCTAAGTGTGGATTTCTAGCTTGGAAATTTCTTCAGTTTTAAAGGTTTTTGAGAAGTTTGATTCTGATACCTCTTCAATTGTGCGAGTTTTTTTCTTCTATAAGAAGTCTTACACATATTCTTTATCCCCATTTCTCAAAAATTTCATGACAAACCTAGTTATAGGTCTATTTAGAAACTTAGGTCTTACAATCTCATGCACTTCATGAAAAACTCATGTCCTTTGATTTGGGAGATTTACTTTAATAATAATAATGCTAAAAATACATTATTTCTTGCATTCTATTTTCTGTTTTTCAAGAATCCTTTGATTCAGCTAATGAACCTCCTAAGCTGGCTAATTTTCTACTCTTTTCACTCCTATTTTGTTTTTGTTTTTTGAGGGTTTTGTTTTGTTTTTTAATACCCTTGTCTCTGGAAGACCTCTACAACTTCATCTTTTTTTTTTTTCTTTTTAACTTTCTACTATATTTTAGATTTCTAATCTTTTATTTGGCTTAAAAATAGCATCCTCTTCCTGTTTCATAGACGTAAAATCTTCTCTTACCTTTAAGAACCTTAACAAGTTTCTTTTTAACTTTCCACACTTTACAGAGTGTTTTATTCCTTGTTTTTCACGGAAGTTATCTGTTCATACTTGACTATTTGCTCATGTTTAAAGAGGAGAGCACTAAAATGCTGAGTAACATCTCTGTGCTTGCAGTTGTGGTTTATGGACTGTGATCTTAATAGCAGAGTAATCTGGCTCGGTTGTTTCCTTAGGGCAATTTCTGATACCAATATATTTAGGTCTTTTATCTTGGGCTGTCTAAATTCCTCAGAAAAGAATCTTCCAATTTCCTGTCTGGTTGTAGGCATTCTGAGAGCTGGGTTGGAAAAATGGTTAAGGTTCTCCATAAGTAGTATGAAACTTTTCACCTTGCTCTCCTCCCAACCCCATGTCCACTTTGCCTTGGTTATCTCTGGTCCGGAGACCCTACATTTTATTTTTTTCCAGAGAATTAACCCAAGGTTTCTGTCAGAAGTGGAAAAAATGTGTGGGGGCCTAACTGCTTATTAAATAGACTTTCAATCTTTCCTTCTAGTTGAGTTCTCTCCTTCATTCCCACATCCAGAAGTTTCTGGTGCCACAAACAAGCCTTTAGGAGTTTCTACAATATATGCTGGTCTTCTCAGTTTCTAGTTTAGGGTTCCATTTCACTAGTTTTTATTTCAGTGGAGTTTTAGAAGGGAATGGACAAAAACGAGTATACTGTCTATCCTTTTTAACAAGATATGTGTTAGGAAAAATGTATTAAACTTTTTACTTGGAAATAATTTCAGATTTACAGAAACTTGCAAAGGTAGTACAAGAGTTCTCATACGCATTTTACCCAATTTCCCCTAATAGTACACATCTTATATAATTATGGTACATTTATCAAGATAAAAAATTAACATCACACTATGGTAAATGCTGTGAAATGTGTAAGCCTGATGATTCACAGACCTGTACCCCTGGGACAAATAATACACTATATGTTAATAAAAATACTTAATTTTTAAAAAAGAAATTAACATCACACAATAATAATAAATAGATTATAGATTTTATTTGTATTTCACCAGGTTTTCCACTAATGTCTTTTTTCTGTTCCGGGATTAATCCAGGGTAAAATGTTGCATTCAGGCATCATATCTCATTAGTCTCTTCTAATTTCTGACAGTTTCTCAGTCTTTCTTTTACAACACTTTTCAGGTATTTTGAAGAAATCTGGATTTATCTCTTTTTTCTCATGATTAGACTAGGGTTCTGATTTGGGGGAAGAATACCACAGAGATGAAGCATGTTTCTCATTATATCATATCAGGGGAGTGTGGCCTTAAACATCTGGCTGCGTTAACCTTGATCGTTTGGTTAACATGGTATCTGCCAGGTTTTTATGGCTATAAAGTTAAAACATTTTTTCCCTTTTATAATTTATTCAATTAGACATGAACAACTAAGCCCAACCAATACTCAAGCAGAGGTGAATTAAGTTTCATCTACTGGAAACGAGTGTGTATCTACGTTTATTTCTAGAGATACATGATTATTTTTAGACTATAGTTTCTTCTATAGCTATAGAACTGTTCCATATTTCTAATTCTTCTTGCTTCGGTTCTGCAATTTATATTTTTCTTGACAAGTTTTCATCTCGTCTAAGCTTTACAGCTGATTGGTACTAACTTATTTATATTGCTTATATCATGTTTAAAATCTGTATTGCATCTATTTTAGGTCACTTGATTCATTCTGACAATGTTCACTAATAACATCTTCAATCTTGTCAAAGATTTGTGAATTTTATGTCTTTTAAGAAATGATAATATTTTGAAACTTTCCAATTTATGTTGCAACTTTCTGTCATAAACTTTATTATTTCTTCCTATTTTCTTTGGATTATCCTATTCTTTCTTTTCGAACTGTATTAGTAAGTTGGGTGTTAGCCCATTCTTTTCCAGTCTTTTCTATTTTCTAATACATGTATTTAAGACTATGATTTTCCTTTGAAGCATCACTTAGATGTTTCTCACAATTTTAAGTAAATAACTATTTTAATAACGACTACATTATTTTTCCTTTGTGCATAGCTTCAAAAAATTTGCATATACTGAAATGCACGAACCTTAAGTGTATGTACAGCTCAGTGGATTTTCATATACATATACACTCATTCACACCTACCACCCAGATCAAGATAAAGAGCATCTACATATTGCAGAAAGTTCTCTCATGCTTTTGCCCACCAGAGATAACCACTATTATAATTTCTATCAAATGCCTCAGCCATATGTGCTTTATCATGCATCTCATCCTTCCTCACACCGGAGCAATTTATGCACTTGACACATTCCCTAGTTCACTGTAAGGTCACTGAACACAGTGGCAGTTTCATTCATGTTTGTAATCTTGGCAAAAACTATCATTTGTCATGCTCATAGCAAGTATCTGATATGCAATTCCCTGGACATGCCATGCTCTCTCTGGTGGAAGTCAGTTCCCCTTAGCCTCCTCCTGTGATGATCAAATGTACTCCTGCACAACTCAGTCTGAGCAGCATCAACTGCAGTGTTCCCCTGAAATGCTTTAGACCTTCCACATCTTTTCACAGCGTGGCGGGTTTAGCACCCCGTGTAGGTACTCAAAGAGCAACCTATATTTTATATCTCAAAGCACTCCACAACTCACCACTGTAATAGCTGCTTTACTTATCTATCTTACCAACTTGAGATCTCTTTGAAATCAGGGATTATATTTATTACAGTTCATATTCTTTATGACTAGAACCTAATATAGTATCTGGGTCAGAGTACAGATGCACAATTCAAATTCATCTTCAATAAATAAGTCAATTTGTTTCTCCAATGCAAAGAAAATCTACTTAAGGGTAGGGATTGTAACTTATATTTGTGTTTCCCAGAGCAACTGTGTGGTGGGAGCACTCTAGAGTAAATCTTCTCAAACTTTCTCAGTTCACAGCTCCCTTGTTGCCTCAGTAATTTTTTCTACCGTGCCCTCCAGGCCAAATGAAATATCTAATTGTTTCATTTAATAACTGGTTAGGTCATAACACAGCAGCCATTTGAAAAGATTTGAAAAGATGATAAACAAAATTGTATATATGTATGATATACAAAAATTGAAACACAAATACTTTAATTTCATCTTTAACCCAAATTCCTTATTCATAAGAGTTCTGCACATAGCAGGAATTTCATAGCTTCTTAAATCCTGGCATAAGATCAGACAATGACACTCTCACTTCCTGTTCCACGGGGATATTTGCATGATACTTGCTTTTTAATCACAGCAACCCCCAAACCTAACGTCACTATGTCACTATGACATGATGTACTAGAAAGGAATGTAAGACAAATTAGTATTGCCAACCTAGTAGTTTACCTGGTTTCCAAAAGATCCCAAGTATCTGTGTGTTGCCCTCTAATACTGAAAACACCCTGCAGCACCCAGGGCACCTAGATGCAGCTGGGAAACTACTGCCTTCTGTAATCACAATAAACCTCCACTCACTCACTGTATATTATTCTTAGCACTCAGCTAGGTGTTAAAATGACAAAGGTGGTTAAGATGGTTGTAATAATAATAATAACAGTCCTAATAACATATCAAAACACCGGCAGCCATCTGGGCAACACCACAGACTATGTTCTAGACACTACACGAAGTAAGTGAATGAACTTCAGCTGGGTCTTTATTGATGACTCATCAATGATACTTACAATTAAAGTTTCTGGGATCTAGCAGAGTCTGTGTGAAAGACACAGCAAAGTTAAGCAAAATATGATGTAAAAAGTGCTAAAATAAAATTACAAAGGCAATGATAATTTGGTGTTTAAAGTTAATAAGATAGTGATGTATGTGTACTTCCATTTCATCCCCAGAATCAGTTTCAGAGGCTCATATACATGGCTATCCCCTTAAACCATATGTTTTAAAAATGGCAATATAAATACTTTAAAAGGGGTTTTACAGTAATTATTTCTAAGAGAGCATTTTCAATGACTATAAGAATGGCCGATTTCTGGAATGTTAGTAATTAGTTATAAATCTGTGGAGTTGGAAATTGCCATGTAACTATAATGACACGAAAGTGAAACAGATCCCTAAACCAAAAAAATGACAGTAGAAATTATATTTTCAATATATACATTCTTCAATCTTCCACCCAATCCTTTCGTCAAAATCCTGGATAAAAATGGTATCTTTTTTGCTAGATAAATTGTGATTTGGTAGCTTTATACTGCACTAAGTTAAATTTTTTTTTTACCTACTTCTTCTAACATATACCCCCCCTCAAATAGAAAAAAACTCATTTTATGACAGTCCTTCAAACAGGTGAAGAACGTTACCATACCTTTATTTTTCTCTTCTCTCAACTAAACATTCCAATTCCATCTATAGTTGTGACAAGGTTTCCTGCTCTTTTACTGATCTGCCCACAATACTTTTTTACATGACATTTATAGTGTCTAAAGCTGTTGCATAAATCTATCTCAGTTTTCATTTTAAAACGTTTCCAAGGGCCTCACAGCAACTCTGTAAAGCAGGTATTATTAATCCCACTTTACAGATCTGATAATGGAGTCTCATATATTTTTAAAAAGTGGTCAAGGTTACTTCAGCAGAGACTAGGACTCACACCCAATCCCACCTACTTCTCAGCATATTTATTTTGGTAATCAGTTATTCTTTTGATCACAGGTAACAGAAAGTTCACGAACTGACTTAAAAAAGAATTTGCAGCCTCACGTGAAAGAACTAAGCGTAAGCTTCCATTAGTGTTCAAGCGATGTGATCAAGGATGCAAATGTCTCCATTTCCAGTTCTTAGCTCTGCCTTTGGTATAGGATCCATTCTCACAAAAGTTCTACACATATGGTCCCAAGGGGGTTATTAACAATTCCAAGGATTTTTCCCATTTTCCTACTGTGAATGACAGTGTTTATATACCTGACGAAGCAAGTTCCAAAATGGAGCCTTACAGCCTTGACTCAGAAAATGTGTGAATTCTTAGAACCTGCTAACATAGGGGTAGGAGATAATCATTATTAGCCTAAGTAAATAAGAGCTTATGCCTAAAATTAGAAAGTAGGTTAAATCTCACCTAAACCACATGGCTAAGAGATAAAAAGTATCACTTTGTGAAGGGAGGAACAGTTGCTAAGGGGACACCAATAAAGGTCTAAGATGATCTCATTCTGATTTGGAAATATCTCTCTTAAAACATGGATATGGAAATAAATGCGATGCTTCCATCGGACCAGTTAAAGAGAGTATATGACTTTACCTAAAAATTCTATTTGGACTCATGCATCTACTCATCATCTCACTGCAAATCTATACAAACTGTTCAAAGTAATCCTTTGCTAAAGCTAAAAGTAATTACTCTTTTTTTTCCCTCCCTGATTACTATTTCCTTGAATAACAATAAGAATCATGTCAGTTTGGCATGCCACAGACAATCTGATTAATACGTTTTTAAAGGATGACAACACCCAAAGCACTGTTTTTGGTGACCCCACGTTTGGTAAAATGTATCACTTAAAGGCAGCCAAAACTCTAAAAGAGCTAAATTGTATTGATGGAGATCAAGTGCATTTTTAAAAGATTAATATGTCTCCTTAAAACAATGTTGGTTCTATACCATCTTATAACCTACTGCAGTTTTCAAGACTCAACTCCTACATCTGGAGTGCTTAAATCTAGGGGAGAAAACGGAGAAACAGATTCTTTAAATATCATATGCCTGGGTAGTGGTATAGTTATATACTGAATGTCAAAGAAGAAGAAAGAACACTTGATTTAATCTAAGAAATGTAAAAAGAAGTTTTCTGGAGTTAAAAAAAAAAAAAAGCTAAGTTATTAGAGATGAGTGGGTTTTGCAAGTTAGGAAAGTGATGGTATTCTAGGCTGAAGGTACAGTGTGACTAAGGCCCGACGCCATCAAACAGCATGATACGTGTACCAGCAGTTTGGTACTAAAAGCATGAAATGTGAAGGCGCACAGCAGCAGATGAACTGCATAGGTAGGGACCGGGTCACTGAAAGCTTCTATTTCACGTGCTGAAAGATTTATAGTTCATGCTAAGTAGCTTGAATGTGATCCTATAGGCTATGGAGAGACACTGAAGAATTTAAAGTTCATTCACTTTTTTATTCCAAATTGAAAGGGGACAAAACCGGAAGCCAAGAAATCCATGTAGGTGGTCAAGGTAAGCAATGAAAACCATGATGAAGTCAGTGATGGCAAGCCGGCAGTGTGTACACTTGAGGATTATACCAGGTAAAATGGAAAAGTTTTAATGTATCAAAATAGGGATGAGAGAGGGAGAGTTTAGGAAAATCTCCAGTTGTCTGGACTGGACAACTTGGTAGATAGTTATCTCACTGAATGAAAATAGGAAATACAGCAGGAGGGAAAGGTCTTGAGAGATGAGAAGATAATTGATACACTATTTGTTACTTGTCCCTAAGTGCAATAATTTTGACAAAAATGTGATTAAGATTTTACCTTTAATTAACTAGGTGGCTATCAAAGTTTTACAAATAAAAACTTTAAAACAAACTAATGAATCAAAGCTAAGTAAGTCAATACAGAAAAATTATTTCAGTGTTGTGAAATTATCTGGCCTAAGCTAAAATAGAAATGCTATTTCCTTTTTTAAAAGAAGGGTCAGGTGGCAATGCTGAATTTCTTAAAGAAAATTTAACCACTGATTGTAATGTCTGTGGCTTTGGGGGAAACATAACCCCAAATTACAGTGGCTGTGGTTATAAACTATTATGAAGAGCTTCCAACGTCAGACATCGTTTAAGTGTCTGTATGCCCTGGAGTCCTTTTACAGGACTTTGCTAGAACAGCAAAATTAATGACTCCTCTTTTTGCCCTTTTTGGTGTCAGTAACAAATGTACTTTCCTTTTGTTAACAATTTTCAAGGGACACAGAATTCATTTACTATGAAAACCAAAAAACTCAGAGTCATTAACTTTCTTCTGAATATTTCAGAAAAAAAAAAAAAAAAAAAAAAAAAAAAAAAGCCCACTCAATCCACACTCTGACTTAGTCTTAATTTATGACGAAGGCCAAACAAAATTGTCTCTCAAATCAATTTAGAGAAATATGTGCCCCAATCCTTAGGAATTGTGTTTTCTGTCATAGTTTAACATTATCTCTTCAGTTAGTGTCAGTATTAACACAGAGAAAATCTACAGGTAAATTATAAAGCCAAAGTTCTTTGTCTTCCTTACTTTTGTCAGAGTAATTTTAGTTGCTTAAGTTTATACTGTTTTTCCCTTTGCAGAACTCCATTTTTTCCTTATTTCTAGTGTGACTTAGTGGTCAAAATTGCTAATTGCTATGAATTCTGTTTTATTTTTAAATAAAATAAATTTTATTTTAATTCTTTTAATTAACTTTGAGTGCTATGAAATGACCTAAATCTTAGAATTAAAAAGATAGCTTCCTAGCTTTGATAATGTCAGTCCCTTTAGTCAGTATTCAAACAGTCTGTAGTTCTCCAGACAATACTCTTCAAGCTGTATGGATACAACAGACTAGGGAAGAACTAGGGGAAGGAATGCGTGCTGGCCTCTGAAGCCAGACAGGTGGTGGGCAGAGGGTGGTAGGAGCTGCTGTTTAGACTCATAACCCTGAGCTTCCTAGAAACTGGAATGAAGCTCTGGCCACTTAATCTGGGTAGCAGTGTGATACAGAAAGCACCAGTATGTTCAACACCTTCACAGTATCCCCTGAAATACAACCCTCCTAAGTATGAGGCTATTCCCACTATTACACAGTTAATTTGACGTGGCCATATTTTTTCTAGGTAGAAGATGGCTACATTCAGTGAGAGAATGTCATGTAGAGTCCCGCCCATGCAGAAAATTTTTGTTTTTTATGTATTTGGCTTTGACACCATCTCTATGGTTATTAAGCCCAAGTTTTGATCTCCAGCCCTAACAACACACCTGAACTCCAGACACACATTTCTAACTGCCTACTCACCATTTCCTCTAGGATTATGAACAGGCACCTCAAATTTAATATGCACAAATTACATTATTTATCCCCATGAAACTCAAACCTCCTCACCATCTCAAATTGCCATATAGCCAAGAATTTATTCTGGTAGTTATTTGTTTTTTAAAAAAAAGTTTTATTAAAGTAGTATTTACATACAGTAAGAAGACGCATCACTATAAAATATATAATTTGGTAAAACATCCAATGTAATCATCACAATTATGATTAAAATATTTCTATCACTTTCAAAAAGTACTCCCCCCCACAACTCCTGATTTCTTTCCTCTTAAATCAGTTTTGCCTTCTTCAAAACTTCATACAAGTAGAATTGTAATGTGTAAATGTTTTGAGTGTGGCTTCTTCCCTAATTTCCTTATCTAAATAAAACCTCTACCACCCATGCTCAGTGAAACACACAACCCTTTCCACAGGTCATATCACTATATGGAATTGCCCTCATTCACTGTAAGTCTTTTTCAACTTGGGTATATGTTCCATGAGTGCCTAGGGACCTTGTCTATCTCCTTTGATGCTGTATGCCCAGAACCTCCAACAGAGCTGATGCATGGTAGATACTCCATAAATATTACTGAATAAATAAAGATATGATAAATATCCCTTTGAGTTTTTGCGACTGAAATTACCTATAGATGAAATGACCAGTGAGAGCGATGTGTGCTTTATCCTGAGATGAGAACAGTGGGAGGGGGAACAGCGTAGGTTACTGCCTTCGCAGTAACGCCCTCTGATCTGAATACAGCCTGTTGTCTCTTCTAAGGAGTTACACAAACTATCTAAGATTTAATTTCTGCATTTGTAAAAGGAGAGATATCGTTTCTGCCTCTTGTGAGTAATATATGAAATCACACATGAAAAAACCAGGAGAGAATGGTCTGGTACTTAGAAGTGAATTAATGACCTTGCTACTGTAAGTCTTGCCGTCCCCACCACCACTGCTACCACTCCTATTATGTTACTATTTCCCGCAGCCAGAGCTGAAGAAAGACTTCCATAAAAATAGGTTTTTAGCTAGCAGCCTAAAATACTTGTAGAGAATAAAGCCAGGTAAGTAAAACGTAAACACAGAGAACTATTACTGTTTTCTGTTAAAGTTAAAAGAAACAATGACACTCTGTCAACTTTTGCAATATCCAACCTTCCAGGTATTTTCCTAAAAGTAGTAACAAGGACATTAAATATAAATCTGAAACTCACAGTTAAAAATCCCATGATTATAAGGGTATGGACAAGCTCAAGAGGCAGAATTTCACATTCCTATCACTAGAAGCCTAGGGGTAAAGTCTATTTATAAACTATATTTCTGGTCCTGCAACTTAGGTAATTTTGGATAATTAATTAAGGAGTTTTTTACAAACCAAACTGTAGTACTTTATTGCTTTTTCCAATTCGCCTTTCTATGGAATTAATGTTGATTAATTAATGAAATGATGTCTATATATTTACTTGAGAATTTGGGGTGAATACAATTAAGTCTTACAAGTCATCTTCCTGGGTTAATTGTATGATATTTTGGATCCTGATATTTAAGGACAATGCTTAGTTTTCTGGAACACATTCTATAAGCTACATATTAGGCTAGGGCCTCCACAGCATAAATACGATTGAGACACTTAGGAAATTCTCAGTTCAGTGGGAAGGTCAGTCAAATAAGTAGGTATTTGAATTTGATATATGGTGTAAGAGAATTATAAACTGCAAGATAGGAGGTTAGGGCCTTTTCCCCTCCAACAAATGATAAGTACTCTCTGAGTTGCAGGTAATAGTAGGAAGGAAAATAAGTGCACACCCATGTATCTGCAATCTTGTTTTTACAACAAAGGGGGGCACTTTTAAAAACAGAGCAGTCCTTCAACAATTTCTAGTGCTAGTTTATGAAGAGCATGCATACACATAATGTATAAGATGAGGAGGCTTATAAATCTGGAGAAATGATCTCCTTTAATTCTTTCAACATATTTATACTAGCAGATTTGTCCATGTTAAGTCCAACATCAACGTATCTTCCATTGACCACTTTGGTTTTCCTGTACATGAGTCATACCTTCCTGTTTCTTTGCATATCCCCTACTGTTGATAAAAATGGACGTTAAAATAATATAATATAGCAACTCTAGAAATCAGATCTCTTTCAGCTCCCAGGAGTCATTGTTCTTGCTGTTATTTGTCTAGTAACTTTCCTGACCTAATTCTGCAAAGTCTGCATTTTTTGTCATGTATAGCCACTGAGGTCTCTGCTGGGTTAGCTAGGTGGTCAGCAAATAATTAGACAAGTGTGGATCACTTATCTAATTAGGTAAGTGATCCATCATTTTCCTAGGGAGTGTGGGTTCTGGGTAACACCTTTAACACTACCAGTTTACAATTCTGTCTTAGCCTTCACTTTTTGCTTGAACAGAATCAAAATCAGTCAGTGGTGAGAGATTAGGGTATTCTCAGGTCTTTCCTGGGCAGGTGCACAACCTAGTGCATGTGCATGGCCCTCAAGAAATCCAGGATTATTTTTAAAAGTTGGAGCTTTTCAAAGCCACCTATAATAATCACATTTCCCAAATGTCCCTTTTAAGTTTTTTGGCCAGGCTTGTTTGACCAAGTGGTATTTCTGTCTCAGGCACAGGTTAAACAACTGCCACTTACTGTTTTTCACAAACAGTATGAGGATAGGGCTTTCCCAAAATGCAAGCTCTAAGCAAATGGGGATTTTCTGGGAAGCTATCAGATAGGTCAAACCAATTCCCTGGAGACAGGGTTGGTTTTTTTTTTTTTTTTTTTTTTTTTTTTTTTTGTGGAGCTCCAAATTTAGTCTGCCCACTCCAGTGGCTTCTACACTGCTGTTTTTCATAGCTATCATTGTTGTGAGGCTACTACTTTTTAAATCCACTATGCAACTAGAGAAAAGAGGGTGGAAGTAAAGCAAGCTAAAAATCTACGAATCTTGCTGTTCTTAGTGAGCTTTAACTATTTTTGCTGAATAAAATACTCCTTGGGTTACTGAAACCTTTGGTTAATATTCAGAGTTCTGAAAAAGTTGATTTTGACAATTTTTGCTAGTGTTATCATTCCCTCTATGGAGAAGGTAATTTGCAGAGATCTTTAGTCTATCATTCCTGAAGTGCTTAGACTCTCCATTTCAAAGAATATCAATATTTGTCCAATTGTTTTTTAGTACATTAAGTTTGCAAGTTTGAACATTTAATCTACCTGAAATTTGTTTTAGTGTACAAAGCCCAGAAAGAAATGGGCGGCCAGTTACAATTATTTTCAATCTTTTCTGGGTTAATTAGTAAGATACTTTTGAGAATCTAATAAAAAACTATGGGCCACTTCTGCAGAAAAGTCTATACACAGACATAGTTTTGCATAATTTCACAGACTTGTATGGGCCCCTTTCCATGCAACTCAGATTAAAACCCATGATTTGCTATTTGCTACAGTAACTTATCCTACCTAATTTGTAATATCATCTTTATAGATTTATGAATTACAGAAAATTTTACATCCTTCTGTATTACAAACTAATCCATTGGTCTACCTGCTCTATATCCATAACAGTACCATACAGTTTTAATTACACCAATGATCTTTCTGCCACAGAGTCTTAGTACTTGCTATTCCCCTGCCTGAAACATTCTCTCCCCAACTAGTCACAAAGTAAACTCCTCACTTCCATGCACGCCTCAGCTCAAGTGCTGACTCCTTAGAGTCCTTACCTGACTACCCTGTTTAGGTTCCCTGACTCTCTAGATGTTACCCAGCTTCATTTTAATTCATGACACTGATCATTATTTCACATTATATTATGCTTTAATACTTTCCTATCAGTCTTCTTCACAAGAAGGCAGGCAAGTTGTTGGTTTTTTTCTTACTACTCCATCACCAGAAATAAGTACAGTTCCTGGAAGATGGCAGGAAGTCACTCCAATTATTAATGTGAAACACTGAAAAGTAAGCTTGACCATGTCAATTTGTTTGCTTACCCTACTGGCCTAAATAAACCAAAGATATGAACTTCATATGGCTCCCAAGAGAAGTAATTTGTCAATTTTCTAAACTAGAACTATGAATCTCTAAGGGTCTAATGGAATGACAATTGTTTGGTTGTAGTTTCTTAACTACAACTACATGAAAACGAAAGCAGCTATTTAAGAAGACAGACTACACTTGACATTACGACCTCACATTTGAAAACCCGAGAGTTAACCGGAAACATTGTTTTTCTGCTATATATGTTCTCTGTTCAATTCCCTTAGCCACAAAGCAGTTAAGCATACACAGACACACATACCACATACACATACTCACTTTCTCACATGCACCTAAAATATGCAAACATTTGGAAGAAAATAAATACAATGCATTTATTCATGACAGGCCTGGATTATCTTCACAGTACTCTGAAACTGTGGCAAACAGATGTTAAAGTATATCATATATTATAGTGTTTTCTGTAGGCAAGAATGCCCCTGACAAACCAGCAGAGAATTATGCCCTTTATGGTATATACTTTTCTGTTGGAGTGATGAACACGTGTGGATTTATTCATGCACTCTTGCCCAAGTTCATGGTGACTAACAGTCCACATCTATGTGAGGTTAGAGGAGTGGTCTGTGGCCACAAAAAGTTTTAAGTAAATGCTCCCAAATCAGAACTTAACCAAAGATCGTGACCTTACCAGCATCAAATTCCAACCAACTGACAATTAAACATCTTATAAACAATATGTGCTCAATATGTATTCAATGATACTAACAACAGAAGAATTACAAAGTAATCATTACTCTAACAGAAAAAAGCAAAGAAATAATAAATAAGATCTGTCACTACACTACTGTTTTCTTATAACAAATACTACATAAAGATCTGTTTAATTTTTATAACAAATGGGTGACTATGTGCTTGACAATAAATTTAAGTGACTTTTTTTTTTAAAGATTTTATTTATTTGACAGAGATCACAAGTAGGCAGAGAGGCAGGCAGAGAGAGAGAGGAAGGAAAGCAGGCTCCTCGCTGAGCAGAGAGCCGGATGCGGGGCTCGATCCCAGGACCCTGAGATCATGACCTGAGCTGAAGGCAGAGGCTTTAACCCACTGAGCCACCCAGGCGCCCCTAAGTGACATTTTTTAAAAAGTGCATAACATTTACCCTGGATATTAAAAGCATTGACATTTTTAAGGCTTCATGAAGATTAGCTAACGAACTGTAAGAAAGTCTTCTAGGTTGTTTGGTAAATGTTAATCTTTTTAGCTACATATATAATGCATGACTGAATAAACAATGGTAGGGTATGTAACACTTTGATCATGGAAAACAAAGACTTCTACAAATGTTATTTTTTGCTCTTTACACTTCTTTAAGGGGAAATTTATTCAGGTATTCCAGTGCCTCAGTTACAAAAAGACTAAAAATATGGAAAATAGAGCCATGCAAATTCAATTATGGAAAATGAAAGTACTGTAGTTTTTAACTGTTCACTTAAGTAGACAAAAGTTATTTTGTATGTAGGCCATACTTGTTGATATATAATACTGTTTATGAAACCACAGGGATCATCTGTGAAGTCCTACTAATTATCAGTATCAGCTACGGATATACAGATACATAAATCAGACATAATTAATAGAATCAAACTGCTTTCTACCTATATATATTATTTTGCATTGATTGTGTGTGCATATGTATGTATTTGTGAAAAAAGAAAAAAAAATTAAACCGGAGTTTTGTGTAGTTGCAATAACTAAACATAAGTTTGGATTCTGACTTTTTAAAAAATGGTAAAGGATAAAATTATACGATTTTCAATATCAGAAAGTAGAAATACACTGATACATTAAAAATTATTAGTTTAAAATATTACTATCAAAGGCAAAATAATTAATACTAATATGGCCACTACGGTGATTTTAAGATAAAATAATAATAAGGAAACTTCATTTTGAGAAAAATAAGGAAAAAGAAAGTATTTACAAAGAGTGAATTTTACTAACCTGACTTATTTTTCTTTGTTCTTGTATAGCTTTTTGAATTGCCTGAGATACTTTTTCTTGATCTTTTGCATGCTCAGTCTTCCATAACTCCCTTTCTTCAGCATGAGCTTTTTCCAAATTTTTTCTTTCTTCTTCTATGGCTTTTAAAACTGCATCTTTCATTGCTTCTTTCTCAAGCTTCAAAACAAATAATGACTCATATGAAAATATTTGAATGAGTGACTGCATAAATCCTTGAATAAGAAAGATTTGGGTTAACCTAAAAGGTACAAAACTTGAATTCTATAGGGTTTAGTTCTGACGCTGTTGTTTTTATCCATATTTAATAGTTGGTGTAAAAATCAAATCAATTACTTGTTTTTGTACAAATATTCATACATTATTTCCAAGGCACATCTAAACTTCACAGAAACTAAGCTTTAAAAGTAGCAATTTTCAAACTATTTGGTCTTAGAATCTCTTTACATTCTTAAAAATTATGGAGTACTTCAAAGAGCTTTTGTTTATGCTGGTGGTACATATTATGATCACCGTATTAGAAACTCAAACCAAGACAAAATAAAAATATTTATTAACTAATTTTATATTAACATTAAATGCACTAGATATTAAAGAATATCTTTTATGAAAAAATAACTATATTTTCCAAAATGAAGAAGTGAGAAGAAAATCTGTGGACCTCCTTAATATTTGACTTAATAGAAAATAGCCACGTTCTCATATCTGCCTTCTGTATTAAATCTGTAGTATGGCTTTTGGTTTAAGGACATAAAGAAAACTCAGTCTCACACTGATATGCAGTAGAAAAGGGAGGAGTACTTAGTAGCCAGTTTAGATCTTTGTAGATATTGATGGTTCCTTACCAAACTTTTAACACAGGATAGTTCTTTTTTTTTTTTTAAAGATTTTTAAAAATTTATTATTTGACAGGGAGAGAGACAGCAAGAGAGGAAACACAAGCAGGGAGAGTGGGAGAGGGAGAAGCCGGCTTCCCACCGAGCAGGGAGCCCAGTGCAGGACTGAATCTCAGGACCCTGGAATCATGACCTGAGCGGAAGGCAGAGGCTTAATGACTGAGCCACCCAGGTGCCCAACACGGGATAGTTCTTAAAGGGAGCTGCAATAAGGAAAATCATATAGTTGCAATGAAATTTTTGTATTCTGCCACATTTTTTTTTCTTGCACTTTAAATGAGTCCTTTATGCATGAATTTCTTAAGCATTTTTATTTGGAAAATATTGATTCAGTATACTATGCATCTCCTCTAGAATTTGACACATTTCATTATATCATAACAAAAACAAAGGTCACATTTGTTAATAACACCATCAATCTCATCAGAAAAAAGCCTCTAAGTATCTGAAAGCAGATACAAATTTTTCAAAATTCTAATTTTGCTTTAAAGCTCAACTTTTATCATTGGCAACAAAAACAGTTTTCTGGAGATGCTGGGCTCACTCTGTTTACTTTGGAGAAAATGTCTGCCAAATACTAAAGGCTGCATAACCCCTGTTATTCAGTAAAATGGTTTTCCATGAAAACTGTTGACTTCAGTTGCAACTCAAACAGGAGAATTTCTCTCAAGAAAACCATCATACTTTGGGATGTAGTAATGTCCACGGTCCTCCCACGTTTGATGCCCACCCTTTTCTCTTTCTTCCAGTTGGCCAGATTTGAGACAAGTTATCAAAGTGAGTTACCATTTTCTGAACTCCTGTTTTACTCTACAATTCTTCCCTGAAACTACTCTTACTATGCTTACCAAAACTCTCCATTTTGTTAAATCCAAATAACATGTTTTTTTGTTTGTTTGTTTTAATCCCTACTTTTCTTGACATCGAGGTGACCTCCTATATCGCTGACTATTTCTGTTTTCCTTTTCTTGGTTTGCATAACAGCATGCTGCTTTTATTTCTACTTATATGGCTGACTCTGTTCAGTTCTTTGGAACTTTCTCCTCTCTCTTGATTTTAAATTTTGGAGTTCTTTCAGGGTTCAGGCCTAGTACCACTTGTTACTCTATACTCTCCAGTGAGGTGATTATACATAACAATAATTTCCATGGTTACCATTGCCATCTGTTTGCTGAACAAAAGAAACAAACCATATTAACGTCTTCAAGTCATTCCTTTCTCCTCTGAGCGGCCAGGTAGATTTAGTTGCCTACTTGCCTTGCCATCTGAATATATCATGGACACCTCAAACTCTATATCAAAGAAACAGTACCACCTCCATGTTGTTTCTGAGGCAATATGCTGGTGGTTCCCAACTTGGCCTCCTATATTATCCACCCCAAAAATATATGATAATTCCATCTCCTATTTCTAGAATTTGTCTATTTCTTTCCTTTATTACTACTACTTTACTTCTGCCACTCACTATCTTTTATACAGACTTTGGTTATACTCTATTAATTTTTTTCCTTGCCTCTAATTTCCTCCAAATTAATGTAAATTATCATTATGTCATACCTACACTCAAAAATTTCAATGTGTCTCTCCTTATCTATGGAATAAAATTCAGACTCACAATTCAGAATACTAGCCACCCTTCAAGCTATTTCAAAAGTAATTTATTGTTAAAAACTCCTGGCACAGAAGTACTATCTATATACTCATAATAACTTAATGCATTCTGCCATGCTTTACTGGTAATAGGTAATAACTTACATGACTGTAAATTCTTTAAGACAAAATCACAGTCATCACATTGCACAGTGATGTGCAAATATGAAATTTTCAAAATATCCGTTTACTAAATTTAAATCTAAATCTAAATCTCAAAAGTTAGTGCTATGTTTTATTGGCATATGTATATTTAATATCTATGGATACACTACTTAGAAGAAGTATTTCAAAGTTGGTTTTAAAAATCACATATCTTTTTACAAATATATACTTACATACACATACGTTATTTGTGATGATAACTGTTAATACCAAGTACTTATGAGTGTCACAACATATATTCTCTTTAACAATAATTATCTAAATCTGCAGTATTTCAATGTCATTCCAGTCCTGTGTAATGTAAGTTTAACCATAATACATATAGCAGCATTCTAAATTTAACAGGAAAAACAAGAAAGAAAAAAACTCTGATTTTTCTGTAATGAGGTTTTATACCAAGAAAAGTAGATTGACTTATACCAAAAAAGTAGATTGACACCACTAATGAAGTCAGTGTTTAAATTCCACTTACTTACAAAGAAACCCAATATTACAGACAGAAATACCTTTGCAGCAGATACTAATGCCTCTTTATTTCTTTGCCTTTCTTCCTCCAAACATTTTTCCAATATTTCCTGTAAATGATAAGACAGTTGGGTAGACAGTAAATGCATTATTTGAGATAATTATTTGAGGTAACAACACATTCTTTCTACACTCTGAGCAAACTTCAAGTATTACCTTCTGTTCTTGAGACTGCTGAATCAAAGCTTCCTTTATTTTTTCTTTCAGCAGTTCCTTCTCTGTATCTAGCATTTCAAGGAGCCTCTGATGCTACAAGGAAAGATAAACGGACTATGATTATGACTCTGAGAGCAATAATCTATCAACAAGGAGTATAGCTCGTAGAATTCACTGGCCTGGCTACACTGAAGTAGTCACTAGAGGAAACAATGGGTAGATTGCTGAAACGAAGACTTACCAAAAAAACCCCATTCACCTTTTTCCAATCAGCGCAAAAGAACTTTTTGTGGCCCCAAACTCAGCAACGTACATGACATGAGATCTAACTTAGGCACAACTAGTCCAAATTGGAAAATGAATCAGAAAATGATAAAATGTCTTTAATCAAAATTAAATTTAGAAAAACTACTCACTAAAGTTATTAGTCTACAGCAAAAGAAGCAAACAAATAATAACTGATGTTTGATGAATGATCATAACGTAGTATTTGTGTTTCTAGTAAAGCATTGTTAAAGAAATGGAGAGGTTATTTACTGTTCTCACTCGAAGATTCAGAAAATAAAACAGTGACAGGAATTTATTTGTGTGATAGCTAATGTTACAATATGCAGAATTCATGTATTTACTTTTACACCGGTGTGCTAGCAAAAAAGCACAAACAACCATTAGCCAGTTTTCGTGGATTGGGCACTTGGAATTGAGAGTTTTCCAAGAAAATTCAACTTCTGTATCATCAATACCTTCAACAGAGAGAAGCCAGATACTTGTCTGGAACAGTGCTTTTATGAGGAAACAAAACCAAAAAGAATGTATATATTTCTACTTACAAAGATTTCTCATTCAGTTATTAAAGGGCAAAGAAGAACATTTTCTCCAATTCCTCTGATTTTGAAGCCTCTTTAAATATGAACTTATTGAATATCCAATATTTTAAAATGGATCTATGTCTTTCAATGTTGTTCTGAGTTAAGTATTTTTTAGGAAACAGTCTACATGAAGAGTAATTGACCAAACAGCCATGTCTAGTTAAGAGAATCTACTATTCCTATTTTTTTAAAAGATTTTATTTATTTATTTGACAGACAGAGATTACAAGTAAGCAGAGAGGCAGGCAGAGAGAGAGGAGGAAGCAGGTTTCCTGCTGAGCAGAGAGCCCGATGCGGGGCTTGATCCCAGGACCCTGAGATCATGACCTGAGCCGAAGGCAGAGGCTTTAACCCACTGAGCCACCCAGGCGCCCCTATTATTCCTATTTTTAATTATAAATTTATTTTTTACCTTTATTTTTCAAGAAAATAAGAAAAATCACATGATGTGCTTTTTCATTAAAAAAAATCCAAACTGTGATACAAATTACAACTTGATTATGAGAAATTATTTGTACCACATCAATTTGGGAAAAGCAGCTGACAAATCAGTAGACTTATCATATGCTAAGTTCTGAGACTTTAATTTCATATTCTTTGTAAGTCTAGATACACATAAATGTCATTGAATCAGAAAAAAAAAATACGTAATCCTACTTCAAATACACTCATGAGAAAAAAGTTTAAAAATGTTATACCAGGCAAATAATTAGATTTAGAAATGATAAATACAATTCTCATATGAAACCAAAAATATTCAGTTTAGGCTTTGTGGTAGGGGGAAAAATAACGAAATAGAAAACCAATAAAAACTATAAGAATTAAACTAAACAACAAAGTTTTCAGAGTCATTAATAACTTTGAAAATCATTTCTTCTTAAAAAGAACTGTTACATTAATAAGTCAGGTTAATGGAAATCATTAAGTAATTAATTGTAAGTAGGCCAAGTTTCTCCAGTGGTCCAAGAACTAGTTAAAGAGGGTATGTTAGCTGAAATGACAATGTAGTGTTTAGAAAATTCATTCCTACACATTATTTCTTCATTCTGACAGTACACTATAATAGAAGACTACTCTTGAGCTTTCTTCTATAAGAATAAACTCAAAATTACCACTGGAAAGAAGTATCCTACATAAAAGATACTTTAAGTAAAATCATCCATCTACTTGAGAAAATATAATTAGGTTACTGAATTTCTTATACATACAGGTCATGATAGCTGATGTTTTGGGGGCATTTTTCAGGTTTCAGAGATTGTTAAAAGGGCTTTACATGTAGTGGTACCACATTAAATCCACAACAAACTGCTAAATCAGGCAATATTCTTCCTCTTTTCAGATGAGTGGCCTGAGACTTAGAGAAATTATGAAACTGCCAGGTCTCTAATGAATCACTTCGGCAATGATCGTATCAGTATACTCATTATCAACAGTAATAATTACCTACTAGCTAAATGTGATCTCAGCATTGCCCTGATGGTACCCAATATCTAAAAGCTACTTAATACCAGTTGTATGTCAGGTAAGGCCTCACTTGCATTTGGTTTTAAAAGCATTTGACTAGGGCCACCTGGGTGGCTAGGTTGGTTCAGCGTCTGCCTTTTGGCTCAGGTCATGATCTCAGGCTCCTGGGACTGAGCCAGGCATTGGGCTTCCTGCTAATAAGCAGGGCCCTCTGCTGCTCCTCCTGCTTGTTCTCACTCACTCCCAATCTCTCTGTCAAATAAATTAAAAAAAAAAAAAATCTTTAAAATAATTTGACTAACCTATACTTCTGATTTATTTTTCAGAATAACATTAAAATAAGATGATTTTCTGAAAAAAATTAATATAAGGAGAGAGGATTCAGAAAGATGCTGAATGGCATGAGAGATGTTAACTCAAAATTAAAGTTAATTTATAAAATGAATAATTTACAAGTAGCTAATCAAGAACAACAGAAACGCAAAATATGTTATTCTTATAAAAGTGTCAGGTGGTAAAAAATCACCCAGAGTTCTATCACCTAAATGACAACCATTTAGGCAAACATCCTTCTGGAGGGCTCTCTGTGTATGTAAATATGCAGCTATATGTATACATTTTATATATTAAGTTTATAACTCACCATAGCCTTTTTCAACTCAACAGTATTGTTATTTCTACAGAAACAGAATTATGTTATTATTTTTATTACACTAATTATATATTTTACCATGCCCCACTTACACATTTATGTTTACAAAATTTTCCTTTTAAAAAAATCTTGATTTTTGTGCATGAACCTTGGGAACTTATATAATTATGGCCTCATGAAATATTCCTAGGGTTGGTCTTGGAAGGTTGATGACTGAGCATAGTTTATATTTTAATGCATGCCCTCAAACTGTACTCCAGAAAGAAAATACTAAATTATACCTTAGCTGATTACTGACGATCAATAGTAGGAAAAAAAGACAAGGTAGATTCTTCCAGAGAACGGAATCATGGACTGGATGAGCAACTAACCAAGGAAACTGTTCCACTGTTGGCACAGGGATACCAACAATATTTGGTATCTGCTATAAGCCAAGCATGGCTGTTTATTTCATTTCCCTATTTGAAAATGGGAATTTTTGTTGCATCTTTTCTGTTCTTCTTCTTCTTTCTGAATGCACTGATTATAGTTACGGGTGATGGAGGCAAGGGCCCTTCTATTTCCACATTATCTGTTTTGTTTTATTTTGTTTTTCAAAGTTCCTTTTTCATGGGGGTGGCTTGAGTCAGTAATTTTCTCATTTAAGATGTTTCTCCAATGTTCGGTCATCTTTTTCAATCCATGCGTACGAAAATCTCAGACACAAAAACGCTGGTAGGAAATTCTGTGTATGTGGGGAAGCTTCACAGGAACTGCAAATAGCTGGCTTTTTCATGGTTGTGGTGGCAATTTCCAAATGTCAGGTCTATATAGCACCATTTTCTCTTAAGCTACTCTTTTTGCCTAGAAAAAAGAGGGTATGGGTAAAAAGCTAACTATAAGGTGGATTTGGGGATAACCTCCCAGTTTTTAGTTCCTGCCTTATGAGGTCAAATTAGCAGGTCTGACTACTCCTTTGTCCTGCGACAGTATACAGTAAGTATCTGAATTAAGAACGATGTGCATGGAAAGTTTCAACCATTCCTTCTGCTTTTCAAGCTCCACAGCACCTAGTGCCCCTATTTCCTGAGGCATTCTAGGGTTTTGTAGGACAGAGCAGCCTGTTTCATAAGGGTTTCACCTCAACGGTCTAAGATTACAACGTGTTAGCCTCTGCTGAGTCAGTGAGATTTGCCTGTATCTTATCCCCGTTAGTTTATTGCTTTTATTTATTTGTTTTGGTTTCTTTTGGTGTCATTTTAGTGATTTTTTGAGAGAGAAGAGGTTCAGAAGGTAGAGGAGATGAGCATGTTCAGTTCACCGTATTTATCTAGATTTAGAATCACTTTTTTTTTTTTTAAAGATTTTATTTATTTATTTGACAGAGAGAGATCACAAGTAGGCAGAGAAGCAGGCAAAGAGAGTGGGGGGGAAGCAGGCTCCCTACCAAGCAGAGAGCCCGATGTGGGACTTAATCCCAGGACCCTGAGATCATGACCTGAGCTGAAGGCAGAGGCTTAACCCACTGAGCCACCCAAGCGCCCCCTAGAATCACTTTTTAAAAACACTTAATTATATCTGAGTTTCTGACTCAACCTTACGTGCCAAGCACTGTGTTAGGAACTTTACAAGTCTTACTGGGAACCCTCACAACAACCCAGAAATGTCTTATTACTTACATTTGACAGATTTTCAAACTGAGTTTCAGAGAGGTTATATAAATTGCTTACATTCACAGGACTAATTAATAGTTAAACTAAAACTGGGACCCAGTAAGAGCTGAATATAAAATCCATGGACTTTACACGAGATTATCTAGAATCAACATACAACTAAGGGCTCTCTCTGTTACATCCCAAAGGACTGTTTCTTTGACTTTCTGAGTTTCAGTCATACTCTGGTACTGTTTACCTAGTCTTACAGTTATGTGCTGGTCATGATATGTCTCTTCTCCCCCAATTCTTCTATCTGGCCCCTTAACGTAATGTAATGGAGATGGCAAGATCACAAAAACTAGAAGAAAAGGGGACTCATTCTTGACAAATTAACTTTTAGGGGGGGGGGGCAAGACTGTAGGTTATTTAGGTAGCTGAATCTCTCCCATTGGAATCCCAAGAAATACACACAGCCAAAAACTTGACTCAGCAATCAATGCCTATATCAGCCAGTACGTTTTCTTTTTCTCAAAGACACACATACTTTCAGGGAAGAGACTTTTCTGAAAGAATAGATAAACATATAAGCCACAATTATAAAAACTGTATTATGGTACTTCTGTAAGGTCAAAAAAAGGCATTCTTCTGTTCCATTTATATTTTGGGGACATCTCCTTGGGAGGCAACATATCTCATTATAATTAATACAGACATTAGAGTCTTATTCCCATAGTGTAGTGGTTATCATGTTTGACTGAAACACAGGCAGTGGAATCAGACAGATCTGGAGTCAATCACTAGTTCTTCCCTTATGAAAGGTACAACTTAGATTTTTCTAAGCCTCTGTTTTTTCTTTTATTATGTAAAGCTAATTATGCCAACCTCACAGTTACTAAAATTAAATGATGTAATGCAGGTAATGTATCTGATACTCAAAAATGTTAACTAGACTTCCTGTCAAATAGCTGATAAAAGTATGATAATAAAGTTCACTTATTTAGAGGAATTTTTTTTTCATATAAAAGATTAGTTGCTGCTCAAACATAAAGGCCTCAGAAGGAACATCCATACCCTTTTTCAATAATAATTTCAAAAATTCTTTCAGTAAAATAGAGTGTTAACTTTTATAATCCATACCAATTTTCATTTCCGTGGATATTGCTAACTGGTAGACATTATAATCAGGGCTTTACTTCTGTCAGAGTACCTGAATCTAGGGGAAAAGGATCCAAGACTAAAAGCAGTTGCTCTAGACATTCCATTTTGAAAACTTCTCAAATTGTTTTCTTATTTCAATGTAAATCAAGATTGCAATGCATATTTGTTCTCAACATGACTGCTGTCTTTCCTATTTCCAGACTTGAGTGAGACCAAGCCCTCTCTGCAAAATCCGACCACGACTACTCTGCTATACTTTGAGCACGATGGGTAACAGCAGCAACTATGGATCCAAGGACACAAAACATGGATTCAAACTCTAGCTCTCCTTATTAGCTCTACGTTAGTCACGTGGTATTTGACATTTTTTTTTTAAAGATTTTATTTATTTGACAGAGAGAAATCAGAGCTAGGCAGAGAGGCAGACAGAGAGAGGGGGAAGCAGGCTCCTGCTGAGCAGAGAGCCCGATGCGGGGCTCGATCCGAGGACCCTGAGATCATGACCTGAGCTGAAGGCAGAGGCTTAAACCACTGAGCCACCCAGGCGCCCGGAATTTGACATTTTAAACTTGAAATGCAGTATGGTCTCCTGAAAGTGAGGGATTAGAATCCAGTATATAGGGTTGTTCTGATGATTAACTGATCATATACATGAAATGTTTTTCATAAAGCATCTTACTTTAAGTGTTCATAATCTTTAGTTGTTAGTTATGAACTTCAATAGAAAATTTGAGCAGTATCCTGTGGATGTTCATTTTCTATTATTCCTTTTTTTGTTAATATTTGTCTTTTTAAAAAAGATTTTATTTATTTATTTAATAGTAAAGAGAAAGAGAAGAGATCACAGGTAGGCAGAGCAGCAGGCACAGAGCTGGGGAAGCAGGCTCCCTGCTGAGCAGAGAGCCCAATATGGGGCTCGATCCCAGGGCCCTGGGATCCTTACCTGAGCTGAACGCAGAGGCTTAACCTGCTGAGCCACCCAGGTGCCCCTCTATTATTCCTCTTTAAAAATTGTTTAGATGATCAATCTTTAAGGTAGAAATTCAACGACATACTTTAATGTCTTATTTTTATATTAAATTATCCTACATTAAAGTTTATCTTTATGTATCAACTTATAAATTTCTACATCTATATGTAAATGTATAAATTCATGCTTTTTTTCAACCATGCATACAAGAAATATTTGCTTGGTGCCTACCAACACAAGATACTGTACTAGTTTCTAGGATGGTGCCCTCACGAATATTAATATCTAAAAGACAATCCATGAATCAATTCCTTACATTTCAATTATAGAACTATTTTGTAAGAAAAAAAATCTTTAAGGAGCACATTAACAATGAATTTTTCCTCTCACTGCAAAGTAACTTTTTAGGCTTTGGAAATAAATAAATAAATAAATAAATAAATAAATAAATAATGAACCCCTCTTACCCCGAAAAAAAATTACAACACACAAATTTTAAATGACAAGTCAGAACAGAAAAAAATATAACTATAGAATACACTTCTCATGATGAACACTGAGCAATGTATAAGATACCATTATACTACTACAACTGCTACTTCTACTTCCATTTTTCTTTTATGGTAAAATATAAGTGCAACCAAAAAAATGTCTTGTCTTCTTTTTTAAAGACTTTATTTATTGGAGAGAGAGAGAATGCAAGTGGGGTGGAGCTGAGGGGAAGGGAGAGGGAGAAAGAATCTGAAGTGGACTGAGCTTAGCACAGAGCCTGATGCAGGCTCCACCCCACAACTCTGAGATCATGACTGAGCCAAAATCAAGAGCCAGATGCTTAACCAATTGAGCCACCCAGGTGCCCCACAACAAAAATTTTCTCTTTTAACCTTTTTAAAGTAGACAAGTGGCATTAATTATATTCACAATGCTTTGGAGCCATCACCATTGTTTCTTAATTTTTTCATAATCCCCAACAGAAATTGTGCACCCATTAAGCAATGACTTATTGCCCCTCATCCCAGCTCCTGGTAACCTCCAACCTACTTTCTGTCTCTAAGAATTTGCCCATTGTAGATATTTCACATAAGTGGAATCAAATAGTAGTCATATTTTTGTTTAGCTAATTTCACTTGGCAAAATGTTTTCAAGCCTCATCCATGTTGTAGTATGTACCTGAGTATCATTCCTGTTTATGGCTGAATGATAATCCACTGTGTACATATACCACTTTTGTGTTATCTATTCATTTGCTGATGGACATTTGGGGTGTTTCCACCTTTTGACTATTAGAATTTGCTATGACTATTCATATATAAAACTGTATTTTGAGTCTCTGTTTTCAATTCTTTTGAGTATATATCTATTAGTAGAAGTACTTGGTCACATAATAATTTTATGCTTAATTTTTTGAGGAACCACCAAACTGCTTTCTCTGATTACTCCATTTTATATTCCCTCAGCAATGTACAAGGATTCTAATCTTTCCACATTCTCTATATTTATTATTACCTTTTTTCTTATTATTAATATAGTCATCTTAGTAATTGGAAATGGTATCTCATTGTGATTTTTTAAAAATTTCTCTAAATATGTTGAATATCTTTACAAATGCTACTTCTACTTCTAATACCCTACTACACCTTTTCAACTATTAATAGTATTATCAGCACAAATAGGAAAATGATTAGAGCTCTTTTTGCAGCCTTTATAGGACTGTAGTAGAACGTGTACTGGACTTGAGGTTTGTTTCTTGTCTGAGATTCTGCAAAAGCACGGGTGACTTTCCTCTCTGGGCCAGATGACTTTCTTCTCTGGATGACTTTAATCACTGTAAACTAGAAATTATGTTAAGAAACAGCTTGGCCAAAAAGATTTCATCCTTCCTTTATTCTATCTAAAATAAAGTATAAAGCATATCTGGGGATTGTCTGTAATACACCTGCCTTCTGCCTCAATACAGAATTCCTTTATTGTCCAAAAGTAACAGCACCCTAGAAATGGCTCACATGGTTTTTGATGGTATGAGGAATGGTAAATACTTTCTTCTGTTCCTTACTAGCTGACCATTCCAAGGTGGGGATGTTCTGGACACATTTGTTATATAACTCAGAGACAAAGCTGAACCAACTGGCAACACGCAATCATAAGATTCTTGTCCAAATATTTATAACCAAACACAGAGGAACTTCCGTCAAAATTTCAAGACATACCTTTAGGCATTTTAAAAGACACTATGAAAATTAATTGAAATCTATACCAGAAAATCTCATCTAAGAACAGTGAAGAGTTTACTACATTTTGCTTATCTAAAATACTCTGTTGATTCATAAAAATTGAAATTTTAGGGTTTTTTCTAATATTAAATAAATACAAACTGAACAGGTCTATTAATCTTAAAGAGTAGATGCTTAATGCAAGGTCTCAAGGACAGTCCTTTGAAATTCAGCCTAAAACAAAAGGCATTCAGAAATAGATTATGCTATTTCTTCCTTTTGGAAGTTCTTCCAAGTGAAAAATGTTTGATGCAGACTCAAATATAAATATGGAGATTATATGGTTTTTACTTGGTTCTTATAAAAAATATTTAAAAATCTCTTCTTTCTTGGAATGTGAGTCACAAGAGATATTGTAAAAGAGATTTAATCCAATCACACATGGACAGTGTTTTGTATATTAAATGTTAGACTAAGCAGTTACAGCAGCTCTTGTTCAGGTATACAGTTATTTATGACAGGTCCACAAACTTCACCTTATTTTATATGTGGGGTATGTGTGTGGGTGTGTGTAGATATATTCTGTAATGCAAGCTCAAGAAGCATCATCTTTCACTTTCTGTAAAGCACAAATACTGAACAAGATCAAGTGGTCTGGTAGGAAAGTCTTAAAGCACAAGCTCGTATATTCCTCCATTTAACATGACTTTACAGACACTGAATAAACTTAATAAATGTCTTAATGTAAAGTGAGTCAGAGACATTTCACCCATTCATGGACCAACACATTAAATATTGTTTAGAAAGAAAACCTAAAAAAAATAAACTATGAGATTAAATCTACTCATAGCAGTTACCACAAGTCCAATAATATCAATAAACTTCTTAAAGTGAATAAAATAAAACTATAATACAAGCTACACTACACTTATTTCACCTAAACAGACATATTTCTAATAGGCATGAAAAAATGTAAGCAAAGAAGAAATTTGCCTTTGATTTAAGGGAGAAATACAAAGAAATGAGACAAAAATTGAGTCATACATCAGCATAAAAAAAGGTAAGACTGGTTTATACTTCCATAATGAAGTTTCTATATTTGGACAGTGTACATATTATTAAATGTCAAAGATATGTCCCAATCCTAAGTTTAAGTAGAATATTTCTGTTTCACCATTTTTAAATGAAATAGCTTTTGAAAATGCATCTGAATCCTATTATTTCATCCACTTGCCTAAGCACAATACAATAAGCTTGCTTCAACAAATAGTGCCTTTCAAATGCACATATGAAATAAACGACACATGTATATAAGATACTCCCCTTAGCAAAAATGAAAAAAAAAAGAAACAGATTTATCCGCACTTTCTAAAAAACATTATACGACAGGTGTAGTACTTTTCAGGAACCAATTTGATACCATAGTAACTGTCCTTAAGTCTGGTCTGTGCTTCCTACTCCTAAAATTTATCATCAGAAAATACTATATGGTTAGCTCTCAATTTCTCATGCTTTGTCTTATAACCTCCACTTTTATACTCTATACAGTAATATCCCTAAACTGGTTAGAATCGGACATTTTTGAGAAATAAGCTAACAAAAGAATATTCTGATTTACTGCAAAATGAGGATTTGCTACACAAAAATCAATTTCAGGAGCACAGCTCTTACAGTTAGCATTCTGTTTCTTATGTCAAAAATTCAGTTTTATCCTTATTTTGTGTATGCATATGTATGTGTGCACATACATATATACATATAATACACACATTAAACATTATACATATAAAATTTTGGAAAAATAAGTGTTGACATAAGTGATAGGAATATATGTTTCATCAAACAAATGCAATTATGATAAAATGAAATCATTAAACTTGTTGAAATGAATGAATTGTTACGCTTCATTGGATACTCCCTGAACTAAGGACAGTCTACACAAATTTCTAATACTGAAATACTACAACTGAGTAATCTATCTATAAAGATGAGGTATATAAAAATGAACTAAAAAGGTAAGGTATAATTATTGATCTCATAATTTTTAGATGTCTGGGAAATGAAAACTCTTATATTAGGTAAACTTACTAATCAGTATTAGTGTATTTTCAAAAACACATTTTGTACAATAGTAGGAGACTGTTTATAATGCAAAAGAATAAAAACAATATACGAGAAGATACAGCAAAATTTGTTATAAAAGTACAAAAGCCAAAACATTTAAAATGTCCAACAAATGGGTTCAGTATAAGAAAAGATAGTATGTCAACTAAAAGGAGTATCTTACGATTATTAAGCATAAAACTATGCATCAATAAAGAATTATGTTTAGGGGAGCCTGGTGGCTCAGTGGGTTAAAGCCTCTGCCTTCTGCTCAGGTCATGATTCCAGGGTCCTGGGATCAAGCTGCGCATCAGGCTCTCTGCTCAGCAGGGAGCATGCTTTCCCCTCTCTATCTGCCTGACTCCCTGCCTACTTGTGATCTCTGTCTGTCAAATAAATAAATTAAATCTTTAAAAAAATATATGGAATTATATTTATAAATATATTTATATTTATATAATTATATAAATAAACGTATATTTATAAAATACAATTGAAGAAAAACCACAAGATTATCTAAAGCCATCATTATTATAACTGTAGTATTATAAATACTTGAATAAATATTGAAAGGGATCATAAGACAAAGAACACTATTTTATTGGGAGACTGGTGGACAGAATACTATTCTTTTTAAATTACTACCATTCTAATAAAATTCAAAAGACAAAAAACAGAACGTCCTGAAATGGCAGTAGGAATATCATAACTGATCTATAGGGGAGAAATGGTGGACAGGACTAAAATGTACTTAAAATACTTAAAAATAAATAATCTAACATACGTTTAATCTATACTTTAGAAAAAAATCGAGAAGCTGTGAAAATGAAGATTTTTCACAAGTAATTTACTCTTTTTTGTTGTTCTTAAATTTTACAAGCTACAGAAAAACATAGGCATAGGGGAAAATCTGGATTAGGTATATTTTGTTGGGTAAATATTTAATCCTAGTGCTCAAATCTGACCTTATTGGTCTACGGTATGATATCATCAGCCATTTGGAATTAAGACCTTCCATAATCTAGCCCTGATATATTTTTTCCCCAATCTAATATATCTCCAAAGTCATTTCAAAATGTTATTTTCTTCTACATTTATTTGTTACACCACCATTTCCATATTTCTCAACACATTTAATAGATACTCTCAAAAAAGGTTATGGATGAAAGAAGATTAATTAAAAGCTGTGTATTTGGGTAGAATCTTTAATTAACACAATGAGTATTTGAAAACAGTAGATGAAGGGAAAATAAATAAATAAATAAAAATAAACCACTAGATATGAATAAAGAACACATGACTTCCTAAAAGTGTTTCATTAACATGTTTTTCTATAGAACATATTAGATTTTACTCTTTACATATTAGATTTTTCTGTAGAACATATTAGATTTTTACTCTGAGAGGTATCATGTGGAAAGGGGTCCATTATTGTCTTGCCAGGCTATTTGGTGATTCTAACAATTTTAAAGGAAAAATGAATACAATTTTAAAGCTCCTTAATAAAACAGAAAATTTTTACAATTTATATAAAACAAAGGAATAAATAAAAAGTGAATTTTCTACTTTTCTAGTTACATGATCCAAATATACCATGAAAATCTCAGTATAAAAATGTTAGACAAATACAAAACATCCCTTTAAATATTACTGAGCTGATAAGACAGTTATGTAAGTAGGCAAAACTGATAAAAAGCACAAATTCATGGAGATAAACAAGGTTTGAATACATTAACTTTTCTTTGGAGATCTGAGGAATGCTAAAATTAACAGAGTTTTGCTTTTAATAGGCTAAGTGGCAAACCTCACTTTGTTTTGTGAGATTAAGACTCTTATGGTTTGTCTCCCTCCCAATCCCATCTTGTTTCATTTATTCCTTTGCTACCCCCCAACCCCCCCATGTTGCCTCTCAACCTCCTCGTATCAGGGAGATCATATGATAATTGTCTTTCTCTGCTTGATTAATTTCGCTAAGCATTATACCCTCTAGTTCCATCCACATCGTCGCAAAGGCAAGATTTCATTTCTTTTGATGGCTGCATAGTATTCCATTGTATATATATAACATGTCTTCTTTATCCATTCATCTGTTGATGGACATGTAGGTTCTTTCCATAGTTTGGCTACAGTGGACATTGCTACTATAAACAATTGGGTGCACGTGCCCCTTTGGATCACTACCTTTGTATCTTTAGGGTAAATATCCAGTAGTGTGATTGCTTGGTCTAGGGTAGCTCTATTTTCAAATTTTTCAAGAACCTCCATGCTGTCTCCAAGAGTGGTTGCACCAGCTTGCATTCCCACCAATAGTGTAGGCGGATTCCCACTTCTCCACATGCTCACCAGCAGCTGTCATTTCCTGACTTGTTAATTTTAGCCTTCTGACTGGTGTGAGATGGTATCTTATTATAGTTTTGACTTGTACTTCCCTGATGCCGAGTGATGTGGAGAACTTTTTCATGTATCTATTGGCCATCTGGATGTCTTCTTTGTAGAAATGTCTGTTCATGTCCTCTGCCCATTTCTTGATTGGATTATTTGTTCTTTGGGTGTTGAGTTTGCTAAGTTCTTTATACATTTTGGATACTAGCCCTTTATCTGATTTGTCATTTGCAGATATCTTCTCTCATTCTGTCAGTTGTCTTTTGGTTTTGTTAACTGTTTCCTTTGCTGTGCAAAAGCTTTTGATCTTGATGAAGTCCCAATAGTTCATTTTTGCCCTTGCTTCCCTTGCCTTTGGCAATGTTCCTAGGAAGAAGCTGCTGTGGCTGAGGTCGAAGAGGTTGCTGCTTGTGTTCTCCTCAAGGATTTTGATGGATTCCTTTGTCACATTGAGGTCCTTCATCCATTTTGAGTCTATTTTTGTGTGTGATGTAAGGAAATGGTCCAGTTTCATTTTTCTGCATGTGGCTGTCCAATTTTCCCAACACCATTTGTTGAAGAGACTGTCTTTTTTCCATTGGACATTCTTTCCTGTTTTGTCAAAGATTAGTTGACCATAGAGGTGAGGGTCTATTTCTGGGATTTCTGTTCTGTTCCATTGATCTATGGGTCTGTTTTGTGCCAGTAACATACTGTGTTGATGACAACAGCTTTGTAACAGTGCTTGAAGTCTGGAATTGTGATGCCACCAACTTCAGCTTTCTTTTTCAACATTCCTCTGGCTATTCGAGGTCTTTTCTGGTTCCATATAAAGTTTAGGATTATTGGTTCCATTTCTTTGAAAAAAAAAATGGATGGGATTTTGATAAGGATTGCATTAAACATGTAGATTGCTTTAGATAGCATAGACATTTTCACAATATTTGTTCTTCCAACCCATAAGCATGGGACATTTTTCCATTTCTTTGTGTCTTCCTCAATTCCTTTCAGGAGTACTTTATAGCTTTCTGCATACAGATTCTTTGCGTCTTTGGTTAGGTTTATTCCTAGGTATCTATGGTTTTGGGTGCAATTATAAATGGGATTAACTCCTTAATTTCTCTTTCTTCTGTCTTGTTGTTGGTGTATAGAAATGCAACTGATTTCTGTGCATTGATTTTATATCCTGGCACTTTACTGAATTCCTGTACAAGTTCTAGCAGATGAGGAGTGGAGTCCTGTGGGTTTTCCACATAAAGTATCATATCATTTGCAAAGAGTGATAGTTTGGCGACTTCCTTGCCGATTTGGATGCCTTTAATTTCTTTTTGTTGTCTGATTGCTGAGGCTAGGACTTCTAGTATTATGTTGAATAACAGTGGTGATAATGGACATCCCTGCCATGTTCCTGACCTTAGTGGAAAAGCCCTCAGTTCTTCTCCATTGAGAATGATATTTGCAGTGGGTTTTTCATAGATGGCTTTGATGATATTGAGGTACGTACCCTCTATCCCTACACTTTGAAGAGTTTTGATCAAGAAAGGATGCTGTACTTTGTCAAATGCTTTTTCAGCATCTATTGAGAGTATCATATGGTTCTTGTTCTTTCTTTTATTAATGTATTGTATCACATTGATTGACTTGTGGATGTTGAACCAAACTTGCAACCCTGGAATAAATCCCACTTGGTCGTGGTTAATAATCCTTTTAATGTACTGTTGGATCCTATTGGCCAGTATTTTGGTGAGAATGTTCGCACCTGTGTTCATCAAGGATATTAGTCTGTAATTCTCTTTTTTGATGAGAGCTATGTCTGGTTTTAGGAACAAAGAAATGCTGGCCTCATAAAATGAGTTTGGAAGGTTTCTTTCTATTTCTATTTTTTGGAACACTTTCGGGAGAATATGTATTAATTCTTCAAATGTTTGGTAGAAATCCCCTGGGAAGCAATCTGGCCCTGGGCTCTTATTTGTTGTGAGATTTTTCATGAATGCTTCAATCTCCTGACTGGCTATGGGTCTGTTCAAGTTTTCTATTTCTTCCTGGTTCAGTTGTGGTAGTTTATATGTCTCTAGGAATGCATCCATTTCTTCCAGATTGTCAAATTTGCTGGTGTATAGTCGCTCATAACATGTTCTTATAATTGTTTTATTTCTTTGGAGTTGGTTGTGATGTCTCCTCTTTCATTTATGATTTTATTTACTTGGGTCCTTTCTCTTTTCTTTTTGATAAGTCTGGCCAGGAGTTTATCAATCTTACTAATTCTTTCAAAGAACCAGCTCCTTGTTTCATTGATTTGTTCTATTGGTTTTTTTTGTTTTGTTTTTGGTTTCTATGTCATTGATTTCTGCTCTGAATTTTAGTATTTCCCTTCTTCTGCTGGGTTTAGGCTTTCTTTGTTGTTCTTTCTCCAGCTCCCTTAGGTGTAGGGTTAGGTTGTGTATGAGACCTTTCTTGTCTCTTGAGAAAGGTTTGTATTGCTATATATTTTCCTCTCAGGACTGCCTTTGCTGTGTCCCACAGATTTTGAACTGTTGTGTTGTCATTATCATTTGTTTCCATGAATTTTTTCAATTCTTCTTTAATTTCCTGGTTGACCCATTCATTCTTTAGAAGGATGCTCTTCAGCCTCCATGTATTTGGGTTCTTTCCAAATTTCCTCTTGCCATTGAGTTCCAGCTTCAGAGCACTGTGGTCTGAAAATATGCAGGGATGATCCCAATCTTTTGGTATCAGTTGAGACCAGATTTATGACCCAGGATGTGATCTATTCTGGAGAATGTTCCATGTGCACTAGAGAAGAACGTGTATTCTATTGCTTTGGGATAGAATGTTCTAAATATATCTGTGATGTCCGTCTGGTCCAGTGTGTCATTTAAGGCCTTTATTTCCTTGTTGATCTTTTGCTTGGATGATCTATCCATTTCAGTGAAAGTGGGGTTAAAGTCCTCTACTATTATTGTATTATTGTTGATGTGTTTCTTTGATTTTGTTATTAATTGGTTTTTATAGTTGGCTACTCCGATGTTAGGGGCATAGATATTTAAGATTGTTAGGTCTTCTTGTTGGACAGACCCTTTGAGTATGATATAGTGTCCGTCCTCATCTCTTATTACAGTCTTTGGCTTAAAATCTAATTGATCTGATAGAAGGATTGCCACCCCAGCTTTCTTTTGATGTCCATTAGCATGGTACATTGTTTTCCACCCCCTCACTTTAAATCTGGAGGTGTCTTTGGGTCTACAATGAGTTTCTTGTAGACAGCATATCAATGGGTTCTGTATTTTTTATCCATTCTGATACCCTGTGCCTTGATTGGGGCATTTAGCCCATTTACATGCAGGGTAACTATTGAGAGATATGATTTAGTGCCATTGTATTGCCTGTAAGGTGACTATTACTGTATACCGTCTCTGTTTCTTTCTGATCTACTACTTTTAGGCTCTCTCTTTGCTTAGAGGACTCCTTTCAATATTTCCTGTAGAGCTGGTTTGGTGTTTGCAAATTCTTTTAGTTTTTGTTTGTCCTGGAAGCTTTTTATCTCTCCTTCTATTTTCAATGATAGCCTAGCTGGATATAGTATTCTTGGCTGCATGTTTTTCTCATTTAGTGCTCTGAATATCTCATGCCAGTTCTTTCTGGGCTGCCAGGTCTCTGTGGATAAGTCCACTGCCAATCTAATATTTTTGTGATTGTATGTTACAGACTTCTTGTCCTGGGCTGCTTTCAGGATTTTCTCTTTGTCACTAAGACTTGTAAGTTTTACTATTAGATGATGGAGTGTGGACCTATTCTTATTGATCTCGAGGGGGATTTTCTGCACCTCCTGGATTTTGATGCTTGTTCCCTTTGCCATATTAGGGAAATTCTCTACAATAATTCTCTCCAATATACCTTCTGCTCCCCCCTCTCTCTCTTCTTCTTCTGGAATCCCAATTATTCTAATGTTGTTTCATCTTATGGTATCACTTATCTCTTGAATTCTCCCCTCGTGGCCCAGTAGTTGTTTGTCTCTCTTTTGCTCAGCTTCTTTATTCTCTGTCATTTGGTCTTCTATATCACTAATTCTCTCTTCTGTCTCATTCATCCTTGCAGTAAGACCATCCATTTTTGATTGTACCTCATTAATAACTTTTTTGATTTCAGCTTGGTTAGATTTTAGTTCTTTTATTTCTCCAGAAAGGGCTTTTATTTCTCCAGACAGTGTTTCTCTAATATCTTCCATGCCTTTTTTGAGCCCAGCTAGCACCTTGAGAATCGTCATTCTGAACTCTAGATCTGACATATTCCCAATGCCCATATTGATTAGGTCCCTAGCTTTCGGTACTGCCTCTTGTTCCTTTTTTTGTGGTGAGTTTTTCCACCTTGTCATTTTATTCAGATAGGAATATATGAAGGAGAGAATAAAATACTAAAAGGGTGGCAACGACCCCAGAAAAATGTGCATTAACCAAATCAGAAGAGACTCCAAATCGTGGGGGGAAGAAAGGGGTTAAAAAGAAGTTCAAAAAAAAATTAAAAAACAATAAAGAAAGAAAAAATATATATTAAACTGGTGAATAGAACAGGGTCACTCACTTAATTTGGGGAATATTTTTGTCTCTTAGAAGAAACTACCTCCCAAAAATTTAAAGACAAACATATACATATATATATATATATATATATATATATATATATATATATGTTTACACACACACACACACACATACAAACACACAAATAAGGGTAAACATGATGAAGGCATGGAATATGACTGTAAAGATGAAAATTTTTAAACAATTCTTAAAAAGGAGTTGATAATATAAGTTGGTTGGGAAAAGAAAGAAAAAGAAAGTGGAGAGAATCTGCTCAGGCTGGAGACTAGAACAAAGGCCTGTGCTAGATTTAGGGTATATTTTGATCTATTAGAAGAAGTTGTATCCCAAAAATTTTTAGAAGTAAAAACCCTATGTGTATACAAAAAAATAAAGTTAGATACAATGAAGGATAAAATATAAGTATAATAATGAAGGTTCAAAAAAAATTTTTTATGAAAGGTGTCATTAAGATAAACTAGTTAAAAAAAGTTAAACGAGGAAAAAGTAAAAGTTAAAAAAAATTAGAATAATAAAAAATAAAATTTAAAAGAACTAGTTAACTTTGCAAGACTAAAGAATCATAGGGAGAAAGCCATGAATTCCATGCTTTGCTTTCCCCTTCTCTGGATTTCCACTGTTCTCCTTGGTAAGTGAACTTGGGTCTTGCTGGATTTCTTGCTAATCTTCTTGGGGAGGGGCCTGTTGTAGTGATTCTCAAGTGTCTTTGCCCAAGGTGGAACTGCACCCCCTTCCAGGGACTGGACTAAGTAATCTGTCCCAGGTTTGCTCTGGGGAGCTTTGTTCCCTGAATGCTTTCTGTACAGTTCTGGAGGACAGGAATGAAAATGGCAGCCTTCCAATCTCCGGCGCAGAGGAGCCAAGAGCTCAGAGCCCCACTCCTCGGTGCACCCTCGGAGAAAAGTGCTCAGTCACTCCCATCTCCCTAGCCTCTGGCCACTCACCCAGCCTGAGACCGAGTGTCTCTGTCTCTGGCACACAGCCCCGCCTGGAGTCTCCAAACCCAGCAGATCCCTGCCACTCTTCCAGGGGAGTCTCCCCAGATCTGCTACTTGTGGGGTCCTTGCTCAAAGAGCAGTGGCCTGACTGTGCCACAGATCACAGTTTAGGGTAACCCCGAGTTGAGAGCTCACTCCTCAGCTCTGTCTCTGTAGCTGGCTTCCCCACTCTAACACCTGCAAGCTCTGCGACAGTCAGACACCCCCGATCTTTCTGTGACCCCGTGGGTCCTGACACCACACTGTCCCTGCGAGAGCTCCACCCCCGCTTAGCCTCTGGAGCAATGTCCCTCAGTGGAGCAGACTTTTAAAAGTTCTGATTTTGTGCTCCTTTGCTCCACTGCTTGCTGGGAGCTGGCCCTTCCCACCACAGTCTATCTTCCTGTTGCTTTGGATTCACTTCTCCGCAGGTCCTACCTTTCAGAAAGTGGTCAATTTTCTGTTTCCAGAATTGCTGCTCTTCTTCTCTTCGATCTCCTGTTGGATTTGTAGGTGTTTGAAATGGTTTGATAAACTATCTAGCTGATATCCTGCTACCTGATGTCATCTCAGCCTGCTACTCCTCTGCCATCTTGACTCCTCCCCCTCGTTTAACCTATTTTTTAAAGTGTCAAAAGTGTGAGTAAGAGATAAGACATAAAACGAACATATATATGCTTGGAAAAAAATCTTAAGGAATATGAAAACAAAATATACATTAATTGAAAGTTAAAGCTCAATGTTTGGCTTAAGTTTCATTTTATGCAGAAAAGTAAGGACAATAAGACAGATGTGAAGAGACTGCACAAGAAAGAACACAGATAAAAATATTAAAAATATGCTAGAGAAGTATGAGAGATACTGATGATAGATCAAGAGTGTTTAACATATTGTATATAGAGTTCTAGAGGGAAATAACAGAGAGAATGAGATAGAAGCAATTTTCCATATTAAAACCCAATACATAACATAATTTTCCATATTAAAACCCAATATATAACATAAACATTTTTTTAAAAATTTCACACCAAGTAGTAGTAGGTGAAAAAGCAGAACTCAAAGCAAAAAGAGATTCTGTATCAGCAGCCATAAAGAAATAATTAATCACCTATAAAAATGGTAATTAGTATTAACTCAGAATTACATGTGTAGCAAAACTACTCTAGGAGAACGAGAAAAAATAAGTTTATTGTGATTTTTAAAAAAAGCTTACCAAGAACACACCTACACAGAAGGACTTTCCAGTGCTTTTAATTTCATCTCAATGGATGTAGACAGTCATTTAATAAAATTCAACATCTTTTCATGATAAACACTTATTGTGATAAACATGATAAACATCTACCACGATAAAACACAATAAATGTTCTCATATAAACACAGGATTAAAAACTATCATGATAAACATGATAAACACATGACAATTTGAATATAGAAGAATCATAACTCAACGTAATAAAGACCATATATAACAAGTTCACGGTTAACAGCATACAACATATCCAATGGTGAAAGGTTGAAAGCTTTCAGCCCTTCTATTCAACATAATACTGCATGTTCTAGTCAGAACAATTAGGTAAGAAAAATTAATAAAAGTCATCTAAATTAGAAAGGAAGAAAAAAATTATCACTATTTGCAGATGACATAAACTTACATCTAGAAAATCCTAAAATGGCACCAAAAAGTGTTACAATAAATGAAATCAGTAAAGAAGTGCCTGGTGGCTCAGTTGGTTAAGTGTCTGCCTTCAGCTCACGTCATGATCTCAGGGTCCTGGGATCCAGCCCCACATCAGGCTCCCTGCTGAGTGGGGATTCTGCTTCTGCCTTTCATTATCCCATCCTCTCTCTCTCTCTCTCTCTCAAATAAATAAAATCTTTAAAAAAAAATAGAATCAGTAAAGTTGCAAGATATAAAACAAATATACAAAACTAAGTTCTGCTGCTGTATACTAACAAGGAACTATCTAAAAAAGAAATAAAACAATCCCAATTACAATAGCATCAAGAAAAATTAAATACTTAGAAATAAATTTAAACAACATGAAATATATGAACACAAAAATTTATAAGACATTAATGAAAGAACTTGAAGAAGACACAAGAAAATATCCCATGTTCGTGAATTGGAAGAGTTAATACTGTTAAAATGTCCATGCTATCCAAAGCCATCAACAGATTCAAAGCAATTCCTATCAAAATTCCACGGCATTTTTCAGAAAAACAGTTCTAAAATTTTATGGAACCACAAAAGACCCTGAATAGTCAAAACAATACAAAAAAAAAAAAAAAAGCAAAAGTGGAGCATCACACTTTGTTTTTAAACTATATCACAAAGCTATAGTAATCAAAACCATATGCTAATGGCATAAAATAGGCACAGAGACCAATGGAATATAATCAAGAGCCCAAAAATAAACCTATCTATATAAAATCATTTATATTTGACTCCACTCAGGGGAGAAAGGATAGTCTCTTCAGTAAACGGTAGTGGGAAAACTATATATTCACATGCACAAGAATAAAACTGGACCCTTAGCATATACCATAAACAAAATATTAACTAAAAATGGATTAAAAACCAAGATGCAATAACTGATGCCTTAAAAAATCCTAGAAGAAAATAAAGGGAAAAATCTCCTTAACACGATTAGTCTCAGAAATTACTTTTTTTTTTTTTTTAAAATGGCAGCAACAGCACAAACCAAAACAAGTGAGACTACATAAGTCCAAAAGTTGGGTACAACAAAAGAAATAAATGAGAATAATAAAAAGGAAACCTACAGAATGGGAGAAAATATTTGTAAAGCATACATCTGATAAGGGGTTAATATCTAAAATATATAAGGGACTCATACAACTCAGTACCAATAATATGTCAATAGAAACTTCCAAACTGGGAGAGCAAACAGGAAAAAGGAGAGAGACAAAGAGAGAGACTAAAAGAGAAAACCCAAAGAGAATTATCTAAGAATTGCAGGACTACTACAAAAGTGTATCGTACATTTAATTAAAATACTAGAAGGAGAATAAATGCAAAAGAAACAGAAGAAATATTTCAAGCAATAATGACTAAGAATTTCTCCAAATTAATGTCAGACACTAAACAGCAAATCTAGGAATATTCCCCCCAAAGAATGAATTCCTCCCAAAATGAAACCTATACATATTATATTCTAACTGATGTAAAACAAAGTAAAGAAAAACTCTGAGAGAAGTCAGGAGCGGGCTGGTGGAACATCTAACTGACAGAGGAGCAAAGATAAAAATTACATCCAACTTCTCCTCAGAAACCATGTAAATAAGAAAATAAAGTGAAATATTTGAATGAGAAAAAAAACACAAACCTAAAATTACATTTTGAGATTACCATGCCAAAGCAAGGGAGAAATAGAGGCTTTCTCAAACGAACAAAAATTGAGGTAATTTGTTGCCAGTAGGCCTGACTTAAAAGAAATTTTTTTTATAAAAAATTCAAAATCGCCAACACAGTTTTGAAGGAGAAAGGCAAAGTTGGAGGACTGACATTATCTGACTTCCAGACTTGATATAAAACTACGGTAATCATGAGAGTGTGGCTGTTGGCAAAAAAATAACAGACAAATAGAACAACAGAAGAGAACAGAAGGCCTGGGTGGCTTAGTCAGTTTAGTGTCTGACTCTCGATTTCTGCTCAGGTCAAAATTGAGCACTACATTGGGCTCCGCGATCAGCAAGGAGTCTGCTTGAGATTCCTCTCTCCCACACCCTCTGCCTCTCCCCCCATCTAACAAAAAAATAAATATTTTAAAAAAATAGAACAGGAGTTCAGAAATAAACCTTTGTAACTGAAGTCAACTGATCTTTGATAAAGAAGCAAAGGCAATAGTACAATGGAACAGGAAGTCTTTTCAACAAATGGTGCTAGCACAACTGAACATTCATGTGTAAAAATATAAATCTAAACTTAGACCTTACCCACTTCACATACATTAACTCAAAATGGATCACAGACCCAAATGTAAGATACAAAATTTATGAACATCCTAGAAGTTGACATAAAAGAAAACCTATAAAACCTTGAGTATGACGGTGATTTAAATCCATGAAAGAACATTAAGCTGGACCTCATTAAAACTGAAAATGTCTACTCTGAGAAAGAGAATTATCTAGAAAATGAGAAAACAAGCTATATATTAAAAGAAAATATTTGCAAAGGCACATCTGATAGGACTGTTAAGCAAAATATATAAAGGACACTTAAAACTCAAAAATAAGAATATAAAGAAGGTGATTGAAAAATAGGTAAAACACCAAAAGAGACACCTGAACAAAGGCACAGATGGTATATAAGCATATGAAAAAGTGCTCAACATCCTATGTTATTTGAAGATTACAAATTAAAACAAGATATAATTATACACTTATTAGAATGGTCAAAATCCCAAACACTGAACATGAAATATCGGTGAGGCTGCAGAGCAGCAGGAATTCTCATTTATTGCTGGTCAGAATGCAAAACGGTACAGGAAGACAGTTGGGCAGTTTTTTATAAAACTAAAAATACTCTTACCATTCAATCCAGCAATCTCATCCTTTGCTATTTACCCAAATGAGCTGAAAATGTATGCCCACACAAAAACCTGCACAAAGTATTTATAGCAGCTTTATTCATAATTACCAAAACTTGGAGACAAACAAGATATCCTTCAGTAGCTGAATGTATAACTGTGCTTCATTCAGACACTAAAGTATTATTCAGTGCAAAAGGAGATGTATTATCAAGCCAAGAAAAGACATGGGGGACATTTAAAGGCATGCAACCAAGTGAAAGAAGTCAATTTGAAAAACCTACACACAGCAGTATTCCAACATTCTGGAAAATGCAAAACTAGGGAGGCAGTAAAAATGTTAGTGGTTAGTAGGGCTACAGTGGAAGGAAGGATGAAAAGGTGAAACCAGAGGAATTTTAGGGCAGTGAAACCATTCTGAATGATACTACAGTGGCAGATACATGACATTATATATTTGTTTAAACCTAAAGAACACCAAAAATGAATCCTAATGTAAATTGCAGACTTCTGATGGCAAAAATGTATCAATATAGATACCACGGAAATAGAATACTGATGGTAGCAAATGTACAACTGTGTTGTGGGATGTTGATGGTAGGAAAGATTGTGCATGTACAGGAGGTATGTGGGAACTCTCCATACTTTCTGTTCAGTTTTGCTGTGAATATTAAATATCTCTAAAACAATAAAGTCTAATTAAGAGAAAAAGATTGTCATGACATATTAACAATAAAAATCCAGCTACATCCACCTTATAAGAGATATACTGAAACCCCGAAAGACTGATAACTAATGAATTGTAAAGAGCTTCAGGCAAATTCTAACCAAGACAAAACTTAGCCGTATTAATATTGACAATAGACTTTAGGCAAAAGGAATTCCTAGAATGAAGACATCACTACAAAATCATACCAGGAATATAGAACAAATTTAAATTTATATGCACATAATAACATAGCCTCATAATATATAAAGCAAGAACCAATAGTACTGCAAAGAAAAACTGGTGGTCCTATTATTATAGTATGAGACTTTAATGCATTTCTTTCAATAATCAGCAGGTCAAGCAGGGAAAATCAGCATGGTGACAAAAAATTTGAATATAACAGGCTTGATTAATGGATATATATGTAACACTAAACCAATAGTGGAAAATATATAATTTTTCAAGCATACATAAAACATTTATGAAAATTTGCCAAATAGTGGGTAATTATTACATTTCAAATACTCTGTCATATAAACATCACCCTCTGGCCACAATGTAATCATTAGGAACCAGAAATTAAGAGAAATTTTAAAATGTCATGATTGAAATTTTTTTTTTGTAATTTTAAATACAATTTTATGCTAATTAGATACACACATCTGTCACAGTCCACTACAGGGCTCAGAAACTACAGGACACTCCTGGCATGGGCAGAACATTTCTCTTTCACAGAAAAACAGAGGGGTATAAAATAATTTTTACTGCAACACTTAAATATGTACTTCATTACAGTAGAAATCACAAGTGGAGTATCTATCCTGTAATGAAATTCATTACCCTTTAAGTAGTGAATTTTTTTTTTTTAAGAATTTATTTATTTATTTGACACACAGAGAGAGTTAGTGAGAGACAGAGCACAAACAGGGGGAATGGCAGGCAGGCAGGCAGGCAGAGAGGGAGGGAGAAGCAGGCTCCCCGTTGAGCAAGGAGCCCGATGTGGGGCTGGATCCCAGAACTCTGGGATCATGACCTGAGCCGAAGGCAGACGCTTCACTGACTGAGCCATCCAGGTGTCCCTAAGTAGTGAATTCTTGTAATATTTTCATATAGAGAAATTTAACAGAATCTATATACGTCATCTTAGGTTTCTTTCTAAATATATACACAATTTCTTTATAGCAAGTTCAATGGAATGTATGCTTTTGCTAATAATGTTTTATGTAAATATAATACCAGAAATCAGAGTTTCATTCCAGACTGTGGGCTTCTTTAGGGTACTGAATATATTGCTTTTTGCAAATTACACATGGATGTGCTAAGAATGATGGACAGAATAAATCCTACGTATTTAGATACTATTTTCATTAAGTGTGTTGTGTGTATATCATAACACTCATTTTAGCTATTTTGTCCCATTGTTCTATTTCCATCATCTCCTTCTAAAATCATCAGTTTGTTCTACTGTCATAACTTGGCCTTTATAAAACCACAAAAAAGGGCAGTGCATTTAACATTACAGTTTTAAATTTCATCATTTCTCCTTACTAATGGTAACAGGTATTGTAATTTAATTAAAAATAATACATGCCTATAAATTTTTAAGTGATTAACTTTCATAATAGTGTTTCCTAAATTAACTTGACCATCCAAATAACCCAAATGTGGAAGGCTAGGAAAAAAATTCTTGGTAAATTATACCACACAGGATGAAATTATTCAGTATCAGCAAAGTAAGGCCAAATAATTTTTTCCCTCAAAAATTCTACTTGATATACATATACAGACAGACTGTAAAGGGGCATGAGAGAATTTTAGGGAGGTCATGATAACATTTTTTAATCTTGATTTATGTGGTTGTAAAATTTTTAAGTCTGTCAAAATTCAAAGAATGGTTCACTAAAATAGATGGATTCTACTGTATGTGAATTATACTTCAGTAAACTTGAAGAAAAAATACACACACACTTAGTACTAATTTTGAACTCATACTATTTCTGTCTACTTACAATACCCTTACTTTCTCCACCAGTAAAAGGCCACTCTTTCAAATGCCACTACAATGTTACACCTTCTTACCTCTTCCTGGAATCTCAGGAAGAATTGCTTACTCTCTTATCCGTAACCTCAGAGTATTTTGTTTCTACCACTAGTGTATTATTTATTATACTGCATTATAATTCACTTTTTATGTCTCACATAAGACGACTTTGTTTCTTGAAGTCAGAGAATGTTCTTATATTTAAAAAAAAAAACTTTCTAGTACAGTACCTAGTACACTGGAAGTTCTTAATCTAAGTTTATGATATCATTATACATACTAGTGTTCAAGAGAAGTTCTAGCAGTATTAAAATGACTGTCCAAAGGTAACATAAAGAAATAAGAGTACTGGATTAATATCTGACTCTGATAACAACAGGCAACTGTCTTTTTCTGAACCATGATGAAAGAAAAAGAAGTAGTGGTCACCTAAAAATTGTACACAAATATTATTGGGAAACTAATTAAATAACTCTCCTAAGTGCAACCTGACCAATGCTTTAACAAGGTTACAGTTTGAACCACACCAATCATCTGGTTTGCAAGATTTCCTGCTGGACATCAACACCAACCACTCGTTAGACCCAAAACCACCTTGGGAAATAGCTGTGGGTAAGATTTACACAGACCAGTAATGGACTAAATTACTGGTTCAGTTGAAACACAGGTCAGAAGCATATATATGACAGAAATTGGAAAGTCAATAAAAAGAATTATATATCAGACACCAGTCCCCTTCCTCAAGATTTAGCTGAGAGCTTTAAGACTCTGAAGTTGTAAGAAGACTTGAGAGGCCTGACAATTTTCTCACACAAATCTTATAATTATCATGAAATAAAAATTGGTGAATAACATCTTGGGAAAGATTATCATATCATTACTATATTTAGATAGTAAATAAAGTGATCACATCAAACACCTTTGAAATATTTTCTTAAAAGATTACACATCCATGTAGGCAAACAATGTAGAAAATAAAAAGACAATGCCTCTTTCTCTTCTTTGTGCAAGATAAACATATTCCCTAGATAAGAAGGGGAATTTCTTCAAAACATTTTACATTCCAGAGTTACATAAAGCACATATTTTAAAATACAATGTACTCTATTTTTTCCCTCTAAAATTAACTGTATTGGGGCACCTGGGTGCTCAATGGGTTAAGCATCTGCCTTTGTTTGTCTCCGGTCATGATCCCAGGGTCCTGGGACTGAGCCCTGCGTCAGGCTGGCTGCTCAGTGGGGAGTCTGCTTCTCCCTCTGCCCCTCCCCCTGCTCATGTTTATGTTCTCTATCTCCTCTCTCTTCTGAAATAAATAAAATCTTAAAATAAAATGAAATAAGCTATATTTCTATGAAGTACATGAGGGCACACAGTAAATACTGTGAATGAACATAAATGAGCACATCATATAACAAAAATACAATATTGAGTAGTAACAGCAGTAAAAGAATGCCTGACAATAGTGTTCCAAAGGGTACAGCCCTGATTCTGTTTAGTTTACTAGCCGGGACAAATAGTTTTCGATTTCTGTCCAACAGAGTACTAGACATCCTATACCTTTATTGGTCTTATTTATTAGCAAAGTCTTCAAAAGAAGCCTTTTTTCTTTTTTTAAAGATTTTATTTATTTATTTGACAGAGAGAAATCACAAGTAGGCAGAGAGGCAGGCAGAGAGAGGGGGGAAGCAGGCTCCCCGCTGAGGAGAGAGCTCGATCTCGATCCCAAGACCCTGAGATCATGACCTGAGCCGAAGGCAGAGGCTTAACCCACTGAGCCACCCAGGCACCCCCAAAAGAAGCTTTTAATCTAAGAAAAGGTTTGATCACTAAAATTGGCTAAAGTCAATAATGAAAACATATATTCACACTCTTGGTCTCAGCATGACATGTAAAGAGCTTGGAAATCATCACTTTAATTTTTAAAAAGAAAAATGCTAAACAAACTAAAGATCAATGCCTTAGTTTCATCAGAGAATGGTGACAAGGCAAACTGCCACCCCAAAATCTACAGTGTCAGGCAAATCCCAACAGCAGAAACTGCTGGAGACATACACTGGTAGGAACACTTAAATGCTAAACTTGCAAAACTGCTGGAAGCTGAGTGAAAATGAGTATGGGGCTCAGAACACTTAGGAGCTGATATCTTAGGGGATTTCCCACACTTTTGTGGGTGTTTTCCCCAAGAAACCCATCAGAATTTCAGCGTGAAGAGCCAAGAAATTTTCCCTCATGGCTCTGGCAAGGGAATAGAAAAAGTAGCCATTGTGAAATATGCCCTTAGCATTCTCCATAACAAAAGCCTTTCTTTAGGTGAAAAGACTTTATCAAAGTCTTATAAAATGTTCCACCTGAGGAAAGACATTACCAAGATTCCAGCCCCCTCTAGTCTTCTTGTCTTACATAAAGAAAGGGAGAAAACCCAACAAACACTTACGAAGGTCACAGATCCTCTAAAAGACTGAGATTTAATCATAAGATTATAGAATGCTTTCTCTCCCCAATAGTTCATCAGCAAACCAACAGGGCTATACTTTATTGACAGGGGATGACAGCTGAAAGAGCTATTAAGATGCAGACTCTACCTAAGAAGAAGTCCTTATGGAAGCCAAAGACAACAGGGGAGAGAAAAACAAGGACTTTTAAGGAATATGAACCATCTGGCTACATACAGAAACAGAGAACATTAAACGCACCTATCCACTCTCAGCCAAATTAACAAAACCTCCCACTAAAAGTCTATTTACCTCAATCCCTATTACATGATACAACATGCTAATCCTTTAACAAAAAATTATAAGGCATGCTAAAAGGCTAATAAGTCTAAAGGAACAAAAACAGCATTGGAACCAGTTTCAGATATGACAGAGACTTTGGAACTAAGAGGCTGGAAATTTAAAATAAAAGTAATTAATTAATTAATTAATCATTAATAAGTTGAGGAATCTAATTTAAAAAGTAGGTAACATGCAAGGATAGGTGGACAATGGGCAGATGGGAACTCTAAAAAGAAACAAAAGGAAATGTCAGAAATAGAAAGACAGACAAGAAGAATGCCTTTGGTGAGTTAATCAGCAGACTCAACCTAACCAAGGAAAGAATCATCACCATGAAGACAGGCCAATACAAACTTTCCAGACTGAAGCATAAAGAGGGGAAAAAAAAAAAAAAAAAAGGTAAAGTAAAACAAAAACACAAACTAGAACAGCCAAGAACTATGAGATGGTTTTAAAAGGCATAATGTGTGTGTAACTGAAATACCAAAAGGAGAAGACAGAATGAAGTATGAAGTATTTGAAGTAATAATCACCAATTTTCTAAAATTAATGACAAACACAAAACCAGAGAGAACACCAAGGATTATAAATATTTAAAAAAAAAAAAAAAAAGGAAAAAGCAAAGTCCACCCTACGTGTATCATATTCCAATGACAAAAAACTCAAAGAAAATAGGTAATCTCAAAAAAATAAATAAATAAAAAAGCCAGAAGGGAAAAAAAAAACCCAACTATATTTATAAGAGGAAAAAGATAAGAATTATAGTAGACTCTTCTTTTGAAACCATGCAAGCTAACAAAAAAAAAGAAAAAAAAAGAGTGGAGGGAAATAGTTAAAGTATTGAAAGAAAGAGAAAAAAATCAAGAAGAACCAGAGATTTGCCACACCACATATTAAAATATATCATAATATAATAAAACATAGTATAAAAATATTACTATATTTATGTAAGAATAAAAGAACAGTTTAATCCATGAGAATAGAAAGAAACCTCAGAGACAGACCCACGTATATGGGAACTTAATCTATTGTAAAGAAGCCCACAAAACAATGTGTAATAGGAACACTATTAATGGTTCTCAAACTTTTGTATGTATCAGAATCACCTGGATGATTTGTTAGAGAATTATGGGCCTAAAAACAGAATTTCTGATTCAGCAGTGCTACAGAACTTGCATTTCTAACAAACTCCCAACTAATGCAGATATTGAACTGCTAACCCAAGGACTCTATTTTGAGAATTATGGCCAGTGTTGTCAGGAACTCAGCTGATCTACAGAAAGTGCGTCTCAGATGGGAGATGCTGATTAAGCAGCAACAGCCAAAACGAAAATAACAGAGGTTTTAATCACTTACTGTGATAATATAAGCAAGTGGCTAAAACCAGAGACTGTGCTGATTCCTCTCTTCCCTCTTTCCCCTGCCCACTCCTCCACTTCCTTAAGAAATTGCACACAAGGTGAAGGCCACACGAATCAGAGCAGAGGTAAGGGTAACCTCCCTGCTTTGGGAGCCCTAAACACTCTCTGGTATTTTTAGGACGGGGGATGAGGAATGGAAAAGTCCTGAATAACTGAGTCAGAGTAGGGAAAACTATCTTTACGTTTTCTCCTCCTAAGGAGGAGGCTTAGGCAGAAGCACCGGAAGAAAACAGGTGCTCAAGACCTCAAAGAAGTAAACATAGGAAAGAAGGTGCCTGGGCTAGAAATGCAAAGTGAAGTCCACAGCTCGCCAGGGGGACCTGAATACTTGAAGGCAACTCCTTCCAAAGACTACCATGCACCGGCTGTGTACCAAGTCTAGTGTGCAGAGTGCAGATTTTTTTTTCCTGTGAGACCTGACAGGTAAAACCTTTATAATCGCTATGGGCAGGCCTGAGAAATCACATGTTTTTACCAGAAGTCAAACTCCTCAAGTATGTGCTATCAGGAAAAGGGGCTCATTTTAGGCAGAAAAATGAGAATGGGTAGTAGAGCATAGTAGTGTACACAGAAGAAGCTGGAATAGCTGGAGGCTGCTGACACTCCAGAGACTTCTATACTCCAGGTCCTCCTTCCACTCTGAAGAGAGCTAACAGGATTACTATTCTGGGCACAACTACATATCTAAAGTAAAATATAAGTATTAAATGAGTTAATATGGTAAAGTGTTTAGAGCGCGTACATATTCTATAATGTAATTGTACATGTCATGTACATTGTACATGACAGCTACTTGTGATAAATCTGATAATTTATAATCTGAACTTTAATCCTCACTTCACTTATTTACTTTACTTCCTCTGTCATTGCCATGATACTATTAAAGTGTTACAGGCTTTACAACAGCTAAGACACAATAAGGGTAGATGGAGAACTCATAACTATCTATGAAAACACTTTCAAGATACTTAATGAATCACTATTTCTTGAAACAGACCTTGAAAATACTTCAAATGGTGAGAATTTAAATACAGAATATTATTTCAGAGTTTGATTCAGATAACCTTTTGGCCACTGAAACAATGCTTTAAGAGTCCAGATAATAGGGGCGCCTGGGTGGCTCAGTGGGTTAAAGCCTCTGCCTTCGGCTCAGGTCATGATCCCAGGGTCCCCTGGGATCGAGTCCCGCATCAGGCTCTCTGCTGAGTGGGAAGCCTGCTTTCCCCCTCTCTCTCTGCCTGCCTCTCTGCCTACTTGTGATCTCTGTCAAATAAATAAATAAAATCTTAAAAAAAAAAAGAGTCCGGATAATAAAACTATACTTCATCTAACAACAAACTTGTGATTCATGAGCTTTAATCTCAAGGTACCAAAAATAATGAATAGTTTTCCAACCTGAATTATTAAATTCCTTATTTGGGAGAGAACTGATAGAGTATAAAGACTGTTTCTTAAAGATCTTCCCCACGCTTTCTTTTTTCATTAAATTATCATTTAAGACAATATATAAACATCTCTGAGCAATGAAAAGAAATTTAGTGGGTTAGAAATCCTTATTCAAGATAACTTTTCTATAATAAGTAGTTATTTTATTATCATTTCCACTATCTACTTTCAATACTTCATCAGGAAATTAATAAAAAGTATTTCATAAGAAATTAATTCCACCAAAGCATTAGCTTTATCCAGAGTAGATATTTAAAAGAAAACAATCTATCTGAGGAAAAATATCCAAGATTTTGGTTTACATACATAAAATCTTGTTTAAGAAGAAAAGGTTATCGATGTAAAGACAGAAATGGTTTTTTAAAAATTTCCCATTAAGCATTGGAGTAAATAGTCCACTACTACATAAAATATTCTCTTAATATGTCCTTAAATTTATAAAAAGATGCTTATGTACCTAGACAAATGAAGACATTCTAGGTCAACACAATGTCAACTACAGTCATGTCCATGTCTATCTGGATCCCTATTTAGCAAATGCATAGTAAATGCAAAATTCAATTTCTAGAATCACAAAATCTTGAGATCAGAAATAAATTTAAAAGACACTTAATCTGACTGTTCATCCAATGCTTAAACCCCTCCACACACTATGTATGTATGTAGATAGACAAACAGATAAGATATACTATCCATTAAATTACTGTCCATGTTATGACTAGGTTACTCCACAGAAGAGAAATTTGCTACCCCAGGGAACACTGCTCATCTGTTATCCCTTTTATTAAGATGAACCACCTGAAATACCCATTTTTATAGGTAGAAATGGTCTAATTCATCTAATTTCATATCAGTGTCACGTAATTAGGTGACTCTAATACAACTTTGTATTTTCATGTTGGGTGAAAATGTTTCCCCCTAGTTTTAATACATTGACCCTAGCTCTATAATGATCCCAAAATAAATCTTTTATCCATATAACAATTTTCCAAATAGGCAACTTATTTCAAATACTTTCAACTGTAGTTCATATTATACATCTTCATGTCCCTTCAATTCTTTATCCATTATTCTTTAAATATGTTCTAATACTCCAATAAAAGATTATTTTATAAGTATGACAGCATATTAAAAGGAGTTATGTAATATGAATTCAAATTAGACTGGGACTCTCTTCTTTCTGATTTTTAGAAAACTAGCTTCAATTATATTAGACTAAAATTACATTATTCTTAAAACTTACTGTTAAATAACACTCCTAAAAATGTTAAATACATGCGGTATAGCTAAGTTTGGTTACTAACCCTGTACAAATGCTGAAGTTAAAATTTAAGCCACTAATATTTATTACTTTTGAATTTTGCTTTAGATATAATATACAACTTCAGCCTTTTAAGATATTTTAAATACAACTTCATGTCATATCAAATGTGAAAATGTTTTCAGTATTTTTATCCAAATCACTGACAATACTGAGCAGAATAAAGATGAAGATGGAACCCTGTGACATTCTACTATTGATCTCTCTTTTAAGTGGATATCAATCCATATATGTATGTAATCCAAGTATGCTCATTTAATCAATTTATCTAATGTCTTTACCCCTCATATATTTCACATTTTTGTTTATAAATTGATCTTGTGAGTGACTTAGTTTATTAAAGTTTAGATAACTTTCCTGCCCCATTTTCCTTATGAGCTTAGTAAATCTGTCCCCTAAAAGGACAAGTTTAGCCTGGTAGTATTTTCTTAGCAAATCAATCCCATTTGTAGAAGTTACCATTCTTTCTTTAACAATCCATTCTGAAATCATTAAAAGAACCAGCATTATAATTACCGGTTTATGAAATGTTCTTTTTCAAATTTAAGGGTATTTACCCATTTGTAGTCTACAGTATTCAGGTTATTTTTTTTAAATGCCTCAGAAGACAACAGAAAATGTTTCACTGTTTCCATTTGGAAATTTCTTGATCACAGTTCACCTAAACAAGCAATTCTGTACATGCTATCAAGAGGCTGGTGCACAACTGCACCTTTTCACTACTCTAAGGCTTTTGTTGTTCTTTAACTGTATCCTTTGTCAAAAAGAATCACCTTTGTACTGAGAGAGCTTAGTGAGGGTAAAAAGTAAAACAAAAACAAACAATAGCAACAATAAAAAACAACACAGGAATTAGAGAAAAAAAAATTCAACGGAAGTTAATAAGTTCTGATTTCTCCTCATCATCATTACAAATATTTTCCCCAAGCAATGAGTAGGACAATGAGTAGGACTATTCTTTCCCTGGCTTTGTTAATGTGAACATTATGTGCATTTTTTTAAATGAGCATGATGATGTGTTTTTTTCTCTCAAAGAATGCTTTCAAGAGAAATATAAGGTAAAAGCTTTTTATTTTCTGTATAGTAATTTCAATTTAAAATTTCTTCATTTTCTTAAATTTAGTATATGTGGAGAATAAAGAAAAGTGAAGTATGTGGTAAGAGAAAAAAACAATTTTATGGCCAGCCACACTATGCTAACATATCACTATATACATTTGGGACAATAATTAGAAGGTAATAAAAATGTGTTTTTCCTGGCAGATAAATGGCCTCAAGGCATACTTTTTTTCTGCCTATTTTATGAGAATGAGACTCAAGTGATCCTGATGGTGTACTAAGAATGGATTCAAATAATAATACCCTAGCTCTTACAAAAGTAATAAAATTAGTACTGTTATTGTTTCATAACCATTGTGTATAAAATTAAATAAAAAGCAAAAAGAGCTGGTAATATCTGTTATTAATTATTTTAAAATTTATATTTTGATAGCTACTTTTTATATAATACCCATATAAATTACAGTATAAAAAATAATTATGAAGAAAGTGATGAATTATAACTGAATGAACTTTTGAATTTATGAGAAAACTATATTTTGACTACTTTGATACAATTACAGTATTTTTTGGAACTATGCAGTAAAGATGACAAGAATTCCTCAATATCTACCTCAATCAATCAATCAATCACTCAATCACAATCAATCATATGATTTACAGAAAGCATTTGAAATACCTAAACAACCCTTTTCTAAAATGATAGAGCTTAATAGGAGTGATAGATGCAAATACAGATTTTTAGTGTTTTCAAGGACTATATAGCTAGACAAAACTCCAACAGACAAGTAACACAGAACATGTATAGAAAAGCACAACAAAGCACTTAAGCATCCTTAAAGTTATGGCAATCTCAAAGATACGTAAATATAAATTCACAAACAGCTTTCTCTACAGAAACAGAACCAGTAGGATACATGGAAAGAGTAAGAAGAAAAAGAAAGCAAAAGAGAAAGTAAGAGGAGAGTGGAGGAGGAAGAGTGGGGGAGTGGGGGGTTGGATGCTGATTGATTTTAAGGAATTGGCTCACACTGAGGAGCTATCAAGTAGGAAATTCTTAGGGCAGCAACCAATCAGGTTGGAAACTCAGGCAGGTTTCTGTGTTACATAATTAAAGAAGAATTTTTCTTTTTGGGGAAACTGTAGTATTAACTCTTAAGGCCTTCAGTTGATTGGATAAGCCCACTGATATTAGGTGGGTTTAAGTGTGTGTATGTATACCGTTAAGGAAAAAATTATTCTGACACTCATTAAAATAGTAAGAAAGACTTTGTTCAAGACCATTGTGACAGATGCCAAAATTGTTGCAATAGAGTAAAGAGACCAGCTCAATTTCAATACAAGAACAACCAGGGCTTTACAGCCGGGGACGCAAGTTGAGGAGATTGGTTGATCTGAAAATTAATATGAGATATCAAGGGTAGGGGGAGATTCTTGCTAAGGGCTAGCCAAGGTGTTTAGATATCAAGGATGGGGGATAAGGAACTTGATCAGATATCAAGCATTGGGGGGATTCTCTCTGACAGCAGGATTCTTGAGAATATCAATGATGAGCATATCAATGATGAGCCCAACATTGAGACCTAGGAGAGAAGGAGTTCAGAGGAGCCTGACCATAGTTTGGCTGAGAGACGTCGTACTCATACTCATCAGTACCCAGACACAACAAACTATATCAATGATTATATATATATTTATTATACACGTGACATTAGGTATACGAGTGATTATAGACATAAAATGTCCTCTTCATCCTGTTGGCTTTTTTTCCCCCAAGCATAAATTGCCCCACAAAGGGAATTTTGTTGATGACACTAGTTTATTTCCCTCTTTTAAAACCAAATGCAACCAAAGGAAGTGAACAGTCTCCAGATTTTATTATCTTCACATAATATAACAAAATATAAAGCGTAGAACTGGATCACTTGGCCCTTTTTCTTCATATCTCCTCTCAGTTCAAAATATTTGCGTCTCTTAACTGCCAGCATTCTCTTAGATCCGCAGTTGGGCTCAACACATTTAAGCTTCAGCACCATCTTTGTAGTTTCAGCCTTTTCCCAGAAAATTGGCTTAGTCTGCCCACCACAGCCACTCTGCTTCTTGTCATAACACCACTTGCCCTGGGCATAAAGAGAATTTTTGCCTTTCTTGGACTGTGTCACTTTGTGGGGTTGGTGCTTGCCACAGTTCTTGAAGAAAATCCAGAGGGTTTTAGGACACGTTCACCTTGTTTGCAAGAGTGCTATTGGCATGGAAAGCCTCCTGTGGGTTTTAATCTTTATTTAGACATCTTGTTTTGGTGGTCTTTGTCTCACCTTGTTCTATGCTTGCATCTGTATCTACTGAGTTTCACTACCCCTTTTTCCATATTCACTGACATTTGCTCTATGATCATCCTCTTGAATATATACCCTGTCATACAAAAGACACTTCTGTGTAGGAAACTTGTAAAAGAAAAAGTTCCCCAGATAGCTTCTGCCTATACACACCAAACTAGAGCAGCAATAATATTAACAGTCATGGGGCATAATCCCTATATGTCAGAAATAATGCTTTAAAGACCAAAAGTTAATCAGAAGTTTATTAGATATAAAGACCAATATCCTTTTAATATTTTTGGAAGAGTCCAGCACGAACTGGATCAGGAATGCTGTTTAGGTGCTAACTCCACAACCAAATACATAAAGTTCTAGGGGCCATCCTGATTTATGATAAACGGTCTCACAAACAAGTTTAAAACAAAACAAAACAAAACACTGACCACTAAATTTTCAAAAAGTATCCTGATAATTATATTCAGCTTTTGTAGTGAATAATATCAGGAAGAAAAATAGGCTTGTTTTGTAAAATATGATGAAATTCTTCAGAAACTAATGTCAACACTGTTTTTTTCTACTCTATTCTGGGTTTTTTGAGTCATATCTTCCATATTAATCATCAACCATTATATATTAACATAGACCTCAGCAAGAATTTCTCAGGTAGAGAGACAAATTTCAATTCAAAACAAAATTTTTTATACTAAAAAAATAAACTTAAAAATACATATAGTGGGGCACCTGGGTGGGGCAATTGGTGAAGCATCCAATCTTGGTTTTGCTCAGGTCATGATTTCAAGGTTGTAAGATCAAGCCCCAAGTCAGGTTCCCCACTCAGCATGGAGTCTGCTTGGGATTCTCTTTCCCTCTCTCTCCCCCTCTACCCCTTCTGCTCCTGCTCTCTCTCTCTCTCAAATAAATAAATAAATATTTTAAAAATACAGCTTTCTCAATGCAATATTTTCATTTTTAAAAGGTTATTTAAAATCATATTATATATAAAATCACCTTTCACATATTGTATGATTTCATAAATACATCATTAACAGTAAGATTTGCTCTAAAATACATTTTTTCTTTCTTTTTTTCTTTTATTAAATTTTTAATTTATTTTATTTATTTATTTATTTTTATTATTTATTATTTACTTATTTTTTATTTTTTATTTTATTTTTTATTTTTTATTATTTTTTTATTAAAATTCCTTTTATTTTCCCTTCAGTGAAACTGTATTCCCAAAGTCCTGAATCAGTTATTTCTTCTTAGTTTTCCAACAGCTGTCACTTGTCTTCTTTTGGTCTGTTCAGTAGAAAGTGAACTATCTGGAGTAGAACATCATCATTAAAACCTTTCACATTATTATCTTCAATTGTTTCATAAAGAGGCGTACTTTGTGTCCCCCAATGTATATTTTTATTTATTTTCAGCGTAACAGTATTCATTGTTTTTTTCACCACACCCAGTGCTCCATGCAGTCTGTGCCCTCCCTAATACCCACCACCTGGTTCCCCCAACCTCCCACCCCCTGCCCCTTCAAAACCCTCAGGTTGTTTTTCAGAGTCCATAGTCTCTCATGGTTCACCTCCCCTTCCAATTTCCCTCAACTCCCTTCTCCTCTCCATCTACCCTTGTCCTCCATATTTTTTGTTATGCTCCACAAATAAGTGAAACCATATGATACTTGACTCTCTCTGCTTGACTTATTTCACTCAGCATAATCTCTTCCAGTCCTGTCCATGTTGCTACAAAAGTTGGGTATTCGTCCTTTCTGATGGAGGCATAATACTCCATAGTATATATGGACCACATCTTCCTTATCCATTCATCCGTTGAAGGGCATCTTGGTTCTTTCCACAGTTTGGCGACCGTGGCCATTGCTATAAACATTGGGGTACAGATGGCCCTTCTTTTCACTACATCTGTATCTTTGGGGTAAATACCCAGTAGTGCAATTGCAGGGTCATAGGGAAGCTCTATTTTTAATTTCCTGAGGAATTTCCACACTGTTCTCCAAAGTGGCTGCACCAGTTTGCATTCCCACCAACATTTTAAAATGAGCTTTATAAACAAGTAATTAACATCATAAACTGACTCTTAAATTGGAGGTCAAGAGATGAGACTTAATTGGGAAGAAAAAAATATTAAAGTAGATAAAATCTGAAGTAGACTATAAAAAATAATTTGATGATCCTAACTTATAATATTACCGAAAAGCTAGCTAATTATACCTGAAACCTTTGGTTTCTCTCCATTTAATTGTTTTCCAAATTCTCTGGCCAGTAAGATAATTACCTCCCCACCGCTACCCCACCATAAAGATTTGTTTTCAGTTCTAAAGCATTAAAAAATAGTCTCCTCATTGTTTCTACAGGATTCACACATGCAAAATCTCACTGGTATGTGATTAAACAATATGCTCCTGGCTTTACTTCTACTTTCTACTTTCTTGCCCTTGGCTCTTTTCTACTTGCACTTTTCTGTTTCTTTTTTTCTATTTTTAAGGTGTGAAGGGGTTCAGAACAAGTCTCCCCTGCCAAAATGTGCTACTTTAGCATGTGGATCACTTTCAGCTGAAGTCATTCAAGGCTGAAAAGATTCAGGAAGAGCTTTTACCTCCCCCTTAACCTCCTAAAAGAATTTAGATAGAGGTCCTATTCCAGGAAGAGAACTAACAGAGATAACTATAAAAAATACGGGCTAGGTGGTAATAAACCAATGGGGTGGGGAGCTTGGCAGGGACTGGAGAGCAAATTTCTCTCTGTGTCCCTCTGTATCTGTAAAGCATGACAAACACGTTTTCCTTGTTCATCTTCTTGTGAATTATGTTCCTGCCCTTTGAAATCTCATAGTCCTACCCCTCTTCTCCTTAGCTCAGGATGGCATATAAGCCTGACTGCCTGTGGGTCTCATATTCTTATGGGGCTCCCATATACATATAATTAAATTTGTTTTTTCTCCTGTAATCTGTTTTATATCAATTTCATTAATAGACCAGCCAAAAGAATCTTGAAGGGTAGAATAAAAATTTTTCCTTCCCTACAGGTGCCAAGACTACAGTATCTTTCTGCTCCGCCCAAGTAGAATGAGAGTGGGTGTCTTATAACAATCTACCATTATCAATTTTCCTCTAAATGAATGCAGGGAAGATTTTAAAACATTCCTGTGATCTGGAGATGTAATATACTAACACTCAAATAAAAAGCCTAGTGTGATCAACTGCTGGTGCCCTACAAAAAAGAATCATGTGAAATGCAGGAGACCAAGCATAAATCTTCAATTTCTTAATCTTAGTTAAACCCAGATATAAATCTCTTTCATTTTAAATGTATTCCAGTTCAAAGTTGATCTTAAAAATTAAACCAATTCTTTAAATGTTGGGTACTTTTTTAAAATTATATTTTTGGATATTTTCATACATTCATATTTAAATCTTACCCACTTTTAACTAAAACGAACTCTTCTACCTTGTCCTAAACACAAAGGACTGTTTTATCTAGGATTCAAACAGTCTGACTTCTTGCCGCTATTTATTATGATAGTATTTTTAAACTTTGCAACAGGTTTCTAGATATATATACTTCTTTGATAAGGTTTGGGTTCTAGAAAAATATTTGAGTAGCAATTTAAAAGTTTTTCAAAGATAATGATGCCAAATGGGTCCTGATGTATTACGGTAATGCTAGCTGCTATCAACAAATAATTCCAAAATTTTCACTGACTTAAGACAACGTAAGTTTTCTTTTTTAATCATGGAACTGTCTCAAATGACAGATTCCCTCCAAGTGATAATTCACAAACCCAACCTCCTCATACCTGTGGTTCTGCCACTGAAAAAAAATCTTAATATTTTCTCTTACGAGCAAAAGAGAAAAAAGATGGCAAAGCCCATCTTCTTCTTAACCATCTTGGCCAGGAAGTGACACATTTTACTTGCATTCCCAAATCGCTGGCAGAAAAAAAACTAAGCTACTTGAACTTTGTTTGCTGTCCAGAAAAATAACAACACAAATTAAACTACTGACTCTGAAAGGGACTATCTCATATTAATGGTTTTACCTGACAGATATTTCGCGGAAGGATATAGGCAAAAAGAGGCTTTTATGAACTACACCAACCCCACAAAGGCAAAGGAAAAGACCCCCGCAGGGAGAAGGAGCTGCCCAGTGACAACCATATGCTAAATAAGAGCAACAAGTTTTGGTATAAACAACAACAAAACAAAAACCAAAGCAAAAAGATGATCTACAGAATATCAATAATTGAACTGACATTAGACATCTCATAAGAAACACTACATATTAAAGACAATGGAATAATTTCTTCATGGAAAACAACTGCTACAGAATTTCACATAGTGTTGCAATAAAATATTATTCAGAAATTATGGTGTAACAAAATTTTCAGAAAAACAAATATTACTAAAGTTTGTACTTTACAATTAATAAAGACTATAACATAAGAAGTAAATTGAACACATGAAGGAGAAAAAGCAAGCAGTAAAAGGTAAACAAAAAAATGTGTAAGTATGTGAGTACATCACTAAAAATATAACTAAAAACAACATTCTGGAGAATTTAAGAACTAAAACTAAGTACTGAATAGTATGGGCACATGAAGGCAAGAGTAAAAACATGCTAAAGTCATAAAATGTGTGTCCTTTAGAGGAGGAAGAGGAAGGGAAGTATGACAGAGAACCAAAGCTTAGCTTTATTTGTAACTTTCTCCCCCAAATTAAAAAGATCTGAAGCAAATATGTCATAATGAAACTGATGGGGTTCAGAACACAATCTCCCAAATTCTGGCACCTTGACATACTACGTATTTTAAGCTAAAGGAATTTGAGAAATGGCAGGTGTGGAAAGAATTCTCTGACCTCCTCCTTTCCTCCGCTGAAGCAAGTGATAAGACCTTCTTGTGAGAAATACTACCTTATACCCTGAAAAAAGGGAGCTTCCTTATTTCCAAAGACGGATGACAAAAAGAATCCAAATGACTAGGTCTTGCTAAAATGCACCCAGTTTACTACCTTTAGCTCCCACCCTTTTGTCCTATCATATTTTTCTATGACTTTTTACTCTTCATCAAAACTAGTATTAAAATGCTCAGGTTTGGGAAGCCAGTTAAGTGTCCGCCTTCACCTCAGGTCATGATCTCAGGGTTCTGGGATCAAGTCCTGCATCAGGCTCCTTGCTCGGTGGGGAGCCTGCTTCTCCCTCTGCCTTCCATTCCCCCTCCCTGTACTCTCTGATAAATAAATAAAATCTTAAAAAAAATATTAAAAAATAAAAATGCTCAGGTTTAACTTTCTTAGGGTTTTTTCCTTCTTTATGGAGGTTCCCATGTCATGTAAGATTATATTAAATAAATTTGTATGGTTATCTCCTGTTAATTTGTCTTTGGCACTTCAATTTACAAAGCCCTAGCCAAAGAACCTAGGACAATATTAGAAAAAAAAAAAAATTTTTTTTCCTCTACTGAGAAACCAGATATTAAATCTTAATGCTTGTCTGTTATATTAATTTTTTGAATGTTCTATTTAATCACCAAAAATTGCAGTAAATTGTGATACAGAGTCTCAAAATTGGTAGAGAAGAAAATTTCCAAAATTTATATGGAAATTATGTTTTCAAAAAAGTCAATTACCAAATTCTAACAGAAATTGTAACTAGGTTAAAAACTAAACATTCTTTCAAATAGAAAACCTTAAAAAATAACAACGGATGAGTGAACTATTTCTTGTATTGCAGGATATTGGACATCCTTTGCATAACTGTAATCACAAAAAACAAAGGAACCAAATCAAAAGATTTTTCCACATAACTCTAGCTACTGGTTATTGAACAATTACTGTACACTGGCACTTTGCTTCACTTAATCCTTACAAAGCACCTATTCAATACTACAATTAACTCTAATTTAGAGATTTTTAGAAATAAGTACAAAGAAATTACCCAGTTGCCCTAATCCAAACTACTAATAAAGAATAAAAGACATCATTTGACGTGGCTTCTTAGTCCACAAAAATATCAAAAATTACATGTTCTTTCTTCCAACCTATCTGTTTAAGGGATTTGAGGTTAAAGACACCTAAAAAAGTAGAGTAATTTCCTACTACATTTCCTCTGCATTTTGGAAACCTGAAGGATGAGAAATTAAGAGTAAGAGGTGCTGAAGATCAGCACTATAAAGGCAATAATAAAACAGTGTCTCTCTAAGTTCTCTCATAGGTATTCCCTGATTTGCCTGTTAAAGATATGTACAGGTGGGCTCCAACTAAATCATTAAGAATAAAAATTAATAGAGCAGAATCCTGTTAATCTGAATAATAAATATCCCCAGTATTCTCATTATAAAGAAATTTAGAAAACATTGCCCAAAATGATGTTTTCTAATATTGTGGAAACAAAATACTCACCTGGATTCTTGTTAAAAATACAATAGGTTGAAGCACATAAAATGCTGGGTTTGTAGGCTAAAAATAGCTAAATACTATTTATAAAAGTTCACATATTCCTTTGACCCAGTAGAACTACTGTATCAGACTCTGCAGGAAAGGAACATTATTAACATGGAACCTAAGGGATTTTCACGGTAAAGCAAATCTGAGGAAAAAATATAACATAAAGAGGAAATTAAGAACTCAAGATCCTTAAATTCTCCAAGTTACGACAGTTCCTGTCCTGCTACAGCAGAGAGATTTGGCAAGCTATGGTCTCCATTTCAAATCAAATCAGTAGCCTGATTTTGTAAATAAACTTTCACTGAAACACAGCAATGGCCATTCAATTGCACATCGTTTGTGGATGCTTTCTCATTGTACTGGCAGAGTTAAATAGTTTCAGTAGAGATCCTAAAATATTTGCTATCTATCCATTTTCAAAAAATGTCCACCAACTTTCCCTAAAGTAATCACAAAATAACACAGAGTTACATGATAAGCCAACAAAGGACATAAAGTGAAGTCATTAAAATAATCCAAAAGTAGGCATTAAAAGAAAAAAAATAAACAAAAACATGGAACAGACAGGAAACAAATAGCAAGATGATACACTGTAAATACGAAAATCTCAAAAATCAAACTAACGTAAAGAGTTTCAAAAACACACAACGAAGGCACTGGCTATTAGATTAGATAAAAGAGGTAAGATCCAACTACATGTTTTCTACAAGAAACCCATTTAAAACATAAAGACAGAAACAGATTAAAAGTAAAGGTGAAAAAACATAAAGGAAAAAAGTAAATAGGGAAAAAAAGTTAAAGGATAGGGGAAAATATATTATTCTGGCAATAATAAAAAAAGAAAGGTGGAAAAACTATATTAATATCATACAAGGTAGATTTCATAATGAGATTATCAGAGAAAATAATGTCTGATAGTGTTAAAGGGAAAATTATGTGATGAGGACTCAATCCAAAATGTTTAGCATGTCAAAATTCCTAGGAAAAAATAGAACTGCAAGGGAAACTAGTTAAATCCATATGCACAGTCAGCTATTTCAACACTTGCCTCTCATTAACTGGCAGACAGGTAGAAAGAAAATCCATAGCAATACAGAAGACTTGAAAGACACAATCAAAACACTTGATTTAAATGACATTTATTAAAAAAAACAAACGAAACAAAGCAAAAAAAAAAACCTCCACCAACAGAAGAATGCACATGATTTTCAAGTAGATAAGGAACATCTACCAAGACAGCATATCTTGGGCCATAAAACAAATCTCAAAAAAGTATTTAAGTTACATGAAATATATTCTCTGTCCATATTAGAACAAGATTAGAAATGAATAAAAGAAATACATGTGGAAAACCACAAATATTTTAACACTAAATAAGATATTTCTAAATGACCCAGGAAAAAAAGAAGAAACCAAAAGAAAAATTAAAAGCACTTTTAACTCACTGAAAATGAAAACAGGACATTTGACAATGTGAGAAGGGACGCCTGGGTGCCTCAGTAGGCTAAGTATCTCACTCCTGATTTCAGCTCAGGTCATATCTCAGGGTTCTGAGATTGAGCCACATGTTGGGTTCCATGCTAGGCGTGGATCCTGCTTAAGATTCTCTCTCTTCTCTCTCTCCCTCTGCCCCTGCCCCCCCACTTTCTCTCTCTTAAAAAGATAAGTGAGACATGCACCTAGAGTGCATGAAGAAATATACCACCAAATGCCTAGGTTTAAAAATAAAAGTTTCAATCAGTGGCCTAAGCTTCTGGTTTTAAGATACTGGAATAAGTGAGAATAGAAAGCCAATTAAACTAAAGAAATAAAATAATCAAGGTAAGAGTATAAGATGACAATTTTTTCTAAATTTACCTATAGACTATGCAATCCCAATAAATAGTAACTGGGCTTTTTTTTTTTTTTTTTTAATGGAAACTGACAAGCTGAGTATAAAATGTGTAAGAAAACGCATTCTCTAGACTAGCCAAACAATTTTCAAGAATAAAATTGAAGTTTTTAAGTTCATGATTTTAAGATTTTTTATAAAGCTACACTAATCAAGAGAGTATGGTATTGGTGTACAGATAGAAAACTAGATCATAGCAGTGGTTCTCATCCAACCGTGGTTTACTACCCTCATTCTCCCAGAGGACATCTAGCAGTATCTGGAGACATTTCTGGTTATCACACTGAAGCACATGCTACAGGCACTCATGGGGTGGGAATGAAGGAGGCCGCTAAAGATCCTGCAGCACACAAGAAGCCCTCCATATAGAGAATTATGCAACTCCAACTGTCAATATTGCCAAGGTTGAAAAATACTAGGTCAATGAAACAAAATTAAGAGTCCAGAAATCTGTACTCACATGGTCAAATGATTTTCTCCCGAGATGGTAGAGTAATACAGTGAAGGAAAAGATACTTTTTTTTTTCACCAGTCTTATATAAAACCCAGTGCTCATTACCTCATGTGTCCCCCTTACTGTCTTATCACCCAGTTGCCCCATTCCCCCACCTCCCTTTCCTCCAACAACCCTCTATAGTTTTCTATAGTTAAGAGTCTCTTACGGTTTGTCTCCCTCTCTGGTTTCATTTTATTTTTTCTTCTTTTACCCTAAGATCCTCTCTTTTGTTTCTTAAATTCCACATGTGAGGTCATATGATAATTGTCTTTCTCCACTTAACTTATTTCACTCAGCATAATACCGTCTAGTTACATCCACGTCATTGTAAATGGCAAGATTTCATTTTTTGATGGCTGCGAGATATTGTACTATTCCATTTATATGTGTGTGTGTATATATATATATATTTTAATACACACACACACACACACACACACACACACACCCCACACCACATCTCTTTATCCATTCATCTGTCAATGGACTCTGGGCTCTTTCCATTGTTTGGCTATTGTGGACGTTGCTATTATGAACACTGGGGTGCAGGTGTCCCTTTGAATCACTACATTTGTAACTTTGGGGTAAATACTCAGTAGTACAATTGCTGAGTCATAGGGTAGTCCTATTTGCAACTTTCTGAGGAACCTCCATACTGTTTTCCAGAGTGGCTACATCAGTCTGCATTCCAACCAACAGTGTAAGACAGTTCCCCTTCCTCCATATTCTCACCAACATCTGTTATTTCCTGACTTGTTAATTTTAGCCATTCTACCTGGTGTGAGGTGTATCTCATTGTGGTTTTGATTCTTATTTCCCTGATGGTGAGTGACGTTCAGCATTTTCTTCATGTATCTGTTGGCCATCTGGATGTCTTCTTTGCAGAAATGTCTGTTCATGTCTTCTGCCCATTTCTTGATTGGATTATTTGTTCTTTGGGTGTTAAGTTTGATAAGTTCTTTGTATATTTTGGATACTAGCCCTTTATCTGTAATGTCATTTGCAAATATCTTCTCCCATTCTGTCAGTTGCCTTTTGTTTTTTTCAATTGTTTCCTTTGCTGTGTAAAAGCTTTTTATCTTGATGAAGTCCCAATAGTTCATTTTTGCCTTTGTTTCCCCTGCCTTTGGAGACATGTCTAGCAAGAAGTTGCTGCAGCCAAGGTCAAAGAAGTTGCTGCCTGTGTTCTCCTCTAGGATTTTGATGGATTCCTATCTCATATTTGGGTCTTTCAGCCATTGAGTCTATTTTTGTGTGTGGTGTACAAAAATGGTCCAGTTTCATTCTTGTGCATGTGGCTGTCCAATTGTCCTAACACTATTTGTTGAAAAGACTGTCTTTTTTCCATTGGATATTCTTACGTGCTCTGTCGAAGATTAGTTGGCTACAGAGTTGTGGGTCCACTTCTGGGTTCTCTATTCTGTCCCATTTATCTAGGTGTCCATTTTTGTGCCAGTACCATACTGTCTTGATGATTACAGCTTTGAAACAGAGCTTGAAGTCAGGCACTGGGATGCTCCCAGCTTTGGTTTTCTTTTCTAACATTCCTTTGGCTACTTGGGGTCTTTACTTGTTCTATACAAATTTAGAATTATTTGTTCCAGCTCTGTGAAAAAAACTGAGGTATTTTGATAGGGATTGCATTGAAAGTGTAGATTGCTCTAGGTAGCATAGACATTTTCACAGTATTTGTTCTTCCAATCCATGAGCATGGAACATTTTCCCATTTCTTTGTGTCTTTCTCAGTTTCTTTCATGAGTGTTCCATAGTTTTCTGAGTACAGATCCTTTGCCTCTTTGGTTAGGTTTATTCCTAGGTATCTTATGGTTCTGGGTGCAACTGTAAATGCGATCAACTCAATTTCTCTTTCTTCTCATTGTTAGTGTATAGAAATGCAACTGATTTCTGTGCATTGATTTTATATCTTGCCACTCTCCTGAATTCCTGTATAAGTTCTAGCAATTTTTGAAGGAGAAGATACTTTTATTTAAAAAAAAAAAAAAGGTGCTGAAATCATTATGGATATTCATATTGGAGGTCATTGGAAAGGGGGGAAACTTCAACTATCTCATTACATCCCCAAACAAATTAAAAAATGAATCACATACATAACCTAAGAAAATACATAAAACTTCTTACTGAAAATATAGGAAAAAATCATGGTGACTTATAGTTAGGTAAAGATTTGACACAACATCAAAAGTATGATCTGTAAGAAAAAATGATGTTTGAATTCATCAAAATTAAAGTTTTATTCATCTAAGGATACCATCAAGAAAGTGAAAAGGAAACCAGAAAATGAGAAAATATTCATAATGCATATTATGGCAAAGGACTTATATCTAGAATTTATAAAAAACCAACTAAAATTATGAAGATAAATAATAAAATAAAATGAAAGGTTAAAACATATATATACTTCACAAAAGAAAACACAAATAGTAAGTAAGCACATGAAAAGATGCTTATTATCAACTGTTAATCAGAAAATGCAGTGAGATGAGATGCCATTTCCCATTCAAAGGAAAACAAAAGGCTAAAATGAAAAACATTGACAATACCAAGTACTGATAGGCTTCAGATCAAAGAAAACTCTCATACATTACAATGAGAATATAAAATGTCAAGAAACTCTGGAAAACAGTTTGGAAGTTGTTTATAGAGTTAAACACTTACCATATGATCCTGCAATTCCATACCTAAATATTTTTAAATAATAATAAAAACATAGGTTCCCACACAGATTTTCACGTAAATATTCACAGCAACCCCAAATGTTAATCAACCCAAATGTCCAGGAATTAGTGAATGGATAAACAAAATGTTGTATATCCATACAACAGAATACCAGTCAGCAATCAAAATGTATAGATTACTAATATAGGTAACCTCATGATCCCAAAAAACATGCTGAACCAAAGCAGATAGATATTTAAAAAAATCCATAATTTACTTCATCTTTATGAAATTATAAAAGCTAGCTCAACAATAGTGAGAAAATGTAGATCTCTGGTTGTCTAGGTGTAGAGCTATAATGGAAGGGGTGACTGTAAAAGGACAAGAGAGAATTTCTTGGGTTGATAGAAATGTTCTGTATCTTGATTGTGATAGTGGATACATGGATGTATATATTTCTCAATAACAAGCCTATTTTACTATACTTAGAGCAAATACCAAAAAACTGACAGGCTTTGGGGATATAGTAAAATACAGAATAAGCACATTACCTAACTCTCATAGAATTTACATTCTGTACTCAATTGAAATGAGTACTTACAGTTCTAAGGGAAGACACTAGAAGATAATATGTTAAAAACATGTGTTGATCATTTGTAGACATTTTTGACAAGGCACTGCAGGAAAAAGACAAACTTAGTTTTCTTTTTGTAAAAAAGTCTTAAGGACAAAGTAATAATATAGATATTATTTGGTATGCTTGGGTAACTTTCCACATTATATCTGTTAATAGCGCTAAAAGATTATAAATAGTATGTTGTACATATCCTTCACAGAAATTTGGATTTCACAAGTGCTGGTGGAGAGGAACTCAGAAATAAAATTCATGAATGTTACAATTCAAAAGTATGAATAATATTTAAAATTATATCTGTATCTATGCACATATACAACCCTCCACCCACACGTACAAACTTACACTTGCATGCATGCAAATGCTTTCTCATCTAATAAAGATTAACCTTCTTTATTACTTCCTCTTTCCTGAGGACTCTGATCTATCAACTTTTTTCTTTCTTATATCTTTAGGCTTTCTAAGATTGGCTCTCACCCATAAGTGTTAAAATGAGCTCAACTTCTAGGCCAAAATATCTGAGGGAAAAATTTCCCCTTCATAGCTCCCTCTAGCTACAGTGCTCTCTTATGTTCATCATCTAAGCTTCCCAAAGACTTGTCTTCTGTTTCTATTGTTTCATCTCCTTTTTTTTTTTCTCATTTGATTGTCCACTTTTGTTTGTCCACCATTCCACCAAAACTATTTTTTAATGGCTTTCTTGTTGTCCTATCTAGCAATCATCTGCAAATCCATACCTTACTTGTTTTGCATTATTTGAAAATGTTACCCACTCAACTTTTTTATAAAATGGTCTCTTCTCATGATCTAGGTATATTAGGCACTTGGTTTCCTCCTTTTTTTCTTGCCAGTTTATAGTTTCCTTCATAAGCTCTCTTAGCCTATCCATTCTACATTGAGGTCCCTCAGGACCCTAGGTGGAATTATTTTCTCATTCTATATAGTCTCTGGTATGATCCATAGACATACTTTCACTGACCTTCTACATACTTATGACTTCCAAATTCATCCACTAAAAGATTTCTCATAGTTCCAAACTCTGTATTCAATTCTCTTATGAACTCTGATCTTGAATATTCCACAGGCACTACAAGCTCAACATATCTAAAACATGAAATTTTCAACCCTAACCATGCTGCAGGTCTTAAGTTTCCTATTTCAGTGAATTGCCAAAACCAAAGATCTGGTCACCAACCACAAAAACATATTCATGTATATAAATACATATTTATGTATATAAAATGTGTGTGCTTGTGTATGTGTAATTATATCCTTTATCAGTCAACATTTACTTCCTCTCTTTTATTCCCACAAATTCTCTGGTTTCTGTTCCCTTAATACGACTCAAAACCATTAAAATCTCTCTTTCCCACACACCCACCTTATTTTGAGCCACCACCATTCTCACTAGGATAACTGTAATAGCTGTTTAACTGATTTATGTGCTTCTAATACTGTCTCCCATCAAGTGTTTTTTAAACTTTACCAGAGTAATACTTCTAAAATGCAGATAAGAACAAATGTCACTTCTCTAGTTAGTCTTTTAACAGCTCCCAATTTCCCGTCAGGCAATATGGCAGACAAGGTCCTTTATTATTGTTTCTGGGGCATAAAATAATCTTTCATTTCGTAGTCTTAAATAGCCTCAGCCCCCCCCTTGCCAAACATTTACGTTATACTCTCTCATTTAACAGACTGTGAATATGCTATTCCATCTACCGCTCTCATGTGGAATTCTCAGTTCTGACATCACTTAGACCCCATGAACCCTGAACGATCTCATCATTAGTCCAATAAAGTGGTCCCTCACACAATATGAAAGAATTATATACCCCTTTAATATAACATTTATTTCAACATAACTTACCACAGTTTTACAATCATCTCATTGATTTCTACCCGCTTAATATGAATAGAAGTACTGTCTCCTGCTCATGTTATATCCATATAATCCAGCAGAATATCAGTTATGTAAAAGGCCCACATTAAATAAGAAAGAGAGGGAAGGACAAAGGCATGGCCTAGCATTCAAATGCTAAACAAGGCCCCAAAGTAAATGTGTAAAAATTTAAAGTTGACTTTTCAAAATTAAACACAGATCATATATGAACTACAAGTAAGTAACCTTTCTTCTATAGCCTGGAATTAGGAAACATGAATCCTAACCCTGGGAGTACCTTGGGACTACCTTTGGGAGTACCTTGACCAAGAAATCTTGTGACCAATAATAACAAATATGATAATAATTCAGTCAGTATCAGCTGAACACCTAGAATGTGCCAGGTTCTATTCTAAGCACTATGTAAATCTGATGTCATACAATACTCCTGACAATCCTATGAGGTAAGAATTACTTGTGTATACACTCTAAAGAGAAGAAAAATGAGGCACAGAGAGGCTAAGGACATTACATAGTAAACCGTTAAGGGACAAAGGCAGGAGTCAGATTTCAGAACACCTGATTGTAATTACTCTGAATGTTTACTTGATTTTCCCTTAAATTTTTAATTTGAAAAAGAGAGAGAGAGAGAGAGAAAGGTATGAATGCATCTGCCTGCGCACACACATACACACGGATGCTAAACTAAATTATTTCTATGGAACCATCCAGCTATTACTTTTGTTAAATTAAATTTACTAACTTCAAATTTCAAATATGATTAGAGAATACAAGTGTGGAATCACCAATTTTACACTTTACATAATTTTACCTATAATCTTATCCCCTTTTAGTGTCGGTTTTTAAATAGCATTTCACCATACGGATCTGCTTCTGCTCCTCGATGTGTCCTGAGGTAGTGCTGGACTGCTCTTCACCCAGTGTTTCCAACTGATGAACACGGGATGTCCTTCTACTTACTTAGGTTATTTTAAATTTCTTTCAGTCCTGTTTCATAGTTTTCAATGGACAAGTCTCTCACCTCCTTGGTTAAATTTACCACTAAGAATATTATTCTTTAAGATCCTATTATAAACTTAACTGCTTTCTTAATTTCTTTTTTGGATATTCATTGAGGGTGTATAGAAACACGACTGATTTTGTGTGTTAATCTTTTAACCTGCCACTGCACTGAATTCATTTGTTAGCTCTGCTATTGGCTATTTTTTTTTTTTTTTAAGATTTTATTTATTTGACAGAGGTCACAAGTAGGCAGAGAGGCAGGCAGAGAGAGAGGAAGGGAAGCAGGCTCCCCGCTGAGCAGAGAGCCCGATGCGGGGCTCGATCCCAGGACCCTGACATTATGACCTGAGCCGAAGGCAGAGGCTTTAACCCACTGAGCCACCCAGGTGCCCATGCTATTGGCTATTTTTGACAAGGCAATATAAGAAAGAGACAAATTCAGCAATGAATTCACAAGAAAAGACAATTCACAAGAACTGAATTACAGGTAACAGAAAAAGTTCAGAAATTTGAGGACTTGCAGGAATAACCACCTTCCCAACCTCAACTCCTAAAAGAAATAGCTGAGAAGTTCTTTGAGCAACAAAGACCAACTAAATTCAACCTTACAGCAAGTATTAAACCAAGTATGTGTTAGTTACATCCACTGTTGAAGATTTAATCGATTAGTGTCTCCAAGCACAGACCCAACAAAGCTGTGACTGTCCTATATATACTTTCATTTGGAACAAATGGTTTGGAGAAAAGAGACCACTGGAATTTCTTCAACCCAGGTTTGCTAAATGAAGTTATTTTTAATCAGAGAAAAAGAGAAAGACAAACAGGGAAGACACAAAACACATATAAGCATATTAAATGTAGGCAGCAGGTCTCTAAAATAACTGTGGGTTTGCCTCTGACGAATGGAGCCGATTATAATCAAACAGATAAGGAGCCAAAAGAACCATTACCCTGAACTCTCACTATTTGCTATCTAAAATGACCCATACCTCCCAATTCTCTATAGTCAAGAAGCAGGCTAAGAAATGGTATGATCACCAATACTCAGGGATAGCCAACAAAGATATTGAAAACTTAAAATCTATAAGATCATAAAGAACAATGGACCAGAAGAAAACCTGTGCCTAAACCCTAAACAGAGAATCATGGTCACTCAAAGATCAATCCTATTCCCATAACAGAGATCTTATTTAATCTGACCACTGAGATTTCAGAATTGCTATATACTAATGATAGCTGTGCATTTCTGATTCTTTATCCTTCTTGAGAGTGACTATAGTAAACACCTTTATCTTGCCACTGTACACCAAATACGTTGAAGGTAAACAACGTATATTTTAGTTTCTAGTTCTTTAAGTCAACGGGGACTGTCTATCTAGACCTGATAATACAGAGACTGGGGTACATCATTCCCTACCTACCATCTAAAGATCCTGGACTTTTGAGATAGAGGCCATAGCTGGTCAGAACTTGCAGATATTCTCCCAACGAGACAGGTTGAGTAAATCTGCCTGTAAGATGGAGACTGGGAATATTTGGCAACCATAAGAGCCAACTGTGGTATAACTAATGCTGCTTACCAAGTATTTCCTGCTCTCTCCCTTTCAGATTCATAGTAGGATCTCACTACTTGGCCACATTACGATGAGGTGGAGCACTATGGATATAAATTGAGAGTGGAAGTATCATTTCCAGTCCAGAATATTGAATCAATAGTAGGAAATTTGACTGGGCTCCTTTTCACTTTGCAATGATAACAGGTAATGAACCACATAGGACCTACACTACCAGGGCAATTCCTATGGGGAGGACGACATGGGACCAAGCCCCAAGATAATCCTCGGTATATATGTAGCATGGGTAAGATATATATCTTTGCTGTGTGAAGTCAGAGCATTTAGCGTTTAACCTGGCCTGCCTTGGCTAATACATGCTTTCTGCTGTTTCGCAGTTCTGTGACCTTAATTCATCTCGGTGATTTTTCTGTCCATTTACAAAGTCATATACTTCATACTTCTGACAAACTGGCATTTTGCCACCCATGAGAATATAATTGTTATATTAAATTTATAAAATTCCGTGTATTTCCTTTCAAGCCATTTATTAAAATGATACTGAAAAAATTTAATAGAATTGACCCCAGTCTCAGTGATGGGGTGGCATATTTGTTAAGTCTCTATTTAAATTTACCCCAAATTTTGTTTTCCAAATTCTTAGTATATTTTCCTCCCATGATATAAAAAAGTTCTAGTAAATAAAGCTGGTTTTATTCTCACCTACCATATTTTATGTTATTTACAAGTGTTGCTGGGAATTTCTCGAACATATTACTCATACTATGACACTTCCATAAATGATCTTCAACTGATTGTTCAGTATAAATTGGCTAATCATGTCTTTAATGTCCTCTAAGACATTAAATCAAGAAAAGAAACAAAAAATTCCACGAAAAAATTCAGAGACCAATCCCTACATGCAGCAAAAGGTACTCAAACATGAATAAGTGCCTTTAAAAATTCAAGTATTAATTATAAATCTTATAATCCTAAAAACCATTCCACATGCCATAATACATTCAGTCATCTCTTTGTCCTTGTCATTTGTTGAATAATATCATAACTCAGAAATTAACATAAGAATTATCAATAATTTGTGGGAGAGTCACATATTTTAGGGCTTTAGCTCTATTTTTAGTCTTTCATGAAATTCCCAAACTTTAACATTAAGTTTACATAACCATATTTTTTTTCTCCAAAATACACCAAGGAAAGTAAATGGCACGAAACTGAATAAACAGTTATACAGCTCTCAGGGGAGGAGAGTCAGAAAAAAAGTATAAATATATAATGGATGTGCAATTTTATTACCTGAGTATTCAACAACTCTTCACACTTGTGTGCTTGTTTCTCAATTGCAGAAATGTACTGTTTTTCAATAGCTTCTACTTGTTGCTTAACTGAAGACTGCAGTAGTGCCTAAAAACAAGCAAAAAAGTCATTTGGATCACAGACAAAACTTGGAGTCTGCTGTTGGCATGAACATTTTTTTTGACAGTTGTACGTATCTGAAATATGATGCTCTTCTGCATTACAAACTACTCATTTGTGAATATTGAACACATTCATATATAACCTACTTCAAGCTTTTGGTTTTAGGTTTTCCTATTGCCAACACTCTAGTTTTTTGGCTCAGATGTTACTTCCACACACCTTCTCCTTAGAAAAGGCCAAGTCATAGAAGATGATAAAGAGGGTGAGTAGTTCTGTTAAATATAAATTCAGTTTAGTGAAGACCACACAGGATGAGGAGTGTATGAAAGCCGCTGAAGAAAAAAAAGAAGAAGAAGAAGAAGAAAGAAAGAAAAAAAAAAAAAACAGACATATTTCACTGGCTGACAAAACTCCACATCCTCTCGGCACACTGTAATACCCCATGGGCCAAGCATGATCTTCAAGACCACAAGGCAAGTAAAAGCAGATGGAAACTCTGAGCAATTTCATACATAAAAGAACTGCCCCCCAGGAAGTTCACACCCCTAATATAAAAAGGTAGAAGTCAAAGTTATGGAAGTCAGAATCTCAAGGCAGTATTCATAAAAAGTAATAAAACATGGGAGACTGGACAAACTTAAGTGGGTAATGCAAATGCTGGAACCTGAGCCGGTTAAATATGAAGACGTTAACACTGTTCTAAGGGAAGCCAAATCAGCATTTGAAGACGTTCCACCCACTCACTTCCTTATTGGAAATGCTTAGAACATTATTATCTTTTTTTTCTTTCCTTTTTATTAAAGCATTATATGTTATACTTAACGTGTTCCCAATATTACATTACATGCTATTTATAAATCCTAAATCATTCTAAAATATGTACTCAACCATATACATAAGAATTCTTCAGCAAATATTCTATTTTTGAAGGTCTATCTGGATAATAAACTACTCATAATCAAAATAGTAAGTTGAAACAGACACACGTCTTATAGAAAACAGACCTTTGGCACATTCACCAAGAAAAGAAAAATAAGCCAAATCTCTTAAATAATCTCTGTTTTGAAAATAGATTTACTTGGTTGGAAACAACATGCATTAAGGAGCTAAATAAATATGCACACATTTTTAAAAACTGAGACAAAAATATTTTTTTAAAGCTCCGGATAAGTCTCAAATTTTCAGATAATTAACCTTCTTCTACAAATGTTAAACTGTCTGATGATGCTACCACTCCTATAATTCAATAGTTGTCGCTCTGAAGTCGCATAATTACTAGCAAATTAGTAAGGGAAAATAAAGTTCTGACTGAGGTTTAACTAACATTTAGAGAAGTGCTTAAGAGAGGTGCTTCAGCCCTTCAATGTATACATTAGATATCTTCTTAAAGATTCCATGATCCTAAATTTATGTAAGGCCCCAAAATTTAACCTCTTAAACTGTGACTAGATAATGTAAAATTATTATTTACCATTGGCAAAATATAATATTCTATTTGTTGGACTTCAGAAAATTTAAAGAACATTATAGTTATGATAATTCTCTTGGGTCTATTCATGACATCTCCTGTAGATAGAAAAATGCCATTCTCTTTTTGGGTCTTGGATACAACAGAATTGTTTTGCTTAATGGGAAGAACTATTTTCACTTTGCTATTTGCCATGGTTTCAAATAATCCCACAGGTTAAATACCCAATTTTAGTGGATTATATAGATTTTTAGAAGATTATATCCTTTGGAGAAACAGGTAAGTTAATGAACTAAAACCTTTTCTCACCATAATTAAGGAACACAATGGAGGGGCGCCTGGATGCTCAGCTATTAAGCCTGCAGCTCTTGGTTTCTGCTCAGGTCATGATCTGAGGGTGGTGAGATTAAGCCCCTGCATTGAGCCCCGTGCTCAGCACTGAGACTGCCTGAGATTCTCTCCCTTTCCCTCTCCCTCCCCCTCTATTCCTCTGTCCCTCTCCCCACTTGCACACGTGCACGTGCTCTCTCTCTAAAATAAATAAATAAAATCTAAAAAAAAAAAAAAAAGGAAGCACAATGGAACAGTATTTTTTTCTAGTGATTGATTTGTACACCACATACTCATTCTCTCCCAATGAAGGAGGCAAGCACAATAGGACAATGTAGGAGTTTAAAAAAAAAAAAAAAAAGTAAGAGTCAATGGTTATGGAGTGTGGTGGAAAGCTATGCAGAAGTGACCAGCCTTTTATATAGTTTAAACCTCTCATCTTAGCATCATTCAGTTACTTAAATCCACCCATCTACAAAAGATATATGAAGGTAGGTACCAGAAATACAAAGATTTAAAAAAAAAAAAAAGTCTATCCTCACTGAGTTCAGTCTGTCGTGGAAGAGAAACATTCTCTAGGTAACCACATACCATAGCTATATGTGAGGTATGTATTAAAGAAAAGATGCCCGAAGCCTCCCTATAAGGCTCACTGTTCTATGTAAAGACTATTAAATAGATAAGAATAGTTGCAGTTAAGAGTGGAGGCAAGAAGGTAGCAAAATAAGCAGGTGCCAAATATTTTTAAAATTTTGTAAGCAAAACAAGACTGTTTAAAAATTGGGCTAATACTACTGAACATTGTATTATTAGTGTCAACAATCCAAATAAAAGAGGTAATTTCCAAACATTTTTCTTACAACTATAATATTAATCATTATGGACACACTACAAGCACAAATTGATACTAGCCATCTGCTTTTACAACATGATCTATCATTATATAACTGGATACTTATTTTCCAATGTAATATACCATAATAATTGCCTTTATATTTCTTGTGTATCTTAAGTACAGAAATGAGCATTAATCTTAAAATTTCCCTGCAATTCACTGCTGTTCAACATAGTACTAGAACTCCTAGCCTCAGCAATCAGACAACAAAAATAAATTAAAGGCATCCAAATTGGCAAAGAAGAAGTCAAACTCTCACTCTTTCCAGATGATATGATACTATATGTGGAAAACCCAAAAGGCTCCACTCCAAAACTGCTAGAACTTATACAGGAATTCAGTAAAGTGTCAGGATATAAAGTCAATGCACAGAAATCAGTCGCATTTCTTTACACTAACAACAAGACAGAAGAAAAAGAAATTGAGGAGTCAGTCCCATTTACAATCGCACCCAAAACCCTAAGATACCTAGGAATAAATCTAACCAAAGAGGCAAAGAATCTATACTCAGAAAACTATAAAGTACTCATGAAAGAAATTGAGGAAGACACAAAGAAATGGAAAAATATTCCATGCTCCTGGATTGGAAGAACAAATATTGTGAAAATGTCTATTCTACCTAAAGCAATCTACACATTTAATGCAATCCCTATCAAAATCCCACCCATTTTTTTTTAAAGAAATAGAACAAATAATCCTAAAATTTATATGGAACCAGAAAAGACCTCGAATAGCCAAAGGAATATTGAAAAAGAAAGCCAAAGTCGGTGGCATCACAATTCCAGACTTCAAGCTCTATTACAAAGCTGTCATCATCAAGACAGTATGGTACTGGCACAAAAACAGACATATAGACCAATGGAACAGAATAGAGAGCCCAGAAATAGACTCTCAACTCTATGGTCAACTAATCTTCGACAAAGCAGGAAAGAATATCCAATGGAAAAAAGACAGCCTCTTCAACAAATGGTACTGGGAAAATTGGACAGCCACATGCAGAAAAATGAAATTGGACCATTTCCTTACACCACACACAAAAACAGACTCAAAATGGATGAAGGACCTCAATGTGCGAAAGGAATCTATCAAAATCCTTGAGGACAATGCAGGCAGCAACCTCTTTGACCTCAACCGCAGCAACTTCTTCCTAGGAACATCGCCAAAGGCAACAGAAGCAAGGGCAAAAATGAACTATTGGGATTTCATCAAGATCAAAAGCTTTTGCACAGCAAAGCAAACAGTGAACAAAACCAAAAGACAACTGACAGAATGGGAGAAGATATTTGCAAACGACATATCAGATAAAGGGCTCGTATCCAAAATCTATAAAGAGCTTATCAAACTCAATACCCAAAGAACAAATAATCCAGTCAAGAAATGGGCAGAGGACATGAACAGACATTTCTGCAAAGAAGACATCCAAATGGCCAACAGACACATGAAAAAATGCTCCACATCGCTCGGCATCAGGGAAATACAAATCAAAACCACAATGAGATACCACCTCACACCAGTCAGAATGGCTAAAATTAACAAGTCAAGAAATGACAGATGCTGGCGAGGATGTGGAGAGAGGGGAACCCTCCTACACTGCTGGTGGGAATGCAAGCTGGTGCAACCACTCTGGAAAACAGTGTGGAGGTTCCTCAAAACACTGAAAATAGAGCTACCCTACGACCCAGCAATTGCACTCCTGGGTATATATCCTAAGGATACAAACGTGGTGCTCCAAAGGGGCACGTGCCCCCAAATGTTTATAGCAGCAATGTCCACAATAGCCAAACTGTGGAAAGAGCCTAGATGTCCATCAACAGATCAATGGATAAAGAAGATGTGGTATATATACACAATGGAATACTATACAGCCATCAAAAGACATGAAATCTTGCCATTTGCGACGACGTGGATGGAACTAGAGGGTATCATGCTTAGCGAAATAAGTCAATCGGAGAAAGACAACTATCATATGATCTCTTTGATATGAGGAAGTGGAGATGCAAGGCGGGGGGGGTTGGGGGGAGGTAGGAAAAGAAAAAATGAAAAGATGGGATTGGGAGGGAGACAAACCATAAAAGACTCAATCTCAAGAAACAGACTGAGGGTTGCGGGGGGGAGGGGAGACGGGAGAGGGTGGTGGGGAAATGGACATTGGGGAGGGTATGGGCTATGATGAGTGCTGTGAAATGTGTAAACCTGACGATTCACAGACCTGTACCCCTGGGGATAAAAATACATTATATGTTTATTAAAATAAAAAAATTTAAAAAAAATAATAAAATAAAATAAATAAAAAAAATTTCCCTGCAATTTACATTTTCATCTGTAATTGTATCTATAAACATCAAAGATAAAAGGAACAACACCATGAAGAAAAATCTGAAAGTATTTCCTTTATAAGCTATTTCAAACTATTCTCAACAAATATAAAAAGCATTAAGACCCTCGTGGTATGTAGAGGCAGAAAGACAAAGATATACACAAACATCCTATAATGACAAAATGCTACTAAAGGTAGGGAAAGTATTATTAATTTTCAACATATTTATGTTTCAGCCTCAGTTCTATCAGAGATGGACAGTGTCATCCCAGGGCATTTAACTCACTGAATTTAAGGAAAACCAATAACCATACTTAAGAAGAATTTGAAATATGCAAATAAGACTGCAGGTTCCTTTAATACAAGAACTTACTCATCTTTACTTAAGTATGTAAGTACTTAACCTACTCATCTTTAGACATCATAGCTTTGTACAGAGTTCCTTATACATAGTAGACACATGCAAGAGCTATCTGATGAATGATGATTCTTGTAACAAGATTAATATTTTTAAAAATCACTAAATTCTACCTCTGAATCTAATACTACACCATATTGTAACTAACTAGAATTTAAATAAAATCTTGAAAGAAAAAATATCATAGTGTGAATGGTACCAGTATTCACTGGAAAGTTCACTAAGCTTCAAATTATAACTACCAAGTTCATCTACCAAATTTGTTGCTAAGTATATTTAATCCCTACCAGGGGTTTTAGTTTTTTTAATTATCATTTTAGACTAGAAATGTCCATCCTTTCTACCTCATAGAAGAAATTTTGAATAAATAAAACGAGGTGTGTGAAGGCTGCAAAAATCTTGGAAGAAAAGTATACTACAGAAAAGTATACTACAAACTCTACAATTCTACACAGACTAAGTCAAAACCACCCCACCCAACCATTACCCGTAAGCTGTAGATACATATTTTTAATGGAATTAAAAATATGCTGGAATTTAAAAAACTAGAGCCAAAGTAGACCACTACAATCTAAACTATAGTCCATTGTCTCAGCAAATCCACAGTTTTTCTTCTCCCTTGAAATAGCCCAATTCTTATAGATTTGATCTAGCCTCATCAAATTAAATAGCTTGTCCAGGTTTGCAAAGCAGATGTGTCTAAAGAACCAGATGGTGTCCAAAACATTAATGTCATATTGGTATTTAGTATATAACCTCAAAACAACATGTTGTAGCTAATTTTAGTCAACAGTAATTAGATGATTTTTAAAAGCCACCCCCAAATTTTCTGTATTAATCCTCTGAGTCGTAACTTAACAAATGGAGAAAGGTATAAAGCTATGGAGCAAGCTGGAAGCAAAACATAGAATAAACAGCCCCTGAAATTTAAGCCAGTCTTTGTTTAATTCATTCATGTGCCTACTCAGTACATCTACAATAGTACCTAACACACTTAAGACATTAAGCAAGTATGTGTTGAATGAACTGCAGAAATGTCACGATTTTGGCATGTCCAAGCCTGATTATTTGCCTCTTCATAGAGAAACTATTAAAACTTTGATGTCAATGATGTCTGTAATTATATTCTTAGTTCAGCTTTTTGACTACAGTAGTACAGATTAATTATTGTAAAGCATCATTTGAAATCAAGCACAATTTCACCTTTCTTGAAAAAATATTAGTTTGCTTTTCAAAAATTTCTTTCAGATCGTTTCCAATTTTCAACCAAAAATAAAATAAGCAAAATAAAATGTATCTGGAAAATGAGTAAGTTAAAACTCTGAGGGGATAATTTCATGTTTTTTTTTTCCTAGTGAAGCACTCAATTTTAAGTAAAATATTACTTTAAATTTTGCAAGGATATTAAACTATTAGCACATCTTATAATATAGCCTCAACTTTTCTAACATATTGAAAGTGAGTTTGTTATTCAAAAGGAGAACCCCTTGACCGAGATACACATGGAAAAATGATGAATCTCAGTCCTTTCACCAACTAATTCATCCATTTTTTTTTCCCCATGAACTCTACATCCCTGTTTTACAGATAAAGAAACAGACACTGAGGTTAAGAAACTGGCCCCAACACACATGAAAAGACTCAGTGGAACAAAGAACTGAATTCAGATCCACCCACTTTGTTCCTGGTTTGTCTTATCTGTTTCAACCCAATAAAGCAGATTTCTCTTCATGAACTAAGCACATATTCTATTTGTAAAGCCACTTAATTATTTGCTCATTCGTCATTTATTCAACTAATATTTACTGAATGCACACTTCATTCTAGACACTGCTCTAGGAGCGGGGGATACAGAGTGAACAAAACAGACATGCGTCTGACTCTCCTGAACTACATTACTGCCGAGGGGATACAGAGACTGGGGAGGACAAGGAGGTTTGAAATGTAGACAGCAAACCACTTCTGATGGTGTTACTGGCTGTAAAAGAAAAAAAAAAAAAAAAAAAACACGATAAAAAGGATCCAAAAAATAGAAAAGAAAATTTTTAGAAAGGCTAGTCAAGAAAGAGCTCTATGGAGAGGCACAAATAAGAACTGCCACCAGCAAACAAAAATTCAGTCATATAGAATATCTGAGGGAATTTTCCATCAAAGAAAAGAGTGCAAAGTCCAAGGCGGGACTAAGGCTGATGAGCTCAGGAACTAGCAAAAAGGCCAGTGTGGATCATATGAACTAGAGAATTCCATTAGATGCTACAGCTATTGTCAACTTCTTTTTATCTGTAACCAGGTCAAATTTCTCGCCACAGGGCCTATGTTCTTATTGACCCCTAGACTTGAAAAGTGAATCAGAGATCAGAAAAGTGGGTAGAGGACCAGAATCATGGAGAACCATGAAAAGGCATTTTCATTCTATTCTAACTATAGTGAAAAACCCCGAAAAGATTTAAACAAGGAAGCATCTATAATCTGTTTTTTTTTTTATTATTTTTGAACAGCACTGCAAAGTACCAAAAGCACTCAAATACTATCAAAGTTCTCCATCAATGGACAATTTGTGAAAGAATAAAAATATGTAGCATTGATCTTTGTGCGCTACTCATATACAAGTAAATTGGGAACTTATAATTAACATACCATGCATAAAATTTTTTTTATCCAGTAGAAGTAAGAGTTAGGCCATTTTCCTATCTGGTAATGAAGGGTTAAGTTAAAACTGAGTTTTTCATATTCTCACAAAAAGTGCCACAGATATACTATAAGTATACCTGGCAAGTAATACATACTTGAACTTCATCTGGATACTCTATTAGCATGCAGTTCTTCTATAATACTTAAGTTTATCCAGTTTTTAAAAAATATTTATTTATTTGACAGAGAGAGATCACAAGTACGCAGAGAGGCAGGCAGAGAGAGAGCGAGGAGGAAGCAGGCTCCCTGCGGAGCAGAGAGCCCGATGTGGGACTCGATCCCAGGACCCCGAGATCACGACCTGACCCGAAGGCAGAGGCTTAACCCACTGAGCCACCCAGGCACCCCAAGTTTATCCATTTTATAAATTAACTGGAAACAAAGGCTGTAAAAATGAAGACAAAGGTGTCCAAATGAGGGCAGCTGACTAGATTTGGCTCCAAATGTTGAGTTTGGTTTCTAACTTGTCTTAATGTTCAACAACTCTTGACTAACCAAAAACTAGCTCTTGCCAATTTTGGGGTCTAAGACATCAATCTATAGCTCTGATGGCTTGTAGTGTGGAGGAAAAAATATCGTATGTCATACAAACAGATATTATACATGTATGTATGTATTTGTGTATTTATTTTTAAGTTTTTTTTTATTTATTCATTTGACAGACAGAGATCACAAGCAGGCAGGGAGGCAGGAAGAGAGAGATGGGGTGGAGGAAGCAGGCTCCCCGCTGAGCAGAGAGCCCGATGAGGGGCTTGATCCCAGGACCCTGAGATCATGACCTGAGCCCAAGGCAGAGGCTTAACCCACTAAGCCACCTAGGTGCCCCTGTATGTATGTATTTAAAAGCTTCTGATCAGTGACCTAGTAATCCAGTTGAGGTATATGATATGGATATCTTAGAAGAGAACATTAGACTATCCCTGAAAACAACATTTAGACATTTTAGAAAATTTTGTTGGGCTACAAAAAGAAATAATGTGATTAAATCCTATCAATGACAGGTGATTTAAAAACGCACTGTAAAAAGGAATAGGGAATAATAACTCTCTAGAATAAAGACTTCGATCTGAACTTAAGGCTTTCATTTATTCAAAATTGGCTCCAAATTCAAGTGTAGGTCCATGGTCTCCTACTACCCAGGCTGGCAGAAATTAGGTCCCAGAAATTCAACCCTTGAGGAGAATGAAGGTGCATTTTTCTCCAAAGTATGTCTGAGGAGTGATAGTGATGGACTTAGTCATACTTTTTTTTTCAGAAAATGGGACAGAAACGACTACCTAAAATCATGGAAAAAATTGATTAAAAAACAAAAGATTTCTTTCTTCCTTGCCCTTCATTTAAAAAAGGAAAATTAAGAAGGTCATGTTGAGTCTGTTGAAAATTTATACTTTTACAGTTCTCAAGTATTTGGAATTGCAGTGATCCTCAGGTTTTTCTATGTATTTGAATTACAGTGCCATGGTACTATACAATTCAAAAAGAAAAATGTTAAATTATGGGTGTAGATCTAAACATGGAAATTCAATATAGTCTAGCCATGTTATAAAGTGCTTTGGAAGCTGTGAAAGCCAAAGAAAATCTTCAGGACAGAGGGAATCATTCCTGTTGGCCTTGTTGTTAAGGGATTCTAGTAACCTAAGAGTTGTTACCTCAAACACCACAAAAGTCTCCCAGTGAAAATTTCTTTTGTGCCATGGACAACACATTAAAATTAAGAAGTTTCTAAAATTAAGCACAGCACAGAGGCTTTGCATGTCTGCCTCCAGATACTTTAAACTTCTGAAAAGCGGCCACATGGATATGCCTCACCCTCAGATGCCACGGTATTGTTCCCTGTGACTTCAGTAAGAGCTACAGTTTCAGTGAAGAAAGAAAGAAAGAAAGAAAGAAAGAGAAAGAAACGGAAAAAAGAATTATGACTAAACAAAGCAACTGGTTGCACTGAAGAACTATGCATCTGATTTTCTGATATATCAGAGACCTTGGAAAAGAAGAAACCCATCTGAATGTTGGAAATATTTGGCTTAAATGCACATGCATTAATATCCCAAGGAGGCAGGGTAATTTGTTGAGTAGAATCCTGCATCAAGGTTTGAGATGCTTGGCTTTTTTTTTTTTTTTAAGATTTTATTTATTTATTTGACAGAGATCACAAGTAGGCAGAGAGGCAGGCAGAGAGAAAGAGGGAAGCAGGCTATCTGCTGAGCAGAGAACCCGATGTGGGGCTCGATCCCAGGACCCTGGGATCATGACCTGCGCCGAAGGCAGAGGCTTTAACCCAATGAGCCACCCAGGCGCCCCGAGATGCTTGGCTTTTATATAAAACTTCTCCTCAGCCTATACGTGTTTGATAAAGCACTGTGCTTCTCTATGTCTCAGATTCCTTATCTCATAAATGGGGAGAATAACAGAGTTTCATCTCTGCCAATGATAAAGGAGTTCTAGGAAATTATGACTGTTAATATAATTCTTTATACTGATACTTCAAAATCACACTGTTCTAACCATTTGCTGGTATCTGAGAACTAAATTCCTCACTTTCTCATGACAAATAAAACTGACGCTACGTGGATTCAAGTTAGGATCAACATTATTTTTTTATTACCAGATTTAAGATCATTAAAGTAAAGAATTTTCCTCCAAACTAATCAAGATTCATCATTCACCCAATATAGATTTCAAAGATTAGAAAAGAACGTGTTTTCCCACTGTTAAAGCTATCAACATGGAGAGAGATGTGAGGTTTCATGAAAACACATTTTATTAGAGGACATACTGACAAAGATTAAATTTTCCTTTTTGTTTTCTTTTGATCATAAAAAGAATAACATTGATTATAAGGTAAGATCCTTGAACTGGGTTCTTTTCCAGTTAAAACTTAGCCATATATTACAAAAGTGATAATATTTAAGGTGATATGTAAAATATTTCAAATCTACTGGACTGGGCACCCAACAATCAGAAGTCCCATCCCCAGAACAGAGAGCAGGTGTCAAGGGCCTCCTCCAACACCAAGCTCCGGCTTGATTGTACAGGATGAGGGAGAAGCCCCCAAAATGGATTAAAGTGGTTCACAAGAACTATTAATATACTAACTGCTATAGAAGTACTTCACTATTAGAAAATGGAACAAAGTGGTGCTTGCTGGCTGAACATTAGCCTACATTAGGTTGTTACAGTGGATTAATTACTAAAAACATTTGGTTACATGAATTTCCTGCTAAACAAAAAATAGAATAACCCTTGAACTTGGTGCTTCCATATCTTTTGAATTTTATATTGCATACATATGTTATCTTGTCAAAAAATATTTTGAAAATAATAGAGTAAATCCTCCTGTGGCCTAAAAATTAATCCTTGGTATAAAAATATATATTCTTATCTATCAAGTATCCCCAAAGCTGATTAACAAGAACTTAAAGATAAAATCAAATCCAGCCTTCTATTCTGATACTGGGTTGCACACTAATTACAAATGTCACAGACATCTCAATATTTCACTGGATATTATATCTCTGCTTTCCTTCCTCAGAGTCTGTGTTTTATAGTTCAGAGGAAAGAATACAGCTAACCATTCCTTTCTTACATCCTTTCAAACAGGCAAAAGATTTAAAAAATTAAAGCAGCTTTTTGGGTACATACCCTCATGTGGACTTGGAAAATTAAATGAGTATATGAGTAACTTTCACCAGTTTATCTTTTCTGCCTCTAAGAGCTATGGTATGCAGTCTTTCACTAACTGGAATATTGGTGGCCAATAAAAAAATGAATAACAACAAATCTATTACACATACACATCAATTTTTTCCCCTGAAGTCCAATTACATAACACTTTTCAGGGACTAAGACTGAAAATGCCTGAATCCAGATAGACCTTGATGACAATTCAGTTCATTGGAATAAGAAGAGATTAAGAACCACATAACTGATATGCTACATTGACTGGAATAGTTACAGAAATGATACCTTCTATAGATACTACTATATAATCACTCTTCCAGCATCATTACTAGATATAGAAACCTGTTGAATAAGCTTGGATAAAAGGAAGATTTGAAAAAAACTTACTATCCCATGAGAACAGGTCAAGCTTCATCTGGTCAATGGGGAAAGACAATATTTTACCGGACAGAAGATACTTATGACAGAGTAGCCTGGATTTTTACGATAATAAACAAAAATCTGTAATTAATCAACAAACCCAGGTGGATAGGACTGATATTGATAAAATTTTCAAATCTCATCAACAGTAGTTACAAATATTAATCTGATGAGATATAAAAACTGAACCTATGGCATTCAAAGTACATTTTAGAAGGTAAGCCAAAAATAACCAAGTGGAAAAGGCAGGTCTTACATGTCTTAAGAAACAGCTAACTACATAAATCCTACTCATTATTATTATTTTTTTTTAATCTTTGGAGGTATTTTTCAAGATCTGCTCTGCAGCAAAAACTTGAAATATATATCCTCAATACAGCATGAAGTATTCCTCCCTTCATTCCTTTGACTGTCAGGCTGATGTACCAGTCACAGTATAAAAAAGCAAGCTTTAAATATATATTAGAACAAGTTCTCCTGCAAGATTTCCAATGCTTTTTGGTTTTGGCCTGGCTGGAAAAACCACAAGAATAGCCTTGCATGCAAAATTCTGGCTTAGCCCAAGAACCTCAGAAGGCACACAAGAACTATTCTCAACTACCAAACTTTCTCAATCTCTACTGAGGTTAAGTTTGGTGGGAGGGATAAGAAGGGACAAGCCAAGTCGTTAGTTCCAAACCAATCATAGTATCTAGCATGCTGTTAGGCCAAAGTCTATTGGCAACAGCAAACATCCGTATTTGTCCAGGAAAAATCTGATCATACGATAAAAGCTGGAATTTATGAGAATCCTTGTTCAATCAAATAACTGAAACTATAAATTTATTTCATACCTTTGGGTTAACAAAACAATGGAACTCAAAAAAAAAGGTATATGACAGGTCTCACACATCTTAATACTTATTTCTCCCCTCTCTGCATAAAAAGTCAGCAATCTTTAATCAAGGAAAAATATCAAAAGAAGAGAAAACAAAGTTGTTTCCCCCTCCTTGGAACAGAACTTTATACAATACAAGTAATTCTACACCCTGGGAAAAACTGGTCTCCTAGATGTAATATGCTCTCCCTTATAAAACAGTACAAACAACTCAAGAGTTCAAATAAAATACTAGCAAGTAGATGCCTTTGAAAAATGGAATACAGTAGGCATGTGATACTCCACCCCGGCATTTAACATACGGTACATTGCTAAAATTCAAAGCAATCCTTACCAAAAGGTAGTTCAGACATAACTTAAACTTTACATAAAATGCAGAAGATGGACACTCTCAATAAAGCTGAGGTTCGTTAACATGGGAAATGAATATATCAAGAATTTTAATCAAGATAACTTGAGAATAACTTATGTTTATGAAACAATTTTGTATCATTTTCTACCATGAGTAGCAGACACTTCATGTGCCCAATACATTAAAACTCAGGTGTATCTTAGCCAATACTCTCATACTTAAACATAATAAGAAGAGAAAACAAATATATCAGAAAATTCTCTTTGTGAGATGTTCTTAGACTAGAGAAGAATCTACCCATTATTCTTATTTTCTCATTAAAGTAGTCAAGACAGTACTTCAAGCACTACTCATGTGTCAAGCACTCTTTGGGTTTTAGCATCTGGTTTACAATATACTGCATTAAACATCATCACATCAGTCAAGATTCAGAAACAAAGTAAAAGAGGAATGGGTGTGTGTGTTTAAATGTCTATTTTAGTGGAGACACCTTGAGATGTGCAGATATAGTTTTGTAAAGACACTTTGCCTGGCCAAATGTGTGTATACAAAACATCAGGGGGAGAAAAGAAAGCTCTAAATTTTGAGAAGTCTGCATAGAAAACTTTCCTAGTTTTAAGATGAATGTGATGACCAGGAACTAATTTTCATATCACCAAAAAACTGACACAAAAAAATGTTTAGATGAGGAACCCACAAGAGGGCCTAGACACATAATACGTGTTAAGTCAGTACAGTTACAAATTAATTGGTGTTTGCATTTTTCTTTTTTGCCTTTTTCAGGCTATTCTGATCACCATTTTTGCTAATCTGTCAACTACGTCAAAATTTAATAAATTTCAATACTTCTCATGCTTGCTCTGATTTGGAAGATATCTGAATTCCTTACATTTAAACAACAAAAATAGATAATTTAATCTTAAAAATACACACGTTGTGATGGAACCAAGAAAATAACCGGTAAATGTAACTTCAGGATGAAATTAAAAACTTGGTATAGAAGATTTTCAAAAGGGAAAACTCTTTTTCTAACTTCTCTACCTCAAAGCAAATACCACACACACACACACACACACACACACACACACACACACAGTCTCTCTCTCACAAACACACACACACACAAGGAAGGGAGGAGGAATCTGTTGTCACTGTCTGTATACAGTAGCAAAACAAAAATGTTAACCAAGAAATATGTTCCTATCTTATTTGTGTTAAACTGGAATTTTTAATGAACTAGGCTCAAAGTAAGATAAAATAAAAACAACATGTTGAACTTGATTTCCTGAGTACTTTCCACTCACTGTAACAGCATGTTAGCAATAGTCCCAGCTTTGAACTTCAGCACAGTGAGTCAACTACAGCTTTCTTTGGAAAATTCTCTCCAAAAGTTATTTAGGATAAAAAGAAAATTCATTTTAAGAATGTGTCAGCATCTAAAAAACAGCTTTAAGTCAAGGACTTATACACATGCATTAATTGAATCCCTGTATAATGAGATACTTCTGAAAAGAGAAACAAGCAACAAACATATTCGTGTAAGAGGTAGAGAGCGAGATACTTTCTCTTTAAAAAATAAGACATCTTATTCCTTAAGTTACAGAATTATATCTGTTTTAGCTAATACACCTGTATTTTCCCCATGTATGACTTTCTCTGATAGTCCCTCTTTGCTATTATACCAATTCTCCACTATAAAGAAGATTTTTCTTACTGTGATCACTAATCCCACATTGGGGAAAACAGGACACAAGTTTAAAAAAAGGAAAAAAAAAACTTATTGCTGAATAAATTCTAGTTTTTTGGTCACAGCAAAAACTTTTGTTTCTTTTTTAACTTTCAAAAACAAAGACTAGTCCATCCTACAGTCGCTGAAATTCTGTTAGAGTATCTCTCATCTTTCTTGTACAGAAGAATTTCCCAGTGATTTCAACAGGAAACACACACATATACACAACCTGGACAGGTTCAATATTAGATGACAAAACGGGGAAATGATGGCAACAGGCTGAAACAGAATATTCTGACAGGCCAATAAATATGAAGGAACAAGACAATGATTAACTCACACCTACCACGGGGGCAGTAGAATGACTTTTAGAACTTTAAAGAAAATACGGATACTTATGTACCACCAATAACAAATGATTTAGAATTTTTGGAGAGAAAATCTGCCTTGGCATATGCATTTTAAAAAATCATCACATGGCACCTGGGTGGCTCAGTTGGTTAAATGTTTGCCTTCAGCTCAAGTCATGATCTCAGGGTCCTGGGATCAAGCCCCAAGTTGGGCTCTCTGCTCAGTGGGGAGCCTACTTCTCCCTTTCCCTCTGCCTCTCCCCCTCCTTGTGTGCTTTCTCTCTCAAATAAATAAATAAATCTTAAAAGAAAAAAAAAAAAAGGCATCATGAGTAATTTATTACGTACTGCAAATGGTGGGAACCAAAGGATTAAGAAATCCTGATCAGTGAAAACTGTTAAAGTCATCTTAAGCAAAAAAGCATTATAGTAATGCAACTACCCATTAACTTAAAAAAAATTAAGACAGTCTACATCATGGATAATAATCCTTGATAGAGAAAACTATAGACATAAAAGAATTGCTAAGTCTGAGCCAGTGCATGTAACGAAGAATGACAATTTAAAGACAAAAGCCCAATGAAACAAGTAAAGGAAAATTCTTATGTAAACAATCTTAGATGTGGCATGCTCCTATGGAAAGCCTTCCAAGATCTACATTTATTTTACTGTTGTTAATTATCAGTATAAAAGATTTTTTAAATTATGACATGGAAGAAAAAGTAAACAAAATTAAGTAAACATTATGGGAAAAGTTGGCATATATAGCACATTAGCTTAATTTGAGCTTTGTTTTCTTCTGTACTTTAGCAGAATTTCACATGTCCTTTCATCAATCTGGAGCAAGCTATTTATTTTCTAAATGATCAGAAGAATGCTGGCTTTTTAACAGGAGCCCAGGAATATGCAGGGCTGGTCCACAATCTCTTTCCCTTAAGTGGATAGTTCTAAAAAGAAAACTGAAACAAGAATTCACAATGTATCATTTTGAAAAGTAAACTCATTACTAATCAGCTGTAAAATAATGGCAATGCGTCAAAATTGCTATGCTAGAAAATTGGTATACCAATAACTATAACAACTAGTATTTATTAACGGCATTATTATTATTAGCCAAGTAATATACGTTATCTCACTGGATCCTCACAATGCTCCTATGGATAGGTTCTATGGTTTATTCCCCCATTTACTCAAGAGGAAATTAAAATTCATATGTAAGAAACTGCCCAAGGTCATCCTGTTCCTAAGTACCAGAAATGGGGCTTTGATCAAGGCCTGATTGACTTCAAAATAATCAGTTAGTTCTACTAACAGAAGTACTTGGCAGTCCCAAAGTAGAAAGTTTTGCAGAAATGCAACACTCTTTTGGGAATTCATAGATTAAAAAAATATAAATTATTATATATCATTATTAAAGGTAGAAAAAGTTAAGAATATGAGTACATAAAACATAATAAGAGTACAAAATAACTTTGGATCTTCAAGTTGTTTAAATACGGATATTTACCAAGTTCCTGCAGTGGATGGTTTGAAGTTGTAAAATGAGGAGTTACAAAATAACTGAATTCCAATTTGATGAGGTCAGCTAAACACATGGATACCTTGTTTTATTGTGCTTCATCTCATTTTGCTTCACAGGTATTGTGCTTTTTATAGATTGAAGGCTTGTGGCAACCCACGTGAAGCAAGTGTATCAATGTCATTTTCTCAAAAGCATTTCTTCATTTCATGTCTTTGTGTCCCATTTTGGTAATTCTCATTATTTTAAACTTTTTCATTATTATTACACCTAAATTGCTACAATCTCCTAAAAAAAAAACTTTAGCAGGAGTTCCTTCTTGTGGATGAGCAAAGAAAGTGGTTTCTTGAGGTGGAATCTACTCTTGGTAAAATGCTGTTGAGATAGTTGAAATGGCAAGAAAGAATATTACATCAACTCAGCTGATAAAGCAATAGAGATTTTGAGAGGACTACCTCCAATTTCAAAGGAAGTTCTACTATGGGTAAAATGCTATCAAACAGCATTGCATGTTACAGAGAAATCATTCATAGAAGGAAGAGTAAAACAATGCAGCAAACTTCACCATTATCTGATTTTAAGAAATGGCCACAGATGCCTCAACCTTCAGCAACCACCACCCTGATGAGTCAGCAGCCATCAACATCGAGGCAAGACCCTCCACCAGCAAAAAGAAGTTATGGCTAGCTGAAATCTCAATGATGGTTAAGCATTTTAGCAATAAAGTATTTTTAGTGAAGGTACATACTTTTCTGGACATAATGCTACTACACACTTAACAGACTACAGTATGGTGTAAACATGACTTTTATATGCACTGGGAAACCAAAAAATTCATTTGAATCACTTTACTGTTATATTCACTTTACTGTGGAGGTCTGGAACCAAACCCACAATATACCCAAGTTATGTCTACACAGGGCTAATTAAAGGTGAATCAGAACTTTTAATTCTTTGTGAAAAGTTGAAATCATAACACAGCTTATTTCTATTTTTTAATTAGAAACTGTTGATCACATCATTTGGGAACTTTAATAAGTGCTATTTCATTTGAGTGTATTAGGTGCACAAATGTGCTAAGCAAATGAATTAGAACTTAAGGGTTTTTTTTTTCCTTTCATTTGATTACCAATATTAAAAAAAGTAAGACTGGCATTTAAATCATTAAGCTTTAAATTAGTATTTAAATCCATGGCAATTTGCTGAAACAAAACCCAAAGCATATTCTAAAATGTGTAAGTGGTATAATATCAGAATTTACTCATGTAAAAAAAAAAAGTCACATTTTAGAAAAGCATTAGAAAAAGAAATCAGCAACAATCCAAAGGTTGATGTACTCATATATGACAGGATGGTGTACACAAATCCTCAACCCTTGTCAATACAGAGAGAGATAAAAAGAATGTCATGGCTCCTAGATATTCCCTGATCCCAGGATAACTTGTTAAGTGAAGAACATATGTAATAAGTAATCACTATTTTAATACATATTAAAATAAATAAGGGGGGTGGTCTGGGATTTCTGGAATGTTAATGTTAAGAGCTCAGAGAATTCTCTAACTTCATGTATCTTTTAAGCAAGAACAAGCATTCAAAGTCACTGGACATTTATCAAAGGGCTTACAATAAATTGAGCAGCATTTATTAAACAAAGTTTATAGAAACCTTGTAAGAACAGAAGGAAATTATGATACTCAATCTAGAACTTCACCCATTCACCCACAGCTGAGCCTTGCAGAAGAACAATTTCAACAGGCTCAGCAGCTGAGTGACAGCTCCCATCTTTCCCAACCTATTAGTGTAAAAATCATTCCTGGTGGTCTTGGCAGCTGGTGAACATTAATAGATCCTATGTTCCATAGCTCTATGCTGCAGAAGGCTTACATCACATAAATAGGGCAGCTGGTAAAAAAATACAATTCTTTTCTGCACAGCTCTGTATTGCAGGACAGCTGCTCGGATGGGCTCAGAAGACAAATGCCAGTTCCCATCTCTAGTATGTTCCTAAGGTAAAAGAATTATTCCAGAGATATTTAACAGCTATAAACACTTGACAATCCCTTCCTCATGAACTCTGTATTACAGAAGATCTATACTGAGCAATGGTGGCAGCCATGTAGCAGAACTGTACCTACCCTCTCGCCCTCATGCATAGCTGCCAACTGTAAAAGAAGGATCTGGGTGAGGAAGCCAATGAAGAGAAAATTAAGCATCCTATTCTTCCAGGGCCTGTGCACAGTCCATAGGTTCTACAACAGGGAAGGGTTATAGCAAGGCTCTAGCACACAAAGCACCCATAGCAAAGGGAATGATCTATAACTGACGTATAAGTGAATCAGGCTGGGGATCAATGGATATTCTAGGGCACTGTCACAAACATTAGAGCAATAAACTAGAAATTAACAGAAACTAACAGCTACTTATGATAAAACATAGACAAGTCAGAATCACAAAAGAGAGTCCAGGAAAGAGATAGTTAAAGAAAGCATGGTTCTAAAACAGTCATTTCTCATAGTCAGAAATAATATGTAAATATCCATTTTACTCTACAAAAGCTGCACAATTAAAAAAAAATGAACTTCACTAAACAATCAACAAACAAAAGCACAAAGTCTTCGGAGGACTGAAGACACAAAGTTGCTACTATATTTTATCTAAAATGTCTAGTTTTCAATAAAAAATTACTAGACATGAAAAGAACTATTAAACTGTGTCACATACACAGGGAAAACAGGAGTCAACAGAAACTGCCTTTGATGTGGTCTACACATTACTTAGCAGAAAAAGACTTCAAAGCACCTATTGAAAAAATGTTTGAAGAACTAAAGAGAACAATGCTTAAATAATTAAATAACATCTAGTAAAATACACACTATCAATAAAGAAGGATTTGTACAAAAGAAACAACGGGAAATTCTGGAGTGGAAACGTAGAACAAAAAAATGAAAAATTTTGTAGGTAAAATGCTATCAAACAGCATTGCATGTTACAGAGAAATCATTCATAAAAGAAACAGTCAATCGATGTGGCAAACTTCAGAGAAGTTCTCCACCACAGAGAAATGTTGTTTTATTTTAAGAAACTGCCACAGCCACCCCAACCTTCAGCAGCCACCACCCTGATCAGTCAGCAGCCATCATCATCGAGGCAAAACCCTCTACCAGCAAAAAAGATATTATGACTAGCTGAAATCTCAGATGATGGTTAAGCATTTTTTAGCAATAAATTATTTTTTGTAGCTTCTAAATATTAGGTTTGAACTGAGAGAAAAATAATCAGTAAATCTGAAGAAGTATCAATAAAGACTGTGAAACCTGAACTACAGAGTTTAAATAATGAGGAAAAATGAATAGAGCCTCAGAAAAGTGTGAGACAGTATTAAGCAGACCAACATGTACATAGGGAAAGTAACACAAAGGAAGAAGAGAATAAAAAATATTTAAAGAAATAATGGCTGAAAACTCCCCACAGTGACAAAATACAATCTATACATATAAGAAGCTCAATGACTTCCATGTAGGAAAAACTAAAAGAGATACACACCCAGACATATTACAATCAAAATGCTAAAAGACAAAAACAGAAACAATTTGAAAAGAGTAGAAAAATGATTCATCACATACAAGATAACCACGAAAAAATTAAGAGCTTACTTCTCATTAGAAATAATGAAAGAGAGAAGGTAATGGGATGACATTTTCAAAGTGCTAAAACTAAACAAAAAACTTGTCTCACGAGAATCTTATATCCAACAAAAGGAAATAAAAAAGCTTTTAAAAGTAGAAAACTATCTTTAAAGAATGAAAATGAACAAAAGCTACTTCAAGATAATTCATTGTTAGCAGACATAACTTACAGTAAATACTATAGATGTTCTTAAAGCTAAAACAAGTAAAATCAGACAATAACTCAATCCACATGAATAAAGCATGCCAGTAAAGTTAATCATGTAGGTAGTTTTAAAAGACAATATAATTGGTTATTTCTGCTCTGTTCTTCTCTTAATTGATTTAAAAAGCAATTACATTTTAAAAAGGTGCATAACCGTATTCGTACAAGAGACAATTTAGATTCAAAGATACAAACTGGTTCAAAATAAAAGGATGGGATAAGTTCTATTTTTAATTTCTTAAGGAACCTCCACACTGTTTTCCAAAGTGGCTGCACCAGCTTGCATTCCCACCAACAGTGTAAGAGGGTTCCCCTTTCTCCACATCCTCTCCAACACTTGTTGTTTCTTGTCTTGTTAATTTTGGCCATTCTCACTGGTATAAGGTGGTATCTTAATGTGGTTTTGATTTGAATCTTCCTGATGGCTAATGATGATGGATGGGACTGGAGGAGATTATGCTGAGTGAAATAAGTCAAGGAGAGAGTCAATTATCAGATGGTTTCACTTACTTGTGGCACATAAGGAATAACATGGAGGACATTAGGACAAGGACAGGAGAAATGAGTTGGAGGAACTCAGAGCAGGAGACGAACCATAAGAGACTGTGGACTCTGAGAAACAAAGGGTTTTGGAGGGGAAGGGGGTGACGGATTGGGTGAGCGGGGTGGTGGGTATTGTGGAGGGCACTTATTGCATGGAGCATTGGGCGTGGTGCATAAACAACGAATCTGGGAACACTGAAAAAATAAAATCAAATTTAAAAAAAAATTAATATAATGGGAAAATGGGAGAATGATGGGAAAAGATACACCATGCAAATAAAAAACTATAGCAGAGCTGGAGTGGCTATACTAATGTCAGAAAAAACAAACAAACAAACCAGACTTTAAAAGGAAAAAAAATCATACCAGAGCATCTTACAAGAATAAAAGGGTCAATAGATTAGGAAGATACAATACTTAAAAACATATGCAGTGAACAAAACATATGAAACAAAATGTGACAGAATAACAAAGAGTTCAACAATAATGGATACTTTGATATCCATACAATCAATAAAGGACAGAAAAACTAAGCATATTACCAACAGCAGATGGAAGAGTTAAACAACACTATGAACCAACTGAATGCACCTGGAGACATCTACAGAATATTCACCCCCAATCAAAATCATCAAAGTGAGTTTTCCAACCAAAGGAAATTAAATTAGAAATTAATAACAGCCAGAAATTTGGGGAATTCATATATATAAATTACACACTTTTCTAAAGAAACAATGTATTAAGGAAGAAATCACAATGAGGATTATAAATTCTTTTACATGAACAAAAATGAAAATACAACATACAAACTTATGGGATGAAATTAATAAGAATCAAGGGGAAAACATAAATGTTTATTAAAAAGAAAAAGATATTAATCAGAAAAAGGTATTACATATTTCACCTACTTATCAATTTTAACAAACTAGAAAAACAACAAAGTTAAGGCCAAAGTAAGCAGAAGGCTATGCAAAATAAAGGTTAGAGTGGAAATTAGTAAATAAGAGAACAGAAAATGGCAGAAAATGAACAAAACCAAAAGTTAATTATTTGAAGACACAAACAAAATGAAGAAACCTTTAGATAAATTGACCAAATGGAGAAGAGGGAAGACTCAAACTACAAAATGAGAAATGAAAGAGGAGACAGCGCTATTTACCTTATAAAAATAAAAGCACTGTAAGAGCATACTATAAACAACTACATGCTAAAAATTAGATCACTTAGATATAAGAACTAAATTCCTAGAAAAACAAAATTACCAAACTCAGGAAGAAAAGAAAGATCACTAACAGGCGACTGAATTTATTTAAAAAACACAAAACAAAAAACTCTCACGCAGAAAAATCCAGTATCACATGGTTATATTGGTGAATTCTACAATTCTTAATAATTAATACTGATCCTTTATAAACTCTTCCAAAAAATTAAAGAAAGGAGAACATATCCTAACTCATTTTGAGTAAAGTATTATATTGATAGCAAATACTATACTGATAGTATTATACTGATATTAGGTGCCTGCAAGACACCAAAGAAAATGACAAACCAATATCTTATGAATAAAGATACAAAATACTCAACAAAATATTAACAAACTGATTGATGCAACACATAAAAAAATTATACACCATGACCAAGTGAGATTATCTCAGGAATGCAAAACAGATTTAACATCCAAAAATCAAGTAGAATATACCATATTATAAGGAAAAAATTATCATTTCAAAAGACACAAATAGCACTGGGTAAAATTCTGTAACCTTTCATGATTAAAAAATGTTTTTCAATAAACTGGAAATAGAAAGTAATTTCTTCAACTTAATGAAGATCATCTATTTACAACCCACTTGTAACAAGATACTTAAATGGTTAATAACTGTCGCCCTAAGATCATGTATATTCTTGCAGCTCTTATTCAAATTGTATTGGAGGTCTTGCCAGGACAATCAGGCAAGGAAAAAAAATAAAAGGCACCCAGACTGGAAAGAGGTGCAGGTGGCAAGTGGCATGATCTAATATATAGAAAATCCTAATAAATCTATTAAAAAACTATTAGAACTAATGAACATATATATCAGAACAAATAAACAAAATCAATCCTGTCCTGTTATTATTAATCATATTATTATATGCTAGCATTGAAAAATCTGAACATGAAATTAATAGGAACAATTCATTTTATAATATCATTAAAAAGAATACAGTGAAAACTATAATAGATGATAAAATAAATGGCAAGATATTTCATAATTATGTATCAGAAAACTTAATACTATTAAAATGGCAATACTTCCCAAACTGGTCTACATATTCAATGCAAATACAAATCAAATCCCATTAGGATGTTTTTCAAAATTCATGTACTGATACTAAAACTCATATGAAAATGTAAGTGACTTAGAAAAGCCAAAAAAATTGGAACAACAACAAAGTTGGACAATATACATTTCCCCAAATCAAAAACTTACTATAAAGCTACAGTAATAAAAAGTGTGGTAACAGCATTGAGACAGACATATAGTTCAATGAAAAGGAATTAAGAGACTACAGATAAATCCCCACACAGACAGTTAATTTTTGACAAAGATCCCAACACAATTCAATGAGGAAAGGACAGTCTTTTCAACAAATGATGTTGGAAACAACTGGATATGCACATTAAAAAAAAAAAGAAAGAAAGAAAGAAAGAGTTCCATCCCTTCTTCATATCACAACAATAATTAACTCAAAATGGATCAAGATCTAAAATGCCAATTAAATGCAATAGGAGGCTAATTTTTTTTTTTTAATGGAAAATAACAAGTGTTGGTATGGATGGAGAGAAACGAGAACCCTCAGTCACTGCTGGCTGGAATATAAAATAGTGCAGCCAGAAACATTCCGGCAGTTCCTCAAAATGTTAAACATAGATAGCCATACAATCCAGTAATTCCAACCCTAGGTATATACCAAGGAGAATTGCAAATATACATCCACACAGTGTTATTTACAATAGTTGAAAAATGAACACAATCCAAATGAGATTAATGATGAAAGGATAAATAAAATGTGGTATACCCATACAATGGAATATTACTGGACAATAAAAAAGGAATGAAATACTAACACATGCAACAACGTGCATGAACATCGAAAATATGCTAAGTGAAAGTCAATCAAAAAAATCACAAAATGTATGATTCTATTTATACAAAATGTCCAGAAGATGCAAATCTATAGTGACATAATATAGATTAATGGTTACCAAGGGCTAGAAAACAGGTGGTTGGGCAAGGAGTGAAGAATGACTGTTAAAGGATATAAGGTTTCAGGCAGGGTGTTGAAAATGCTCTGAAATTACATTGTGGTGATGACTGTATAATTCTGTGAATATACTAAAAACAAGAGAATTATAAACTTTAAATTGGTGAATTCTGTAATATGTGAACTATATCTCAATAAAGATGTTCAAAACAAAAATTAAAAAATATTAAAATATCACTAGCTTACTCAAAATCAAAATACATGATTAGTAAACTTTCCTCTGTGATGATAATTACTGATTAATTCAGGCTCTTAGAAATCACAGTAACAAATGGAGAAAAAGCCTTTTCTATTACATTTTAAACTCATTATGATTTTTGAAATACAAATGTAAAGTAGCTCCAAATGATTTTGATAGTTTATAATTTTGCAACCAAACTCTAAAGAAATCTCAAGTTTTACCATGGAATAGATTGTAGGTAGGAGTAAATAAATCTGCGATACTACCAAATTAAAAAAAAATCACACCATTGCTGGTGTTAGCCTTTTATCAGTTCAAGTTAAGTTTATGTCTGTCCCTCTTCCTTGTTTACAATATAATTTTCTTTTTTTTTTTTTAAGATTTTATTTATTTATTTGAGAGAGAGAGAGAGCACAAGCAGGGAAGCAGCAGAGGGAGAGGGAGAAGCAGGCTCCCTGCTGAGCAGGGAGCATGACTTGGGGCTTGATCCCAGGACACTGAGGTCATGACCTGAGCTGAAGGCAGACACTTAACCCACTGAGCCACCCAGGCAGCCCTACAATATAATTTTCTTCAATTTTCCTTTACATACATTAAGAACCACATTGAACAATGTTACATATTTTTAATTTAACAAATATAATTTAGAAAACTGAAAAAAAAAAGAAAGTCTATTGCATTTATCCACAATCTTGTCCTTTCCTTTGTTCTTTCCCAATGTTCCAAAATTCCTTCCTTTATTAATTCCCTTTGGTTTGGATAACTTCCTTAGCCATTCTCTTAGAGTAGGTTTGCTATGACAAATCCTCTTACTTTTCCTTTATCTGAGAACATCTTGATTTCTTCCCTTCATTGCAGAAACATATTTTCATCGGATATAAAAATCTGAGTAGACACTTATTTTCGTTCAGTGTTGTTCCATTTCCCTCTGGCCTCCCTGGTTTCTGATGAAAAATCCAATGTAAATCTAATTGATTTCCTGTAGGTCAAATGCCATCTTTCTCCACTGCTTTCAAGATTTTTTTTTTCTTTGTCTTTAGTTTTTAGATGTTTGACTATAATGTGTGTAGCAGTCAGGGTCCCTAGAGAAATAGAACCAAAGGATGTATATACAGAGAGAAAGACTGACTTTAAGAAATTGGCTCCCAGAAAAGTGAACACTGGCAAATTTAATTATCTGCAGGGTAGAATGGCAGACTGGAGATCCAGAGAAGAGCCAATGCTGCAGTTCAAGTCTAAAAGGCTGATAGCAAAATACCTTATTGATGAGGTTCTATTAAAACCTTCTAACCTTCTAACAGTTGGGTGAGAATCACCCACTCATGGAGGGCAATCTGCTTTACTCAAGGTCCACAAATACAAATGTCAGTTGATCTTATGTGGAACCAATCCTAACAAAAATATCCAGAATAATGTTTGACCAATATCGGGGCATCATGGCCTAACCAACTTAACACATAAAATTAAGAATCACAGTGGGTCTTAGTGGTTTTTACTTGTTTTGATTTTGGTATTATTATTATTTTGGTTAATCCTGTTTAAGAGTTCACTCAGCTTCTTGAATATGTAGTTTTATTTCTTTAGCCAAATTTGGGAAATTTTCAGCCAGTATTTCTTTGAATATATTTTCAGCTCTATCCTCTTTCTCCTCTTTTTCCAGGATTCTGATGACATGAATTTTAGATCTTTTGTTATAATCACACAGGTATCCTTAAATCCTTGCTCATTTGTTTTGAGTCTATTTTCTCTCTACTGTTCAAACTGGGTGACTTATATTTGCTATTTTCAAGTTCATTCAAGTTCATGGGTTATTTCCCATTTTTCCATTATGACATTGAGCCCATATACTGAATTTTTTTTGTATTGTATTTTTAAGTTCTAAAATTTTCATTTGGTTCTTTCTATATATAATCTATTTCTTCGCTGAAGACTTTCTATTCTTTTGCTGAGACTTCCTATTTTTTTCATTTGTCTCAAGCATATACATAATTGCTTGTTAAAACATTTTTATGATGGACACTTAAAATCCTTGTCAGATAATTTTAACATTGGTGTCACCTCAGTGTTAGCTTCTGTTCATTATCTTGTTTTCACTCAAGATGAGATATTCTTGTTTCAGTATGGGTACTGATTTTCAATTGAAATTTGGGTATTTTAAATTTTGCTTTAGGCAGACTTCCTCTGATAAGACTTACTCCAACAGGGCAAGAGGGGAACAGCCAGGTACTAAATCCAGGTTCCTGACTCATTCTCCACTGATACTCAGGGCAGGGGAAACAAGAATCTCCTCATTATTGCTGGACATGGCTGGGAGTTCAGCACACAAAGCCTTCAATGACTTCACTCCAGCTGACAGAAGCAGGGCTGCCATCTTATTGTTCCCCAAATAACCTTCACTGACACTTTAGAGGGCTGACCTTACTACCACTGAGCAATAATAAAAGCCTTGACTTTCCTTAAACATCTGTGGGTACCTTGATAGTACAGAAAGTGGCTCACTACCATCAGGGTAGGGTGAAGTCTAGGCTTCCTACACGGCCTACCCTGACACTTGGGAGGAGAGGATTTATTGTCCCGTGGGACTGAAAATCAGCCTTCTCTGAAGTCTCCCAACGGAGAAGAGGAAAGCTATCTCACAGTAGCCTAGGGAAGGTGAAAGTCTACAACCCTTAACCAGCTTTTGTTGGCTGGACTGGAGGGTGGTGCCACATTATGTTCTGGGTGTTTGGTGGGAGTAAAATGGTTATTATCTAAGAGTCTTGCTACCTGGAGGCTTTCCTGGTCTTTTGGACGGAGACAGCAGCCTTTTCTTAGAATTTGTCATCAGTGCCTATTTGGTACTTCTGGGTTGTTCACTTCTCCAGAACCGAATCAACTAAATTAAGGAAGAAGAAAATCCAGGGACCCCAGTGTCATGTAGTTACCTGGATCCCAGAGTCCCTAGGCAGTCTGCCTTCTGTCTTTCAGGATTTTAAGTCTGTTCTATACATAATGTCCAAGGATTTTTTTTAGCTGTATAGCAGGAAAAATAGTTGGGGGGTGGAGGGGTGGGCGGGATCTACTTCACCTTTCTGGAAGGAATGATTAACATAAAAATAATGCATCTTCCTGCCTGTTAATTTTTAGGCTTTTATCATTCTTATCTTATTTCATTTGTATTTTTCACTATCTTTTCTAACGATTTTTTTTTCCATATTCCTCAACTCAGCTTGGACAGGGCAAAATGACTTAGAACATCTAGTCCAAGATAACCGACCGCAAGAATATAAGATCCCTAAAAGCCAGGAATGGTAGTAAAAAGGTACAAATTTCTCTAGTCTAGTTGCATATTTGAGCAAATGCCTTCACGGGAAGGAGGGGTAAAAGTCAAAGCATCAAGAGAAGCTATGGTTTTCGGTGACTTACTACCTACATATGATCCGTGCATGTGCATGGGTGGATGTGTAATATATATTCCATTGGACCAAAGAACTATCTTCTTCAGTGCTATATCCACAAGAGTCTCTGGCATAATGAAGGAAGTCAGTGTTTCTTGAATTAAGTAAAGAGTAAATCAAAGAGAATGTTCATACAACTTCTGTTAGCAATAGTAATTAGAAGTTGTATTTTCATTTGTTTTTGAGTTATCTAATAATTCATAAATCATCCATCAAAATATTTATATACTTTAGCAAAAGGAAGCTTTAAAAGATATCAACAAAAAGTAAGTCAATGTCTAAAAAAGAGACACATAATACAGTAATTATCACACGACCATCTCAAGTTTGAATTTCAAATGGAAAAAAAATATATTGTTTCTTTTTCTGTTCCATAGTGGGTCACAAATCAACACTTAAATTATAAAGACATCTAACCTACGAGGAAACCAATGCCTCTTTTTCCTACCTGAAGTACTTTATTTTTTCCTATCTTACTTTGAAGTTGATTCTCCATATGTTTTTAGAACATACCAACTGAAAACGTTATATAATTAATGTATCAGATCTTATTCCTTCTCACAGTAATATAACATCATTGTACAAAAATATGAAGATCATCAATAAATCAATATGGAATGCTATATGAAATGTATTTATACAAAGTTCCCTGCTACAAAACTTTATCTAGTTTAACTGACAATAAGTATATGACAAATTAAATATAATTTTGTAGGCTACTTGACTTGATTCCTAATCCTGTTAAGCAAATCATGATACCCAATGCTTGAAACTTTAAATCCTCTCCAAATGGATATCAAATAATGATACCAGACAAAAAAGAGGTGAAATGAGTAGTTCTCAACCAAGTTTCTCCAAATTACAATTTGTAAAATGTATTGGCAAAATTCTCACTTATGCTTTTAACCTCATTAGTTGTCAGTATCAAAAGCAATACACAATAAACGTGTTTTCAGCAAATGAAATATGTGGAGGTAGAATCAGAAAAGAATTTAAAATATCAAACATGGAGCTGTCCAGAAAAACACAAGTTCAAACACAACGTAAATGCTTTTAAAACATTTGAGAATTCATAAATAAAAATAAGTAAAATACAAATTCACCCAAGAATATATCATTTAATTCACCAGGAGAATTATATAAATTCCAGTTTTCTAATTCTTCCCACCCTTAGCTTAGGGAGGGGGAAGATGATAGTTCAAAATAGATCCTATACTTTTACCCAATTCAATAACTGTTAAGCTGATTGACATTAGTAGAGCTAAAATTTCACAATATTATAAAAAGAGCCAATAATCACAGCTGCAAAAAGCTGACATTTTTTAATGACCATCTTGACAATGGCACGAGTTTCTATATTGGGTGTGGTCATAAAAATGACCTTTTATGTCCCAACACATATCTACTACACTATTTACCTTGGGTTTAAAAAAAAGAAGTACTTTTAGTTAAATTAATTCTGGGTACACTTCTTTTTCTACTTTTATCCAAATGACTTGTCATAAGAAGCTTTTTGACACTATATTACTAGCTAACTAAAATGACATTAATTTCCACCAAGCCCAAGGATGAAGTTTAATCAACAGAAAATTTCTGTATTTTGGGATGCCTGGGTGGCTCACAGCAGGTTAAGCGGCTACATTCGACTCAGGTCATGATCCCAGGGTCCTGGGATCAAGCCCTAATTCGGGGACCCTGCTCAGCAGGGAGCCTGCTTCTCTCTTTTCTGCTCCCCTGCTTGTGTTCTCTCTCTGTCAAATAAATAAATAAAATCTAAAAAAAAAAAAAAAATTTCTGTATTCTACATGTGGTAGAAGGATTTTTTTTTTAAAAAAACTTTTACTGTAGTAAAGAATAACCAAGAACAAACTAAATGCTTACCTATACTGGTACAGTTAAACCAATTATGGTATGTGTATACATATATATATATATATATGTATGTATATACATACATATACATCCTGTGGAATACTATAGAACAAAAAATAAGTTCATATGTACTGATACTAAAATACAAATCATATTGAATAAATACAGAAAGAAAAGAATGGATTGAGTGGAATAACATTTCCTGTAAAAACAAATCAAAAAAGTATATAATACAGTATTAGCATATGTACATATGCAAAAATGGAGACAATCCTCTAGAAGGCTCACATCAAACTGCTAATAGTGGCTACCTCTGGGGAGAATTGTCTGAATGTAATTTCAGCAAGAATATATTCCTCTATTTTTTGTGGGGGAAAAAAAATGACTTACCATGAAATTTAGGGGGAAAAGGACTTTATTTTTAGCATGAAAATAAAATCTTTATTTTCAGTTATTACCCACCAATAAGAGAAAGTTAGGTTCACAATATTGGCTCTTGACACAATGTGAACTAGAAAGCAAAATTACATCCATCAGATACAACTAATGGACCAACTTTTTGAAGTTCAGACTATCTTGAAAGCTTGCAACATGCCAGTCCTCAGTTTGCTTTAAATGATTAAGCTTATGCATAGAATCAAAGAATAATGTTCTGTGTATCTCTGATATTGACATTTATCATGATTTCTATAACAATATTCATACAAATTTTCTCTCTTAATCCCCTTTACCCACAATATTTTTCAGATGCATGTATCATGCCTTTTTTCATCTAAAAGAGGTAGAAACACAGTATAGATGCAAGCTAATCTAGTAATTAATTCTATAGAATTTTGTTCTTGAACTCCTTCAGCTGTATATTCTATATCCGGGATGCTGTTCTGTTCTGCACTTCTCCGGTGCAGAACAGCATCCAGCATTACCTTTGTAATCTACTAAGTGAGCTTTCAACAAACACTTATTGGTCAATTGAAAAGAATTCTATACTAAAATAAGACTACAGTCATTCTATAATTGCATATGTTTGCATATGCCAATGTGAACAAGCTTTTTTCCTAAAGTATGCCACAGTTTAAAAGACAGAGAAAGCAGACTCCCAAACCTCTACCTTATATTCATCCACAATAATGCTGAGAGCTTCATGACCAGCTTTCCTCATGTCTTCCAATTCTTGTTTGTGTTTTTCCTGAAAAACAAAAACAAAAAAATGAAATCATGGTTTCTTCTATTGTTTACAAAATAAAACCATTGACTCTTGCATCCGAGAATGATTGAGTGGTTTGTGGCATACTGATGCTGCTAAAAAACAATGAGAAAAAATAAAGTTTTCTTTAAAACCATTAGGGAGGACTGAAGCAATGAAAAACAACAGGAAAACAATAACTGCGAGAGGAAAATCATACTGAGAGGTGAGATAATACAGAGCAATGGTGTTATCTCTTGGGGCATATGGCAATTCTGCTCCAGGATCAAGAGCCAGGAGGGACTGTTTTACTTCAATAAGCTCAGGCCTCTACATATTTTTTATTAGTTCTCCAGTAATATACACATACCAATAGTTTAATACATAACCAAGTTAGAGAACTGCTGGGTTAAGGTGACCAATCCCCCATTCTATCTTCTTAGCAAAGGAATAGATGAACTCTCTTTGGAGAATGTTAACATTCTACAGAGCCATTCTAATTTTTCAAACACTCTGTACAGTTTTCAATACAAAAGTACCAAAGCTGACAAAAGATGAGATCAAAAACACAGAAAACAGAAAAGACAAAAGGAATAGGCCCATGAATGATTTAGATGGTATCAAAACGTTTAAAATATGTTACGATTCAGGGGCACAGTTGGTTAAGCATCTGACTTTTGGTTTCAACTCAGGTCATGATCTCAGTGTCATGAGATCCCAGCCCCAGGTCAGGATCCGCACTCAGTGCTGAGTCAGCTTGGGATTCTCTCTCCAGTTCCCTCTCCCTCTGCCCCTCCTGCTCATGTCCTCTCTCTTTCTAAAATAAGTAAATAAATCTTTAAAAAAATATGCATGATTCATATGTTAAAGAAAGTAGAGAAGAACTGAAGAAAATGGATAGGATACAGATTTTCATCAGAGAACTGGAAATCATGAGATAGAAATTTTACAGCTGAGAAATATGCACTATTAATAACTCAACAGATGACATAAACAGTAGATGAACACAGCAGGAAGCAGGATTAGAGAACTAAAAGAGTGGGGGATAAAAGAGATTAGAGTGAGAAGAGGAATAAAACTATGGGAAATATAAAAAACAAATCTAAAATGACAAATGGGACAGAGTAAAAAGATTAAATAGACATGCAACAAAAGAATCGTTTAAAAAATAATCTAAAATAAGACAAAAAATGAAATGTAGCAAGATGATAAATAAAATAATGGAGAAAAATGAAAATTTATATCATACATGAATTAGGTCATAACATGAACCTACAGCTATTTCTAAAAAAAACCAATTAAGATATAAATACATCCAAAAATTAAATTTTAGATAAAATTAAAAAAACCCTAAGAAAAAGCACAACTTACCAAAATGTTTAAAAGACAAAATAAAAAAATCTTAAGTCTTTATTTGTGTAAAAAAAATTGAATTTATTAATTAAAAAACAAACAACAACAAAAAAACACAAGAAAACCTCTGACCAAGGAATTTCTAAGCCTAGATGACTTAACAGGTGATTTTAATAAATTTAAGAAAGAAATAAGAGAAATCTTACACAAACTCTTCCAGAGAATAGGAAATGAGGGAATATTTCCCCACATCTCTTATTAGGACAGCATATCCCTTATACTTAACTCTGCAGATATTAAAAAGAATAAAAAATTATGAACCACTCTTTTATAAGTATAGAAACAAATTCTAAACAAAAAATGAGCCAATTGAGTCTAACAATATATAAATAGAATAACCTCTCAATCAAGGATTTACTTTAGGAATATCAGCTTCGGAGAAGTGCTATACACTGTTTCAGGCTTGAATCACAAAAAACCTTCCACACAATCTTCCACGAACTCCTTTTCTTCCCCTATTTGCTTGCTGGATGCCAATGCCCAAGATGACAACAAAAGCCAGGTTCTGCAGAGGGCATAGCCTCTGCCAGCCTGAAATCCTGAATGACTGCAAGGAATAACTGCATCATCACCTCAATGGACTTTGGGAGAAAATTAAATCTCAACTATATTTAGGATAAAAGATAATATCAATAATTTTTGTCCATTTACTGATTCCACTTGCTTATTTATCATCTCTCCTTAGTTATAGTACCTTACTGATTTAACAGGTTCTATTTCATTATTAACATCTAATTTCCCTTCCTGGGATATCCCTTTATATACCTTAGTGTGGCTAAATCACTATTTCCCAAAATTGCCATAATATTAAAAAAAAAAATCACCGAGGGCACTTGTTATAAATATGGATTTTTGTTGGTGTAATTATCAATCTATGGCTCATGGCAGCAATCCTTCTGGAGTCATTTTTCCATTTCTATGAGAGTTGTTTCCATAAAAACTAAATAACATAACAGTCCAAATACCTGGTTAATCAAGTTATGTACTCTATTACACTAAAACCAAGGGAACAAAGAAGGGCATCACTATCAACTCATCACTTTGGATCTCCCATTCATGTCAGGTTATCTCACAAAAAACTTGAGATTTTCATAAAAGAACCTATGGAGGGCAAAAAGCATCAATCCATGTGCTAAGTACTTCTCTTACTTTTCAAGATTAAAAAACATGCAAATAGAAATAGATATTCTCACATCTCCTTTCCACATCATAGTGGATCATCTCACACAGTTCTTGGAATGCATATGTTTGTTTCACTTTCAGGCCAGTGATATATAAGCAGCTCACATAAAATAGCCAAATATGGTCAAACTGTGGACATTAACAACATACTTTAACATATGAAACCTCAGACAAACCCTGAAGGAAATACCTTGAACTTGACTAAAACCAGCATTTTCCAAACTTAAGTAATCAAATACTAATTTACGTTTTTTCTCTCTTGAGAATACCTATTATTAACTAATCTCTTCAGTTTAGAATTGAGAAAAACTGAGAACCAAAAAGGTCAAAAAGCTATTTAGAATTAATTAGTCTGAGAAAAACAAATTAACCTAGATCCATTAAGTAAAACTGAGAATGTATTCTACTTTTACCTAATTAATTACAAATTAGAGATGAATATGAATCATTGCAATGATCAAGTTTGATAATTAGTAACTATAGTCCTGAACAAGGACATAAATCAAAAAAGTATTGGTGTGCTATTAAAAAAGCACAGAGTACAATGTACTAAGCAATGAACATAAAAGGCATTTTCTTAAAGACATTTCATAAGTAATCGAAATGCTCTATGACACATTTTAACTGACAATGAACATTTTATAAATGGCTATATCTTCTAGAGAGAAGGAATATTAATTCAGTGCTTTGTATAGTATCTGAGAACATATCAGCTATCAGCAAATATGTTGGATTATGCTGAAATTCTCAGTACTGACATAATGGATTTCTATAATCATTCTAGATATCTGTTATCTAGATATCTAGATAAATTTAAAGATAAATTTTGACTGTTATATTTAATATGTACTTCATAAATTTTTAAAAATGATATAGTCAGTAATATTCACCATAATTCAAGGTAGAAAATGTAGACTCTCCAAGTACTATGAAATTTATAGTCGCCAATCACCTAAAATTCTCCCTGATGCTATCATTTAATATCAAATTTTCTCAGTAAGCATTATATTTAATTTACACTGTTACTATGTGCCAGACTGCTAGGCTCTGGGGATAAAGTGATAATTAAAATATAATAGTTATCTTCAGTCTGGTAACATATAAGACTGAGTAACCAGTGTTACATTAATCCAAAGCCAGATAAAGAAAATATAAGAAAAGTACAAAGCAATGAGCCCTATAAATATAGATGTAATACTCTTTAATAAAATGGCAACAAACAGAATCCAACAGCATTTTAATAGGATTATGCACTAAGGACGAAGTGGAATTTATCTCAGGAATGCCAAGGTGGTTCAAAACACATACATCAATCCATTTAATACACCATTTTAAAACAAAAAAGGAAAATAATAAACCCACATGACCATCTCAGTATGGAGGAAAACAATGACAAGATCAAACATATTTCTTGATTAAAAAAAATACTCAATAGGGGCGCCCGGGTGGCTCATTCATTAAGCGTCTGCCTTCGGCCCAGGTCATGATCCCAGGGCCCTGAGATCAAGCCCCACCTCGGGCTCCCTATTCAGTGGGAAGCCTACTTCTCCCTCTCTCACTCCCCCTGCTTGTCTTCCCTCTCTTGCTGTGTCTCTCTCCATCAAATAAATAAAAATATTTAAAAAAAAAATACTCAATAAACTAAAAATAGGAAGCAACAACTTCAACCTGAGAAGGGGCATCTGTGCTAACATCATATTATTGGCAAGAGACTAAAACTTTAACATCAGAAACAGGACAAGAATGAACACCCTGGACACTTCTACTTAACATTGTACTGAAGGTCTAGCAAAGGCATTAGGCAAGAAAAATAAACAAAAGGCATCTTAAGTAATTACTAGATTACAAATGAGGAAGTGAAACTATCCCTATTTGCAGATGTGATTTTATATATACTGGTAATAATTACTAGATCCAATAAGCAATATACTATTAAATCTAATAAACAAGTTCAGCAAAGTTGTAAGATACAAAGTCAACACACAAAAGTCATGTTTATTTTTAGACACTTATAGTGAACAATCCAAACATGAAATCAGGAAAAAAATTCCACTTACAATAGAATGAAAAAAAAAAATACTTAGGAATAAATTTTACCAAAGAAATATAAAAAAATCAAGAAATATTTTTAAAAAATCAAGAAAAAAATTCCACTTACAATAGAATGAAAAAAAAAATACTTAGGAATAAATTTTACCAAAGGAAAAAAAAAACTTTTACACTAAAAACTGTATAAAAATTATAGAATCTTAATAAATGGTAAGATATCCTGTGTTACTAGAATGGAAGATTTAATGTGTTAAGTGTGACTAATCCCCAAATTTATCTACAGATTCAGTATAATCTCTATCGAGATTTTAGTGGCTTTATTTTGCAGAAAGAGATAAGCTGATCCTAAAATTCACATAGAATTGCAAGGGATGGGGCACCTGGGTAGCTCAGTTGGTTAAGCATCCAACTCTTGATCTCAGCTCAGGTCTTCATTGCAGGGTCCTGAGTTCAAGTTCAAGTCCCACATTGGGCTCCATGCCCAGCCCATATTTTATGGGAAAAAAATAAAAGGCACAAGAATTGCAAGGGATTATGAATAGCTAAAACAATTTTGAAAAAGATGATCAAAGTTGCAGGACTGATATTTTCTAATTACAAAATTTAGCACAAAGCTGCAGTGACCAAACATTGTGGTATTGGCATAAAGACAGAGACTGATTTCAGTGGAAAATAAAAATGAGAGTTCCAAAATTAGCTTTTATGGCCATAATCAATTGATTTTTTACAAAGTGACAAGACAGTTCAATAGCAAAGAAATAATCTTATCAACAAATGAGGGTGGGGCAACTGAATCCACATACAAAAGAATAAATCTGGAACCCCACCTTGCATGATATATAAAAATTAACTAAAAATGGAATACCTAAATATAAATGCTAAAATTATCAAGCTCTTAAAGGAAAAATAGATGCATATCTTTGTAATCTTGGATTAGGCAACAGTTTCTGAAAATATAATATATGGCAGAAGCACAAGTAAGAAAGAAAAAAATAAGTGAATTAGATTTCACCAAAACTTAAAACTTCTGTGAATCAAAGGACATGAATAAGAAGGTAAAAAGGCAACACACTCAGTATTTGCAAATAATATATTTGATAAAGGTCTAGTATCCAGAATATATTAATTAGTAAGTCTCATAACTCAGCAACAAAAAGATAAGTCAAATTTTAAGATGGGCAATGAACTTAAATATTTCTCCAAAGACACAGATGCCCAACAACATTAGCTATTATGGAGCTTCAAGTTGAAATTACTCACATCCACTAGGATAACTATAATAGAAAACGAAGAAAATTAAGTGTTAGCAAGGAGGTGAAGAAATTGAAACTATCACATATGGCTGGTAGGGATGTAAAATGGTGCATCCATTTTGCAAAACAGTATGGCAGTTCCTCAAAAAATGAAATAAAGAGTTACCAAATGTCCCAGAAATTGCACTCCTATCTATATACCCAAGGGCATAGATAAAATGTACATTCACATGAAAACTTGTACACAAATGTTCACTATCAACATAATTAATAATAGCCAAAAAGTAGAAACAATGCAAACATCATGTAATGAGCTGGATAAACTACAGCATTATCCATACAATGGAATATTATTCATCCACAAAAGAAATGAAGTACTGACACTTACTACAAACATGGCTAAAACTTGAAAACATTATGCTGTATGGAAATATCCAAACACAAAAGGCTATATATTGCATGATTCCATTTTATATGAAATGTCTAAAACAAGCAAATGCAGAGACAGAAAGTAGATTAGCAGTTGCCAGATACTGGAGGAGAGGGAGATGAGGAGTAACTGCTTAATGCATATGGTGTTTCTTCTTGAGGTGAGAAAAAAATGCCAGGCATTGGATGGGTATCAGTTCAACAATATTGTGAATATACTAAAAACCACTAGATTACATACTTTAAAATGGTTTCAATGGTGAATTTTATGCTATGTGAATTTTATCTCAATACAAAAAAATTGCAAGAAAAAATACTATGTTTTTGTCATTTTAATTTCTAAGCTGAAGGGTGTTTTATTTCTTCTTTCATTTTGAATTCATTTCTAATTTGGTTTCTTTTCTATCAGAGAATCCTGGTTTATTATTTTTTCACTTAGAATTCATTGAAGTGTCTGGAAGATTCCTCATAAATGGACCATGAGAATAACATTCTCTAAGTTTTTGAATGCAGAGAACTATGTGCAGCTTTTATTTTTTTTTAAAGATTTTATTTATTTATTTGACAGACAGAGATCACAAGCAGACAGAGAGGCAGACAGAGAGAGGAGGAAGCAGGCCCCCCGCTGAGCAGAGAGCCAGATGTGGGGCTCGATCCCAGGACCCTGGGATCATGACCCGAGCCGAAGGCAGAGGCCTCAACCCACTGAGCCACCCAGGTGCCCCTATGTGCAGCTTTTAAAACTGAAAGTCAGAAACACCTGGGCGGCTCAGTCAGTTAAGGGTGTGCCTTAGGCTCAGGTCACGATCCCCTGGGATCCAGTCCCACATTAGGCTCCTTGCTCAGCTGGGAGCCTGCTTCTCCCTCTTCCTGCCACTCCCCCCGCTTGTGTGTGCTCACTCGCACTCCCTCTCTCTCTGACAAATAAATAAACAAAATCTTTGAAATTGAAAATCAGTGGTATATAAATCCTGAATTCACATCTTTTCCTTGAGCATCTTAATTGTGTTACATTATTCTTTGGCATAAAGTGTGTTTTCTAAAAGTCTGACGTGGATCTAATCTTCTTTACCTTGTATCTTGGTTGCCTATAATTTATTTCCGAAATTGGGTCACTTTTGAGAGTGAAAGGGGTTAACATTTATAATCACAATAGGGAAACAGGCATAAATATAGACTGTCCTGGGCAAACTAACAAGCAAAGTGATTATATTTACAGAGTTCTGCAATGTTTTGAATGTTACTTTCTTTGAAGCCACTAGAATATATCCCTAATGGGCTGTTTGGGGTCTGTTTTCCCAGGTATACATATATACTTAAATAAGATCCTACCCGTCTTTTATTTTCTGAAAGTTTGATGAATTTTGTTTTTTCATATAGTTGTTTCATCTCTATAGTATTGTCAAGAACTCTATTTAGACATACACTGGGTCAGTTTTGCTTATTTCCTATAATTACTCCTTTCTCTCAAATCCTTTCTTCATGCATTTGATGTTTTTCATTTTTCTTTTTGCCATCCTTTATTTTTCATTCTTTCTACAGCACTACGTTCTGTCTGCTTTTCTTTTGAGCTTAGCCCTCATTTGGGGAGTTTTTTCTTTTATTTTACTTCTAATTCTTTTTTGTGTCTGTCAGCCCCCTCTTCTTATTTAACTGTGATCTTTTCTCATTTCTGAACCATTTTATTTCTGATTTATGCTAGTCTTCAAAATGCTTCTATCTTTGTACACAGTTCCACCACAATCCTCTTCTCCTACCCATGTTCCAAGCTACTTTCAGGAAGTAAGTAATTCCTTACTCCTGAGTAAGGAATGAGGTGGACCTGAACAACCTCCCTGGGTTTACAATTCTAGGGCTTCCTCTTCTACTGTTATTGTAAGGTAATGAAGTGTGTGTGTGTGTGTGTGTGTGTGTGTGTGTGTGTGTGTAACCAAGGGAGCCATTCCTCCAGTACTTTCTGATACCAGCTTTCTCTGAGCCCCTTCTCTACCAGTACATTCTTCTTCCTTCAATGCATTGTGCTGCTCCTTACGATCTCCCTATCACACATCTCTGTACTTTAAGAAGGGTACTTTCACCAGGTATTTATTTCTAAGAGAAATGAGGGCTCAGAGCATTCTGCCAGTTTCAGCTGCTGGACTCTGATATGTCTTCCAAGTCCTCTCGCTGATGGCAATTGTTCCAACAATTGTTGGCAGCAATCTAAGTCTGGATCACTAAGTGCTCAGGACCACCTGAAGTCCCCTATGTCCCCCCCCATTACTCCAGCACAGATGTGATAGACACATGTATCTCACTGTTGTCAATAGTTCTGCTCCATCAGCTTGTGCTCTAGAGTTCATTTAAATAACTGTCATCTGTTTTTTTTTTAATTGAATATAGTGTTTATGACTTCTTTTTTTTAACTATCTTGGTCTAATTTTGTAAGAAAATCTGAGAAGATTCCAAAACTCTGCAGCCTCTGCTTCGGCCATCACCATGCCAAATCCACCCTTTCCTTCTTGGAATATTTTGTTTACATGTTTCTCTTCCTATCTGTTCCTTCTCAGTCTGTTCTGTTGGCTCCTTCTCATTGTCGCAACTTTGGGATGTGGAAGTTTCCTGGGAATCAGATCTCTTTTACTTCTTCAACCTCTCTCTAATTAATCCTATTACCTTAAATATTATCTATGTATAACTCCTTAATTTATATCTCTAATCTTGCCATGGCTGATCCCCAAATTTATATAACTAGCTACCTATTAAGGTTTTTATATAGATAACTGAAAGGATTCTCAAGTTCAACTTGGGAAGGAGAAATTTTACTTCCGCTGAATATACGTATCTCAAATGGTAACTCATATATAATGTCAGCTCGAAAAATAAGGACTGAATAAAGGAGAGAGAGTGGACAAGATCTGAAGGCCAAATATAATTGGAAAGTGAAAAAGGTGTTTCATTCTTCATCATAGACAGAGAGTTATTTAACATCATAATAAGTATATTAAAAATGTATTTAAAACCTGGTCTTAAAAAGGAGGTTATTAATAGGTTGACATACATATCTACTGAGTGAATGAATGAGATTATAATCAACATTATTTTCTGATACAAGCTCAGCTTATAAATTAGCAAACATTTTTGGACATTTTTTTAATCTATTAAATGAAAGAGTTGGGTTTAATCATTTCTAAAATACCCTTCCAATTTTCTTCATGCTATTCTGTGATATGGTAGACTGAAACTACATCAACCAATCTCCCTTTGCTTACTTCAGGGCTACTGACCGTAATCATACCACCACACTTAACACACAAGGCTGTCCAGTTACCAAAAGAAAACACAAGAATAACCAGATAGTCCTACATGGCCTGAAATTTTTATTTCAAGAATACGGAACCAAAAATTTACAACCTATCTTCAAAAAAGTCAAAACCAAATTTGACCACAATGATAACTTTCTTTCAAAATGTCAAACCCAAAACCATCATTAGAAAGGGAAGATTCAGGAAAATGCCTTCACCTTAAATAAAATTACAGAATTTTTAATTAAACAAAAAGAGACTTGAAAGGTAAGCCATTCCATTGTATTCATTTTATAAATGAGGAAACTGAGGTGTAGAGAGGTCAGGAAGTCTGGTCAAGGTCACTGAGTTCAGTAAGGGTGGGGTGAAGCCTGAATCAGATCTGCTGACAGCCAGCCCAACCTTTACAGAAAAATATCCCATCAAAGACTGAACTCACTTGAGTATATTCCCAACTCTTCATCAACAGATTTGTTTTCTATACAAAACTCAATAATGCACAGACTCATATGTCTTAAGTTATGCCTTCTGATGAAAGCAAGACACTAACTGGTCACTCTTAGTAAAACCTGACCTATTCATTCATCAATTTATTAGTGCCAACCAGAAATTCTGGTCTGACAAAAAAGATGTAAAGTAAGATGCTTTTCAAAGGTTATCAGAAGTCCATTCCAACAACTGTCCACTGCCCATAATCACTCCAGTACTAACTCCTTGACAAAATTATTAAATCCTCACAGATCTAATACCCTTAACATGCCTGGACATGACTAGTATTGAAAAATTATTTGTTGAATACATACATATTGTAAATAGGAACCACACAATAGAATTAGCTCAACAAATAGAAGCAGCCCACAAAAAGGGAAATTAGCAATTTTTAAAAGTAATCATCATTGGTATACTGATAACAAAACTCAATGCAGATATCTGAATCAAGGTTTATACAACTTTTTTAAAGACTAAGCTTATGACACAAACAGATAAACATTTCTCAATTCACATTATATTATTGTTGGCCATTAACAAACCAAGTAGAACCCATATTAATCACAACTAGCAAATCAATCCATGCATAGTAACAGGATCCTGTGCCAGGTTGATGGTTAAAAGCCAGTATTTGATTGATGTACCTGGAATGAAGTACAAGAAAGGAAGAGAGTGGAAGGAAGGAAGGGAGGGAGGGAAGAAAGGAGAGAGGGAGAGAAAGGGAGGCAATGAACTTCAAAGATCAATTAACCACTATATTCCACCTATTAGAAAGCAGTTGCTTCTCACCTTCTAAATTCTTTGGCCAAAAGCAAGTCTATAATTAGACTGAACATGTCTAATTGAGAAAGGTTTCCAATATAGGCTTCACCACTTTCTCTGAAGCCACAAGATTACATCCCTTTTACAACAACTAATCAACTATATTGGATACGGCAGCCATAAACACTTCCAGATATTCCAAAAGGAAATTTACAGGGCAAGAAATCAAAATAAAGATAATGGGGTAACAACCAACCAACGCATTGAAAGGGTTTTGACTGAGAAATGGTATCACCCACCCCCCACTACCAATACACCAAAATCTGTAGACTCTCAACACACCAAAATGGCCTAACTGTAAATGTCAGAGAAGCACAAATAAGAACAGATTATCCTATAAGCATCGACCTTGTCAAAACAGAACAAAAATAACAAAACACCACCTCTCCATATCTCACTAATCCCACATTTGTCAGATGCAACAAGCCTAGCTGGTTTCTAAAAGAAAATTGGTTTCACCGGCATGACGTAGCATTGTGTGACAATAAGTCTTTCGCATTGAATAAATGTCTAATCTCTTATCTCCTCATTCCATCTCATTTCTTAGCCCCTCTATACAATAAGTAACAAATAAAACATGACAAAATCCTTCAAAATCATACCAACTCAGTCTCACAGGCTAATTCAAATATGTAACCAAATATAAAATAGGAGAAAAAAAATAACACAATCTTGTAAGACTCAATCTACAGGTATAAAGTAATATTACATATGGAAATAGAGCACTTTTGCCAGAGCAAACAATACCCAGTACTAAAACAGACCTTGGCTAAAGATACCCAAAATTTTTCAAAGGATTAATTTTCATCTCTGGCCTTACCCATTAATGCCTACCTTAACACACTGCATGGATTTCATCAGCTCTGCTGAATCCTCTCAGTCAAAAATGAGATAACAAAAACTCATTCTGGAAGCTTCCTAACAAACAGTGATGAAGGTATGCAAAGAGTCCCACACTTTATTCATACTCGCATAGGTGTAATTGACTTTTCTATATGCTAACTTAGGAAACCATAGTTAATAATGTTACATGCATGTCTAAACCAAAACTTCAAGGAAAGGACTTAGTAGTAAACAAATGAGGAATAAGCAAGCAGGTGACACATAATTCATCACACTAAAGTGAAAACAACTACTCAATTATGAAATTCATAAATTCATAAAGGGGATGATATGTTTACAGCAGTGCCATTATTATTATCATTATCATTTCCCCATTAGCACAACATCTCCTCTACCAACTACAATCTGTTAAAGAATAAGGGCCAAATTCTGCACAGCCTGAGAATATGGCCTCCTGAACAAGTCTGGCTAAATTCCTGGTTAATTTGTTGAAAGGACTGGCCCTGTTCCAACAGCTACTTCAATGTCACCTTATTATTTGCTTCAGTAGGAAAGGCATAAACTCCACTCTGCACCAAATTTAAAAGAAATTAGTATTTCTCATCAACTTTGTTAAAGTCTTCAAAGGCAAAGAGCTTTGAGAAGCAGATGACCAAAACTAACTCAAGCCAAGCAGGGAGAAAAAGATGGGACATAGAATGGAGGGGGAAAAAAGATAAAGGAAAATAGGAAGGAAGAAAGGATGGAGAAGGGGGCAGGAAGACAAGCACAGAGTTTGCAGTCATAAAATGGGCTGCACCTACTTGTACCAGGTACAACACAGGTACTTTAATGTTCCTTACTTTGAAAGTACTAAAGAAAATTTTTTAGCCAGCTGAGTTAAAGAAAAGATTTATGCCTTATATATATGATAAATTTATAAACATCACACTCATCGATAAGGATGTGAACCTCTCTAAAATTCTTCTAATTTCCTTATGACTTTTTCCATTTTAAGCCTACTGTCCAAAGTCTGACTGTATTTTAATTCTGGTAAAAGAAAGGGTCCTTCTAGTAACATAGCTTCTCAAATATTTAATAGTTTGATCAAGAAAAGAAAAAACAGGGGCACCTGGGTGGCTCAGTGGGTTAAGCTTCTGCCTTTGGCTCAGGTCATGGTCTCAGGGTCCTGGGATCAAGCCCCACATCGGGCTCTCTGCTCAGCGGGGAGCCTGCTTCCCCCTCTCTCTCTGCCTGCCTCTCTGTCTACTTGTGATCTCTGTCAAATAAATAAATAAAGTCTTTTAAAAAAAAAAAGAAAAGAAAAACAGCTTAACAGGAAACATCATTTTATATGTTTTGGTCATTTGTCTTTATAGTCTGTCTTTATATGTTTATTGTCCAAAGTATTAAAATCTGCCATCACATTTTTAAATATCCTGAAATTCATCTTTGGTGATTATGGTCGGTTGAAGATTATGTTCAAGTCCTAATCCCTGATATCTGTGAACGTAATATTTTTTGGAAATAGTGTCTTCACAAAGATTTATTAGGCATCACAAGATAAGATCATCTCTGATTTTAGAGTGAGCCCTAAATAGTAAGATTAGTTTCCTTGTAAGAGAAAGGAGAGCGGTTTGAGACCCAGGGATACAGCAGAGAAGGCTATGGGAAGAAGTGGCAGAAATCGGGTCATGCTGCCACAAGCCAAAGGTCAGCAGTGCGGGAAGAAGCAAGAAGAGGCAGAGGAAGATTCTCCCCCAGCACCGCTGGAGGAAGCACAGCCCTGAGAGAATAAATCTCTGCTGTTCTAGGTCACTAAGTTTGTGGAACTTTGTTATAGCTGCTTTAGGAAACTAATTTTTGGTGCCAAGAATAGGGATCTACTCAAGCAAATACTAAAAATGTGGAAGTAGCTTAGGAATTGGATAATGGATAGAGGCGGGAAGAATTTTACAGTGCAACGTAAGAACCACCTAACTTGTTTTGAGGAGGTGGCTGGTAGAAATATGGATGTGAACCGTGATACTGGTAAGGGTTCAGGAGGAAGTGAAAAGTAGGGTAGAAAAGTTACCAGTTTAGAAAACACAGATCATCATAAACAGCATCTTGGTAGAAATATGAATGCTAAAGAAGCTTCCAGTGATGTCTCAGAAGAAAATGAGATACGTGGTACCGGAAACTAGAAGATAGGTGATCTTTGTTATAAAGTGATAGAAAACTTGGCTCCATGGTGTTCTATTATTGGGTGGAAAGTAAAACTTCCATATTTAACTGAGGAGATTTCTACGCAAAGTGTTGAAGGTGTCGCCTGGTTTCTGCATGCTGCACATGGTGAAACGCAAGAGGAAAGAGATTAATTGAGAAAGGATATGTTAAGCAAAAAGGAAGCAACACTTGATATTTGGGAGGTTCTCAGTCTACTCAAAGTACAAACGATGCTAGAATTAGAAAATCCACACATATGAAACTGCTCTAAATGAAGGTCAACGGTGTGACTGGACAATGTTTACTCAAGAGATTACATATGTGAGTCATGAACCCAATCAAACACCTGCACAGAAGCCAGAAAAACAAATAGGATTGTGCAGAAAGATCTGTGGGGAACCCACTTGTCTAATGGCATAAATCCCCTCAACTTACACAGAAGATCCATGAGGTTTTTAAGAATGTTTTACCAGCAGAATAACAGCAAACCTGGACTGAGATCACCCCTACACAATTACAGTAGAAGAATAAAGGACAATTCTCTGGAGAGGGCAATACAGAAGGTATCTAAACTAGGAACACCAGGAACACATGAGGACAAAACCACCACTAAAAAGAGGAGAATTAGTGAAAGTTCACATATTAAGTATTAAGCCCCCAAATCTTCCCCTATGTCATTGGATTATCCTCACAGGGTAGGAGACTAAACGGGTCTTCTGTACAAACTGTAATAAAATCTACAAGAAAAGATAGGATCAACCATATAATTTGTGGACCCCAGCATGAAATATAAATTTAGAACACTTGTTCAAAAATTAAGAACTTCAAGATGGCAATAGGCATATTGCTAAACTAAGCATGGTACCCCCTGAAATCAAATGGGCCCTGTGCAAATGCACAAGTTGCATGCTCCTGAAGCCAGCCCTGCTTAAAAACACTGACAATGGAAAAGTGGTGACAGTCAACAGCCTTGTCAGAAAACCCTAGTGAAGCCTTCTCTATAAGCCCATTCACCGGCACAGAACTTCCAGCCAACCTTTTGTACCCCACTCTTGAGATAGCTATGGGTCACTCATTTAAAGAAAGACTCTTTAAAAAGGCCAGAACACGGCAAGAGAAAAGAAAAAAAAAAAAAATCTTGGAAGAAATGTTATGTAAGAGTAAAAAAAAATAGTAACATTAACATCCTCAAATAAGATATAGCATCTATAAAACAAGTACCAAATGCTATTTTAAAAAAAATAGGAAGACTCAAGGAACAAACAAAAAGAACTTTTGGGAATTCAAAACATAAAAACATGTATAAAAACATCAGCAGAAGACTTGGGAAATAAAGAGGAAAAAAATAAAGGAAGGGAAATACAGTAAGACAATCCAGTAGGTCCAGGACCCAAATAACAGGTGTTACAGAGAAGAGATAATAGATATTGTTACCCAAATAACAGAGAAGTTATCAAAAGTAAAACAAGGAATTCCCTAGATCTAAACATTATAAACCAAGGGATGGCTAGAGTTCTTCCACAATGGACAAATGTGGGCTAACTTTATCTCTAGAACTAGTGCATACCTCCAGGAAAAACACGACTAGAAAAAAAATCAAAAGAAAAAAACAACAAAACCACAACTAGATCACCCACACAGCTTAATATTTACAATATTGGTTTGTAGAAAGTAAGGAAATTTCCAAAGGGAAAAACTTTAAAAAAAAAAACAATTTTTATACGAGAAGCATTCTTTTTTTTTCTTTTAAAGATTTTATTTCTCTCTCAGGGAGAGAGAAAGCACAGCAGGGGGAGCAGCAGGCAGAGGGAGAAGCAGACTCCCCGCTGAGCAAAGAGCCCAGTGTGGGACTTGATCCCAGGACGCTGGGATCATGACCTGAGCTGAAGGCAGATGCTTAACCTACTGAGTCACCCAGGTGTCCCAATGGGAAGCTTTCCTAAAAGTCAAACTTGTCTCAAAGACAAAGGACATTATATAGGATTTTCAATCCGAATGGTAAGTCCTGGGGTGGCACCAAATAAAAATAACTAGTTATTAGGCAATTAGTAGAAATAGAGACCCTGAAAGTGTGCCCAGTATAGTGCCAAGACAGTTCATACTCCCTGCTCCCAAGAGAAGCTAGCATAAAACACCTGCAAAAGACAGAATTCTCAATTAAGGCCCAGGAATTCAATTACTTGAGATCAAACATATATGGGTTCACAATAAAAATTAATAGAACAATTACATGAAAATATTTATAATGAGTAAGAATACACAAAAAACAATATTCACTTAAAGATAAACAAAAAGTTGATCAAGAAGGGACAATAGGGATGCCTGGGTGGCTCAGTGGATTAAGCCTCTGCCTTTGGCTCAGGTAATCATCTCAGGGTCCTGGTATCAAGCCCTGCATTGGGCTCTCTGCTCCGTAGGGAGCCTGCTTCCCTCTCTCTCTCTGCCTGCTGCTCTGCCTACTTGTGATCTCCCTCTCTGTGTCAAATAAATAAATAAAATCTTTAAAAAAAAATAAAGTCTATAAAAAAATTAAAATAAAAAGAAGGGACAATCAATTATGTGATTTAAGTATCAATGGACATTTACATAAACATTATACTGTAGACACTGAATACTGATATAATCAAATTTATGATATAACCATACTGAAAGAATGAAGAGAATCTAAGTATATATTGGCCACAGAATTTACAACATTTAAAAAACCAAGAAGTAGCAATGTTTCAAGAGTGTAAATGAATAAAGAGGTAAATGAATAAATAACCATAAACCCTAGACTTTCCGTCTTGAGTAACAATGTCTAAATGCACAAAGGTACACGTACAAGGGGACTAAAATAAAAGGTCAGAAACCACTTAAATGTTTACGATGGGAACTTGTTACATAAATGATAGTACATCTATTCAATAGATTATTAAAAAACTCTTACTATGCTGATATGAAATAATCTAAATTATGTTCCTAAGTGAAAGAACACCTTTTTTCCTTTGAAAGTATGGGAGGAAATTAACATCAGCATACCTCAAGGATATTGCTGGTTTAATTTCAGACCACCACTACAAAGGGAATATCACAACAGAGTAAGTCAAATGAACTTTCTGGTTTCTAGTGCATATAAACTATGTTTTCACTTTACCGTAGTCTACTAAGTATGCAGTAGCATTGTCTAAAAATATGTACATATACCTTAATTAAAAAATACTTTACTATTAAAAATATCTACTATCTGAGATTTTAGCAAGTCCTAATCTTTTTGCTGCTGGAGGGTCCTGCCTTGATGTTCATGGCTTTTGACTGGTCAGGGGTTGAGAATGGTTGTTGAAGGCTGGGATATCTGTAGCCATTTCTCAAAATAAGACAGCAGTGAAGTCTGCCACACTGAGTCTTCCTTTCACGAGCTGCTTTCTGCGTAACTTGTGATGCTCTTTGATAGCTCTTCCCCCACAGAACTTTCAGAATTGGAGGCAATCCTCTCAAACCCTGCCACTGCTTTATCAGCTAACGCTGATATGATAGTCCTTTCTTATCATCTCAAAGCTCTTCACAGCATTTCACCAAGAGTAGATTCCACCTTTAAAAAAAAAACAACAACAACATTTTCTCTGCTCATCAGTAAGAGGCAACTCCTAAGCCATTCAAGCTTTATCAGGAGATTGGAGCAATTCGGTCACAACATCAGGTTCCACTTCTAATTCTAGTTCTCTTGCTGTTTCTACCAGACCCACAGTGACTTCTTCCACTGAAATTTTGAGCTCCTCAAAGTCATCTGTGAGGATCGGAATCAATTCTATCCACACTGTTGTTCATGTTACTATTTTGACCTCTTCCCATGAATCACAGATGTTTTTAATGGCATCTAGAATGGTGAATGCTTTCCAGAAGGTTTTCAATTAGCTCGCTCAGATCCATCACAGGAATCACTACCGAGGGCACCTATAGCCTTATGCAATGCATTTCTTAAATAATAAGACTGGAAAGTCAGAATTACTCCTTGATCCATGGGCTACAGCACGGATGTTGTTGGCAGGGCAGGAATACAACACGAATCACATTGTACAAGTCTGTTGAAGCTCTTGGCTGACAAGCTCCATTGTCAATGAGCAGCCATATTTCAAAGGAATCTTTTTTCTAAGCAGGAAAAAAGTGGGCTCTAAATATTTAGTAAACCATGTTATAAACAGACTTGCTGTCATCCAGGCTTTGTTGTTCCACTGATAAAACAGAATACAGGGAGAGTAGATTTAGCATAATTCTTAAAGGCCTTAGGATTTTTGGAATGGCAAATGGGTATTGGCTTCAACTTCAAGTCACCAGTTGCATTAGCCCCTAATAGGAGAGTCAACCTGTCCTTTGAAGATCGGAAGACAGCGCTGAGTTCTTTCTAGCTATGAAAGGGAGCATTAGGGTTAGGGCTGCATCCTCTTCCAACAGAAAGCTGTTTCACCCACAGGGACAATCTGCTGTTTAGTGTCATTAAGAACCTTAGTGAGACCTTCTGGATAACCTGCTGCATCATCTACACCAGCTCTTACTGTTCCACCTGGCATTTTGAGGTTATACAGACTGTTTCCTTCTGAAACCACGTAAACCAAGCTCTGCTGGCTTCCGACTTTTCTTCAGCAGCTTCCTCTCCTCTCTCAGCCTTCATGGAATTAAAGGGAGTTGGGGCCTTGCTCTGGATTAGGCTTCTGTTTAAGGGAATGTCATAGCTGATTTGATCATCTATTCATAGCACTAAAACTTTCTCTATATTAGCAATAAGACTGTTTTACTTTTCATATCATGTATGTCTTTACTGCAGTAGCACTTTTAATTTCCTTCAAGAACTTTCCCTTTGCATTCACAATATGACTAACTGTTTGGTGTAAGAGGCCTAGCTTTCAGTCTGTCTCAGCTTTCAACATCCCTTCATAAGCTTAATCATTTCTAGCTTTTAACTGAAAGTGAGAGATGTGTAATTCTTCCTTTTACTTAGGGGACACTGTAGGGTTATTAATTAACCTAATTTAAATATAGTGTCTCAGGAATAAATAGGGAGGCCTGGATCAGAGGGAGAGAGAACTGGCTGTGTGGTTGGTAGAAGAGTCAGAGCACAAACATTTGTTAAGTTCACTACTTACATGGGCGAAGTTCATTACAATTACAACAGTAATATCAAAGATCACTGATCACGGATTGCCGTAACAAATATAGTAATAATGAAAAAGTCTGAAATATTGTAAGAACTACCAAAATGTAACACAGACACATGAGGTGAGCAAATGCTACTGGAAAGTGACATCAACAAACTTGCTCAAAACCAGGTTGTCAAAAACCTCCAATGCATTTAAAAAAAAAAAAAAAGCAATACCCATGATTTGCCAAAAAGCAAAGTGCAATAAAACAAGACATACCTGTGTTGCAAAAAACTGAAGATGACAGTTCCACCCGAAGATAACACTTCTTACTCATTTAAATCCTATACACTCCCTTATCTATTCAAGGACTTTGAACCGCCCCCCCCATTATTTGATCATCGATTTTCACATTCAACTCAATCAATCCCTATCATAAAAATATGCTACAATATCTTCTTTTTTAGGAAGCTATAATACTTTTTATTAAAAAAAAATTCCCCTTACCCCACATACACTGAAGTGTATCTCTACTCATTGCGCCTCCACTTGCCTTCCTCCCATTCTCTGAAATCCACTCCCACAGACCCTCTTTGCCACCACTATACCAAAACTGCTCACCAAGATAACAAATGGCCTACTGCATTAGTTTTCCACTGCTGCCATACAAATTACTACAAACCTAATGGCTTGTGACAACACCAATTTATTATCTTACAGTTCTGCACATTAGAAGTCAACACTGGTCTCAGAGGGTTAAAATCAAGGTGGTAGCAGGACTGTGCGCCTTCCTAGAGGCTTTAGGTTGGATCCTTTTCCCTGCTATCGCCAGTTCAGTTCCTTGCACACAGTTCCTACATCTCAGAACCAGGCAACAGGCCTCAAATTCTTCTCATGCTTCACTCTGTCTGTCTCACACACGCACGCACACACACACACACACACATGCACACACATACACCCCCAGCCAGGAAAGGCTCTCAACTTTTAACAATTATGTGAGTAAACTGAGCCCACCAAGACAATACAGGATAATTCTATACCTCACAGTCCAGAACCTTAATCACATCCGTAAAGTCCCATCTTCCATACAAGGTAACATGTTCACAGATTCTGGGGTTTAGGGTATGGACATCCGGGGGTGGAGAGGGGCATTATTCTGCCTAACACACCTATACAATAGTAACTTCTCAGTCTTCATCTTAACTAACCTGTCAACATTATTTGACAAACTTGACCACTCTCTCCTTTTTGAAACACTGTCTTCTCTTGGTCAGGAAAACCAACTTCTCAGTTCTCCTTCTACCCTACTGGCCACTTAATCCCAAGTCTCTCTTTACTAATTCCTCTTTATCCTCTCCAAATATTGAAGTGCTTCAAATTCCAGAAGTAATGATAATGAGGATGATGAAGTAACACCAAGATATGTCTACACAGAACTGCAGTTTTCAAAGGAATCCTGAGTGTAATAGGCCAAATAATGGTCCCCCAAAGATAAATACCTCCTAATTCCTGGAACCTGTGACTATATCAGGTTACACAGCAAAGGGGAATTGAGGTAGCAAATGGATTAATCATTGCCATCAGCTGGCTTTTAAATAGGGAGATTATCCCGGCCAGTCCAACATCATCACAAGAGTCCTTGAATGTGGATGAGAGCAACAGAACATTCTGTGTCAGAGTGATGCGATAGGAAAAAGCCACAACCAGCCATTTCTGGCTTTGAAGATGGAAGGGGGCCATGAGCCAAGGAATGTGGGCTGTTACAACAGCACAGAATTCTAATTCACTGGTGTTCCTGCAACTGTTTCAGAAAGTTCATAAACTCAAACTATTTTCATAAAAATACTAAGATGTTATTTGTCCTTTTTACTCATTCTCTCATGAGTATACAATGGATTTTTCCAGACATGGCGGAACCTGTGATACCACCAAAAACTGAATAAAACAGAAAATATGAGAATCGAGAGGTCTTTATGACACCAGAGTAGAGAGATTTGCAGAAACATACAACAGTGCTATTCCTCTCACTAAATTTGTTTTTAGTTTAGAAAATATAGTTATGTTTTCATTTTAAAATATCATTTTAAGTAATATGTAATAAATGTAATAGGTTTACATGTAATAGGCTTACTACTGTTTCTCAAATTAGTATTTTTAAAATTTCTGTTTTATATTATACTATGGTGACTATCAATAGATAGAACCCACCTAATCAAAAGCTGTTTGGGATCCATAATAATTATTTTGGGTGTAAATCGTCCTAAATACCACACTGTTTCAGAGCCACTGATACAGAGTTTACTATGTGCCAAACATAGCTCTAAGTAGTATATATATATCACAACACAGTGATATAATTCTCACAATCACCCCAATACAGAAGTACTATGTTCATCCTAATTTAACATTGAGGAAATTGAAGGTCATCAGGAGTAAGGAACATGCCCTAAATGAAATAGCTAAAAGCTATTAAGTAGCTGAGATAAGATCCAAGCCTCAGCATCCTGGCTCAAGTCTAGATGAATATTGCCTCTTAGGATTCAAACTTCTCTACTGACACTGACACGGAAGGTAATCTCATCTAATTGGAAGTTTAAACGCTCCAGCTCCAAGCCTCTCACTCCAGACTCTTAGTGCTATTCCCTATTCTACACACCTAACTGGACGACTAAAAGTCATCTCAAATTCAGCCTTCCGCAAGCTGAACTGATTCCCTCTCCTCCTCATTTTCTTCCCTCAGATTTTCCATGTCAGTACCAGGGGATTGTTAAAGCTTCTCAGACCAAAGATCTGAAGGATCTCCTTCATACTTCACATCCATCTGTCAGAAAGCCCTACCAGCTCTGCCTTAGAAATACACCAGAATCCAATCACTCGCCACTACCCTGGTGCACACCATCTTCTTTTCCCTGGAATATGGTGATAGCCTCCAAATGGTTTTCTTCCACCTATACTGTATCTTTTCTCCATAGCAGCCAAAGTGATTTTTTTTTTCAATTAGAGCCAATCATGGTTTTGTTCGAAACAGCTTCCCGTGAAAATGAGAGTAAAATCCAAAGGTCTTACCTTAACCTTCAAGGCCTTATATAATCTGGCACTGCAGTGTCTTTCTAATCTTATTTGCTATGATTATCCTTTCCAGAAACCCAACCTCCTTGCTCTAAAAACACATGAAATACAACCTTACCTCTTTCCACGGTTTCCTTTGCCTGCCCCACCTCCCACATTCATCCAAGATCCATAAAGCCTATACTTTTCTTTCCAAAAACTCTCTTGTGAGAGTGACTTTCAATTACTACTTTATCACACCTATTATTTTTCAGCTCCTTTATTCTGTGTTATTTTTCTTCAATAGCAACTATTATGGCCTGACAAACTACAAATTTATTTATCTCTTCCAGGTCTATAACCCCTCTAAAAGGCAGACTCCGTATATTCAAGACTTTCTTGGGTTCAGAGCTTTCTCCCCAACAACGTCCGGTGAGTTTTTACTAACTACTTATTAAGCATTCATCTAGTGGTTAATCTAGGAAAAATGTTCAGAATAAAAAAGATAGTTAATTCTCATGACATAAAAAGTTATCTATAGAAGTCTCCAAGAAATACTACCAATCCTAAAAGGAAAATATTCAAAATATGGAAGCAACAGGTAAATAACAAACAAAAAGAGTATCAGATGAAAATATTTTTAAGTCCCAATGTATAATTTTTAAAAATTGAAATTTAAAGGTGATACTATTTTTGAGCTTCAAATAACAAAACTTTTAAAATATAATTTAAGTTAACCAATAAGGGAAATATGAGCCAAACACTGATGATTTAACTTGGCCCAACCTTTCATGAGACCAATTTAACTCTATGTTTGTAATTTTATCCTCTAATCCAGTAACTCCTCTTCTAATAACATACACAAAAAAGAAAATCATAAATCAGGGCACCTGGGTGGCTCAATTAAGTGTTCGACTCTTGATTTTGGCTCAGGTCATGATCTCAAAGTCCTAGGATGGAGCCCCATGTTGAGCTTTGCGCTCAGTGGGGAGTCTGCTGGAGGAATTCTTGCTCCCTCTTCCTCTGTCCCTCCCCCCCTTGCTCTCTAAATAAACAAATAAATAAATCTTTTTAAAAATCAAGATATTCTGGAATAGCATGATTTAAAAATAGGAATGAAAATAAAAATAGTAATTTAAATATACAATAATAATCTAAATATAATAATCTAAATATACAATAATCTAAATATACAAAAAATAGGAATGAAAATAAAAATAATAATCTAAATATATTTCAAAACTTATGGCTCATTCCTACAATGGAATATCATTGAGTTATACCTATAAAGAACTCATAACTATACGGGAAATGTTTAAGCTATGTTGGATAAATAACAAGCACACAAATCAGATGAATTTGACCACATTTAAAATATTCATTAAAAAGAAAAACATCAAATGCACATTGTTATTTAGTGGAAGTATAATGGATAATTTTACAATTTTTGGCATGAAAGACATTTACCTCTAAGAAACAGGGATTTCTTCAAAATTACGCCATAAATTGAAAGAATGATAGTAAAACTGACCATTTTAAATCAGGGACAGTTGGCATGGAAAACCTACTTGATACTGAGGCTTTAATAAACACTCAGTAACTTGAACCAACAATGATGCTGGAAAAGTATTTTGCCTATCATCCAGATAAAACACAGCACTAGTAAAACAAAGGTTTTTTACAGAAGAAATTTGAATAAATACATTGTAAATATGGAAAATACCTTCTTCAGTTAATAACAACTCTAAAAAAATGGGAAATTACATGTAATGACCCATATAAATATGTAAGTTTAAAACAGTTATCACATTTTGCTTTAGAAATAAAAAATTTCCCATAGAGCATTCTGGCAAGGACTAGTTTCTTCTTTTTCTTCTTTAAGGTGATTCAACAATGAATTTAATCTGTGGCCGCAAAAGTGAATGAATGACAGACATCCCTATTCTCCTCTCTACATTTATGTTTGCAATCATTCCCAAAGTGTTTCTTCATTTTCTAAGAATAAAAAATAATATGCATGCTAGAAATAACAACTTATTAGGATTTGAACAAAACCCTTCAAGCTCTAGAAAATAAATTAGTCACCAATGGACTAAGCCTAACCCTGCCAAATGTTAGCCTAAAATAAAATTGTGAAGTTGAATTATTAAACCCTTTGCAAGTTTTCCTTCAGAGATAATATAACCACAACTACAAAAATCACACTGTAACCACTGCTAAAATGTCCAATATGTGTAATAACATACAGTATAAATCTTGTTTGTTCTAACAGAACTTAAGGAACTCTTTCAAAAATCACATTTAGCAGTAGAATATGGATATGTCCCAATTTTCCAATAATTATTATTCTGATTAGTGTATCTATGAATCAGATTCTCTTCCTGCCCTGCCATCAATTACTAATTATTTTCTGCTCACAGCTAACCAGGCTAGACGAGAATAAAATATTCCAACCAATTCCACTCTGGGAGTATCCCGTTCTTTTAAATTAGTGCCCTAGTGACTGGGAGTTGCCTGTTTATTTTTTCCCATTTATTACTAAGAAATTAGATAAACTGTGTTTCTTTGGGAATGGGTTTGGGGGGGAAAAAAAAAGCAAGAGGAGCTGCTTTTTGTTTTTTTAATCTCCTGCTTAATGGTAGCTCAAACACTACTCTCTGAAAATAAACCAATAACCATTTCTGAGAAAGTTAAAATTTATGGCAAATCTCTGCTATGTATGAGATGAAAAAAAAAAGTGTTTTTTTCTCTTGATTTTCTTATAGACACAGAGTCCTCTATAGACCACGAAAGCAACACTGTTTACATATAAGACTTGCACACAAAAAGCTGTCACTCCACTAAACTAATAGTAAACATATTTAATAATCTCTAACAAGAAAAACAAAAAGAAGAAAAGGAGGGTGGGAGATGTTTGCCACATGTTAGAGTTCTAATTCAAAATGGTTAAAGAATTTAAATAAAATACTTAAAAAATTTAACCCTGAATAAAACAGTAACTAATATTTGGTCTCTCCTCTAAGTAAATAATTACAGTAAAATTTCACCTTCAATCCCAAGGTAGTAAAAAGAGCACATATGGTAAGGTCAACCCAATTTTAAATCTGGGAAATATAATTTACTAACTGGGCGACCTAGGACAAGCAATTTACTACCTCTATCACCTTTTTTAACTGTAAAATGTGATAATCAATGCCAATCACACTACCTGGTAGAAATTCGGTGAAAGAATGTTGAGTGGTTAGTGTAGTACTTGGTATATGGCAGACAATCAAATAGTGAAGAGGCCCCTTATATGGAAACTGGGTTATAGTCGGAACATGTGGAGAAAGTCATACACAGTCAAAGTTATTCCTCACAATTCCCTGGAAAGGGACACACAGACACCCAACATACTTCATCTTTTCTCTTTTCCCAATGTAGCTAACTTCTGTATCTATCACTCTATCTCTGGCTAATCATCAGATGGGCTAAATGATTTGCATTAAGGGGTGATGTTGTATGATAGAAAATTTTTAAACGTTAGAATCACACATGTTACAGTAAAATACTAACAGCATAAGAGAAACACATGCAATTGCCTGATCAAGGGCATAGCACAGCTATTTCACATTCCCAAGGCTTATGTTAATTATGTCTGTCTATGTAGAGAGAGGGGTTGTTATAACCGTGTCCTTGCTTTCTTTAGGGCCCATTTTTTTTCTTCTGCCAGTACACAGAGTTAAATTTCCTATAAGCTAACTACATATGATGTACTCCACTAATTTCCTTACCTTATTATACAAACCAGAAAACACTTTGTTAAGTGAAAAGATAAAATGGAATAAATGCATACTAAGAAGCAAATACAGGTGACAAAAATTTATGCTCCAGAATTTATTTGCTTTACATAAAGGAAAATGTCTGCAAAGTCAAATCCAGAAACCACCTCCCCTTCTACAAGCTTTCTACTAAGGCTAGTTATCTGGTTTCTAAGCCTTTAGCAGATTTGAAAGGGCAAGGATAAGAGAATACTATATGCAGAAACAAGGAAAAAATAAAAATAGATTTTAAGTTAATTGATCTCTTTAGTGGAAAAGTAATTATTTGTTAGTAATACCAAAAAAAAAAAAAAAAGATGAGCTCATATTAGGTGCTTTAAAAAAATTGTTTTAAATAAAACTTGTTTTTCTCTTGAAAAACCATTCTTTGAAATTGTTTGAGGTAATCGATCTAGGAAAAGAACAATAGAAATAATGCCAACAAAACTGACTCCCACACTGGATATGGAAAAGTGACTATCTGATACAGAAGAAAACTTCCCTACTACCTTCAACACCTTACATTCCTTAGGCTGTTAGAATTCTGACAAAATAAAACTAGGAAACACTTTTCCCCGATATGAGACCGTAGGACTAAAAGACACACAGACACACACATAAATTCTGACAGAAGTCATTTCAACTCCAAATAAAGGACAAACACAGCAGTCCATCTTAAAAGTATAGAAACAAACCAATATAAATCACCAAGTATATTTTTTAAATAGTAATAACTAAGTAATTATACAAAAGGTCTTCTACAGAAATGTTACCAAAAAAAAAAAAAAAACAAACAAACAAACCCCAAAAAACCAGGAAAAGATTTTGGAAAATTCATAAGTCACATTTACATTAAAATTTAAAAAGGCAAATAAACAAGTGAAACTAGACAAGATAGTTATAAAGTCTATATATTCTGAGGTAAGAAAAAGCAATATAAAAATGATCCCAATGATTCCTAAATTTAAAGCTGCAACCGAGGCAATGAAGAATAGATTCTAAAATGCAAGCAGTAAAATACAAGATTCCCTGAAAAATGTCTCAGAAATACAAAGAGTTAAAAGTAGAAAGCAAATGAGACATTGATAGAGCCGCTCGTTCCCAAACAGAGCTGACTGCAATATTCACAGATGGCATATACATGAATTCGCCTACTAAAATGTATTTGTAACCCCAAAATCAATACTCTAGGCACTTTATAGCGATCACTTGTAGAACACGCAGAATAAGTCTGAGGTGCCCACCAGATACATCCCAGGTGAGGTCAAACGAGGTGATGCTCTCTACCTTCTTGTTTCAGCTCTCATTCTACTGATGTCTTTTTTGTAGTCTATTCACTGTCATGTGTTTTGCATTCGTGCTTGCTATTGATTTCACTGTTTAAGATGGTCCCCAAGCAGAGTGCTAAAGTGTGATGAGGGCTAAGTGTGATGAGGGCTAAGGGCAGGAAAGTTGTGATGTGACCTACAGAGGAAATACTTAGGTCAGCTGAGTTTTATTCAAGCATGAGTTACAGTGTTGTTGGTAGTGAGGTCAATGTTAGCAAATTACTAACATATATTAAAATAAGATGATTTAAAAAGAAATACACATAAGACAAGGTTATATACTGATAGTCGCTAAAACTGTTGTGACCAGAAGCCCTCACGAACCTTAAACCTAACCCTGTAATTTCTAAGAGCAATGGTTTTCGGTATTAGCTGATGCAGTGTTTGCAGTGATTTTACGGAACATAACTTACATGAACAATGGGAATCAACTGCATATTAGAATGAGAATTACAGGGGGGAGAAAAAGATAATATGATGAAATTTGGGAACTTTCCAGAACTGAAAAAACTCTGCTTAAGAGGGACCATCCTTTGACGGATGGGATGGACCATCAAAGGATGGTCCCTTTCAAATATTAAAGAAAAAAAAAATAAAAAGGAAAACAAGTCTGACAATATAAAATCTTTAAATTGTGTGCTTTTGCAGTCAGAGCCTCACTTATTTATATCTGCCAGGACCCATGCTCTTTTGGTGGTGCCCTTCCATGCTGGCTCTGGACATGGTCATCAGATCCATGCAGGTCAGTAAGTTGTTAGCAAATATGATGCAAGTACAAGTCCCCAAAGTGCTTGCTCTTTGGAGCTTGCCCTCCTGGTGTTCTTGGAACCCTTCCCAGCCACTACAAGAACACATCTGAAGTAGCCTATTAGATAATGAGAGACATGTGTCCTATTCACCTGTCACCCTAGCCGACAGCCAGCCAACCAACACACACGTAAATGAGGCTAGATGTGTCTGCCCCACAGTGCTGATCACCAGACTGCAAATACATGAGCGAGCCTGCTGAAAGCAGCTGAAGATGGCCTATGTCAACAGAACCAGCTGATCCATAAATGCATGAAGGATAATAAATGTTTACCATTTGAATCTACTGAGTTTTGAGGTGACTTGTTATTTAGCAATACCAAATGGATACACATATAAATAAAATTAAATAACAAGTTAAGCTGGCAGAATAAATTCTGGCATATTGTCTTCCTCTCTCGATATCTAATGAGATTTATTTTCAAATAGTGTAATTTAGTGCAGAAAATTAGCAGAACAGAAATTCCGGAAGGCCACAGGAAAAGCGCCTCATGGCACTGCTCCCACCTCTACTCACCCTCAGTGCCACTAGTGAATTTCTGAGAATTCTCACCAATATTCTCAAGAGAAACAAACTGAAGTGCTATCTGCAATGTCTCGGGTAGATTATGGATTGGCCAGAACCACCTTTAATTTCCTGATCCAATAACCCAAGAAAAGATAACTTATTTAAAGTGAGGTGGCCACTTACAGGAGGGACAGTTAAATCATATTGTTTCCCTTAGTCTTTGGTTCCATACTAAGGTACACAGTGTCCTGCCAGATCTGAGAAAACATCTGACTAAAAATTCTCTCTTTTTAGGGCTTGTATCAACCATTCTGGAAGAACTTACATTAATAATCCATGAGCTCCCATCTAAGAGAATGTTTATAAGCACTGGAGTCTCCTAATTCCTAAGCCAAACTCAGCATCATCAAGGCCACAAAAGGGGTGGGGCATGGGGAGAGGAAATGGAGTTAGGGCTGGTTTCTGAGCCTCTAGCTTTCCAACGTCTCAGAAAGCCTTTTCCAGCAGTCGCTGTTCCTTTTTTTTTTTTCCCAGCAGTCACTATTCCTTTTTCTTCTGAATGGAGAGTACATGGCTGCTAGATGAGTAAATAAAAATAGTGTCTTCAAAACTACCCACTATAGTGAGGAAATGATCCAAAGCTCAAAGGTAGTAAATCCAGAGGGGGGGGGAAAAAAAAAAAAACAACCCAGGTACACCGACCCTGACAGAAAATATTCAACAAAATCTGTGAAGAAGTCGGAATCCAACTTCTAATAAATCTAATGCCTCAACTGAACACTCTTGGACTCCTGTGACAGAAACATGAGGCCTCAAATTATACCTCACGGAGGAATGGAAGCTGATCTCATAAAGTGAGAAAATGTGTCATCCACAAATATTTAAATCACAGCAAATAAAACTTCTATACAAATGGGTGCCTGGGTGGCTCAGTTGGTTAAGCGTCTGCCTTCGGCTCAGGTCATGATTCCCAGGGTCCTGGGACTGAGCCCCACGTCTGGCTCCCCCTCCACCCCCGTGTCTGGCTCCCCACTCAGCAGGGAGCCTGCTTCTCCCTCTGCACCTCCCCCCATGCTTGTGATCTCTCTCAAATAAATAAATAAATAAATCTTTTTTAAAAAATCTGGACAAAGTTACTCAGGCACAAGCATCACAAAACAAAAAACAAAAACAAAAAGCACGGCAAGGATGCCAAATAGCCCTCCCTCCATCACATACATATATACAAAGAATAAAAAAGAGCAAAGTCTGTGAAATGACGTTGATAAGGACTTCTTCTGTTAACTCAAAATGTCAATTAAGTCTCAAAACATCATACACTGTGTCCGCTCACTCCCAGAGTTTACCAAACAGGCACAATTAGCCCTTACCAACTTCATATACCTATGCCACTGCCACCACCACCAGTCTATGTAAGGAAAGAATAGGAGTCTCTGCTCTTATGGAAAGGGTGCTGTTGCTGGAGAAAAGCTTCTCCTTCCCCTCTCCTAGACGTGTGTGTATTTACTAGCGTCTGAATTCAAGTTGGGAGAAAGAGTGGCCTACAAGAGAATCACTCCCCAGGAGCACTATCTGAAGAAAGGGGGACTAGCACCTTGGTCTTTCCCCATCCTTGCCAGGTTGTAAAATATGCAGACACACATTGATCCTGACATTGGCACAAAGCCAAGCACAGTGAGGGAGCTGTTGGGGGACCCCGACATGAATCTCCGGACTCCTCTAGAGTCTGTGAGCACACATGAAGTAAACAACTGGTGCCCATCTTTGATGTGGAGGCTTCTGAAGGCATGAGACCCTCTAAAAGAGAGCTCGTGTCAACAAGACTGAAGATGCGTGTTGTATAATGGGTTTGGGAAAAGAAAATGGAGTCAACCTCTCATGCAGTCTTTGGAGAACCTCCTGATTCTCTTGACATGCTTAAGCAGCTACTAAACTAAGTGAGCAATCAGACCATCTAGATTGGTAGTCTAGGCACCCTAGACTACTGAGAGCGCCAGTAGTCTCGGCAATCTTTATGTCCCAGGGTAAACCTCAGCACTGTGCAAGGAAATCCATGCATGATCTGCGTGGGGACCAAGAAATTAGTGGGGGCCGCCACCAGCCAACCAGAGAGAGCCAACCAGAGGAAGAACAGGCATGCCTTACATCACAGCAAAGTACTCATTCCTCTACTTCTTCTCAGTTTACTATGAGAAGCTACAGCCTAGAAAAGTCAGAGGTGAATGGGCATCAAACTGGATTGGTCTATTTTATACTAAACAAACATTTGTTTAGTTAGTATCTTTGCTTCCACAAATGCTATATTTAATAGAATGAACATTTAGTTCTATTTTAACCTCCCATATAGCTTACTAAATAAGTGTATCAGGGCAAGCATAATTGCACAAAACAGTGAACTGTCTCCCACCTCAGGATGAAGAACTGTGGCACACAAAGTAATCCTTCCAAAAATAGACTAATTTTTTATGACTATCACTCCCATTATGCCCTAGGCTTCAAAACAAGGGGAAAATTATATTTCAAGATCTGTGGCATTTCCACAGTGTTTTAAAAAATGATTTTCCAAAAGGGATTATGGCAAAAACTACAATACCATCACCATTTTCATAGAATACAATACTTTCCCTTCTCTTTTGTCCTGTAATTTTAGCCCAGCCTGACTTTTTTCCTCACATGAACCTCTGTCAGGAGGATACTATGTTGGCTGCAAATAACTGGCCCCCAGCATTCATCCTGGAGATTACTGACAACTCGGAAACCACAAGCATGGAGTTAAGATAGTACTTAAACACGCCTTTGGGGTTAGACAGTAGTATGTAGCCTGCAGTTCATCAGTTTTTATATGGCCAAGGTGAAATAAATAGAAGAAATCTACAAATGACTTTCCTTGCCTCGGAATATTTTCTGATCTTTTTAATAAATTTAAAAACCACCAGATCACAGATGTCTTGACTTGGATACTTAACCGAAAACACAAAAATAAAATCTAATCTGGGAACATAAACTTTTTTTGCCGAAATAAAAAAATCAAAAGGGATAGGCTAAAATCAATTTTATGATTTTCACTACTGATGACTAATATTCTCCTGTCAAGACTTTCTCCCATGACTAAGTTGTTGTTGTTGTTTTTTGAAAAGGGCAAAACTTTGAAGTACAAATGGTAGTAACTGAACACCGATAACCCGTTAGATTGTAATGAGCTCCAAGGAGCAATAACCTCAGCTGTCTTATTCACCAGTCCAGCTGCTACAACACCTAGCAGTGTTCCCACCATGGCACGCGATTAAATTGTTTTAGCAGCTATCTTAGTGACAGCCAAAATGTTCTTAATAATGTCAGATAATTTGTACTTTCTCTATAAACTCTGTCATTCGGTCAACAATTACTGATACAACTCCTTTACAATTAAAAAGTGCCCAATCTATGTAGACTCAATGATAGAAAATAAAACATAACACATGTAGATATATGCAACAGGGTTGATAACATATGAAAAAACAGTTTAGCTTATGGACTATAACTTCAGTTTTAGATCTTGTGTGTCCACATTTCTGCCGGGGATGCAAAAGAAAGAATTTAGTGGGAACGAAACAAATGCCACAATACTATAAACAAGTACTCCCAAATGAATAAAATGAAAGAAAGTCAACCAAAGGACAGAGACTTTAAAATCCAATCCAAACACCTTGCTTTAGAAATACTTTCATAAAAATTATTGGCCCTTGAAGTCCAACATTGAACTGAATCACTATTTACATAACAGGGAACTGATTCACATTTTAATTTGCTTTCTTCAGTATTATTTCAGGAAGACTTCTTTATTTTCCATTCAATATCATATTTAGAGTCCAGGTATAAAAAAATGCATGTCTATTTTTGAAAAAGACCAATTTTATGAGGTTAGTGGAAAGTGAATGGACTAGTTTCCACCCCCCCCAACACCAACATTTCTCATTTCTTTTCCAATGTCTGAAGCTTATCATTTTCTACCTTCAAGCCATCAACTGAAGGAAAATTTCTTTTAAGCATCTAATTTCAAAAAAATTATCTTAGAGTTGGGTGGTCTTTTAAAAAGGAAAATTAAGAATATATTTCCTTATGGAATTCAACAAGTGGAATTCCACTACCTCATTTATAAAAGAAGGTTAATTTTAAAAAATGACATCTGTTTACTTCATATCTAATATCTTCAAAAATATAATAAAAAATACATTTTTTTCATCATTAGCATGTAGAAGATGTGATGTCTCTCCATAAATGAACACCAGAACATCAATATGGGTAGAGAAAAAAGTTTCAGCCTCCTATTATACCTTTTACTCACTACAACATACTGCCTGAAGCACGAGCTCTTCATCCAAATTCTAAGGCCTTATTTCTGAAAATTCTATTCAACTCGTATGCACCTTCTACTAAGGAAATAGTAAGTTTTCTTTAGAAATTATATCATTCTTTCTGTTTAGTAAAAGTAATCAGACAATAAAACTTGCAGCTAAATCTTAATAAATGTTTAGAAGCAATTATGCATGTCCTGAGTTCTCTCTTGGCCTTAATATTCCATTTTATCTGCATATTCCCTAGCCCTGATTATTTTTAATTTATACTTTTCTCTTTAATGTTTAAAATTTAAACAAAGTACTCATAAATTTTGTGGAAACAAGGAAATGTAAAAACTACAGTGAAACACTTTTGCTTGCAGGAAACCTAACAACCAGAACTGCAAATAAGAGAAATGGAAAGTTGAGTTGAAATGTAGTCCAGCAATCTTTCTCTAGATAGGATGTAAGGTAGATGGGAACATCTATAAGACTCATTTTTCCTCTATTCTTTGAAAGGTTAATAACAGCAATTCAAACATCAATTAAGTCTGCGATGGCTTTGAAAGACGTAGAAATTTAAAAGGAAAATTACAGTGTTCTAATTAGCAGCATGCCTCTATATCATTAAGGATACATGATACAAGGGCATTCTCTGAATTCTACATATAATAAAATTTGTTTCACTGATCAGTTCTCATTTCTTAAAAGCAAAACAAAACAAAATGAAAAAAACTATTGGTGAAATTTTCTGTAAAGAGAATGGAGATTTAAAATTGTTTTTAGAAAATGGCTTTAAAAACTCATTAAAACATTAAATCTGTTGAAAGTCTACAAAAGATGAAGTATAGAAGAAATATCCCAAATGGCCCATCAAGTTTAATCTTGCTTAAAAACTAATCCTACTTTGAGCACCTGGGTGGCTCAGGTCATGATCTCAGGGTCCTGGGATGGAGCCAGCATCAGGCTCTCTGTTCAGCATTCATTCTGCTCCAGCCACACTGGTCTGGCTGTAAGCTCCCACTATAGAGCATTTTCTCTGACTCGTCTCTAGACCTACCGTCTTCTCCCCGTCTCCATCTTCAAGTTTCTGCTCAAAAGTCACCTCTTAAATGGAACCTTGATCACTGTATTTAAAATTGTGATCTACCTCTCCCCATCCCAACCCCATTATCCTACTTTTTTTTAATCATCTACTCACTTTCTATGTCATAATTAACTTATTTTTTATGTTTATTAAATGCTCTCTCTAACACAGTAAAATCTAAGCTCCATGAGCAGTGATTCCCTACTGTTGTTGTTTTCCCATTAATAGTTCTCAAGCATTCAAAACCATGCCTGGCACATAGAATACACCCAATAAATATTTCGTGGATGGATAAACACATGAACAAACTTACTTCTCAACCATAAATATTTCGTGGATGGATAAACACATGAACAAACTTACTTCTCAACCATTTCAGGAGAGAAAGTACATCCAAACCCCACAGTAGATCAATTCTTCCTTACATAAGAAAATCACATGTTAAGGTACCTATTAATTTTGGTTTATAACCCAAGTTGCCATTGTTTTCCTTTTCCATTTGCACATGACCGATTATTTTTCTTTATTTTACTCTCCATTTATCTAATATCTTTTTTCAAACAATAAAATGAGTTTCAGAGCTGTTATCTTACAAGAGAAGCGACTAAATGCAATGGTCCTTTTCTTAGCAATGCAGGATAGTATGGACATTTATTCTCCTATTACATTATAACAATAGTACAATTCTCTCTCTGCTTTATCATGCTTCCAAATGATGTTCACTATTTGTATGTAAAATGACTAAATTAGGCACTCGATATTATTATATTCTACACTAAACACAGAACTTAATGCCAAAGAAAGACAGACATCATCTTAAACCTCATGCTTCTTATAGTCTAGATGTCAACTTAAGATACTAAACAATAAAAATAACATGAACGACAATAAAACACGAATAAACATTTATACAGTGGTGTGTGCCAGCACTGTTCTTAAATACTTCAGAACATGAATTCATTTAATCCTCACAATAGCCCAAAGAGGAAGTATTATTATCACTCCTATTTTACAAGCAAGGAAAATGAGACTTTGCAAGATGTTTTGAAAGGCTGGCGGTAATCCCAAGGAAAACAGAAAGTGACAGAAGGATTTTAAGACGGAGTCTGAAATGATCACAACTGAAGAATGATTCTGGGTCGGCATGGATTGAATTGGAACAAAGCAAAATTACATGTAATAATCTGAGTGAAAGACGGTTGCTCCCTAGGCTAGAGTAATGGCTTTGATGAGGGGAAAAGTACTAAAAATTTGAGAGAGACTGAGGAAGAGCAATAAGGATTTAATGATTAAGTGCAAGTAGAGACTTGTGTCCACCTCTGACAGACCCTTACCCTACCAACTTCATATCACATCACTGTTATTAATTTATTGTACAGTAAATGAAATAGTATTTATGAAGCATACATTTTTTAAAAGTTTCACAAGGAAAGGTTATGATTTAGAGCCTAAAGCATTCTCCAAACTTGAAACCAAGCCATCCTAGACTCCATCCTCTTCCTGACTCCCAAAAGTTAAATTCTGTAAGTTTTACTGCCTAAATATCTTTCAAAATCTGTCTTCCCCATCATTATTCACATTTCTCCACTTCATTAAGATCTCCATCATATTTCTCTTGGATTACACCATCAGGCTCCAAAGAAATCTACCTAACTCCATCTCATCTCTCTCAAACTCATACTTAACCAACTGCAAGAAATGTCTTTCCAAAATGCAAGTACATTCAGTGTTACTACGAAAAACTTTTTGACAGCTTCTAACAACCTTTTCAGATTCAGCTATAAAAACACCTCCCTCTCATAGCCTATGCTGACATACCAAACCAAAAACCCTCTACTGAAACTCTAGGACTAGTAATTTTTCAAACTGCTCATGCCATTTTATAACTACAGTATTTCACAAATGTTGCTACCTCTGCAAGATCTCCCTGCCCCACTTGACTATGTGACAAAGACCTGCTTATCTTCCGAAACTAAGTTCTGATGACTCTTCCTCATTCGTGATCTTCCATACCTCCTACAGTATCTCCATTCTAAACCTCATCAGATTATATGGCAACTGCTTACAATCTGACATGAAATTGTATGTTTCTATCTTCACTGTGGGACATAGTTTCTGAGGAAATATATGTATTCTAGTTTGTTGCACTGAATTTAGGCACAAAACTGACAGCCACTTTAGGTGCTCAAGAGCATTACCCTCCAGACTGAAAGCCAGGGTAAGATTACAGGAAATCTGATTCTAGATAAGGAGTATATTACTATATATGAAACAAACAAAAACTCTTATATTTTTTAGGAATGAGTTAACAGTAAATGTCCATGAGCTATAAGAAGAAAACTATAAAACTCAGTTGAGGGATATTTGAGAGTCTGGAATAAATGAGAAAACATACCTATTAAGTAGAGAGACTAAGTAAGAGAAAGATGTCAATTTTCTGTATATAAATAAATAGAAGAATTTAACAAAATTTCCATCAAAATCCCAACAGGGTTTTCTTTTTAAATGCAATTTGTTTCATGATTTTAAAGTTTAACTGGGAGATTAACATACAAGATTAGCCGAGAAAAGTAAGTACAGCCCTAGTAAATCTAAGTGTTCAACAAAACAACAGTAATCACAGCGAGGCAGATAGTACTATTATGGGAAGACACGTATCAACAGAAATGAAAATAAAGTCTAGAATATATCTAAGTATATATGGAAATTAACTGTATGGTAAAGATGCATTCCAAATAAGGAAGGGAGAGAAGGTTTATTTGAAAAATACTGTCAGGGCAATAGGCTGGGCATTTAGGAAAAGTCATAATTGGACCCTACCTCATCTTATCAATAGAACGTTGAGATGGATCAAAAGTAAAATGTAAAATTAAATGACAAAGACTGAAAGAAAACAAGGCTGAATATTTTCTAACCCCAAATTCATACATAATAAATAGCTATTTTTTAAATTTGCTGTAGTAGAACATACCATCAAAATGAAAAATAAATATATCAGAAAAACATCTGTGTAAATAACCCTCACACGTAAAGGTTCCTATAAATCATTAAGAATAAGATAAACAGAACTCTTTTTTGATGGACAGAGGAAAGATAGGGGAAATTCAGGAATGAAGTGAAAATGATAAATAGTCATATGAAAAAAAATCACATATACTAGTAAAATAAAAAATTAAAAGAGAAAGAGATATATTTTACTTCTCTAAATGACAAGTATTAAAAATACTGATAAAACCTAGCATAGGTGGGACGCCTGGGTGGCTCAACGGGTTGAGCCTCTGCCTTCGGCTCGGGTCATGATCTCAGGGTTCTGGGATCGAGTTCCGCTGAGCAGAGAGCCTGCTTCCCTCTCTCTCTCTGCCTGCCTCTCTGCTTACTTGTGATCGCTCTGTCAAATAAATAAATAAAAATCTTTTAAAATAAAAAAAATAAAATTAAAAAAAAATAAACCTAGCATAGGCAAGGATGTGGTAAAACAGGCACTCTCATTTACTTCTTGGTGAAGGTGTAAATTTATAAAATATCCTAGAGAACAAATGGATAGTCTTAAAGTTGTTATCTATAAGGTGTGAAAGTATAGGTAACTTTCACTAGCTTACAGTTTCTAAAATATTTGAATTTTTTACTAGACTATGTTGTTAGAAAAATTATGCACTTTAAGAAAAAAGAGCAAAAGAAAACGTATAAACAGATGAAATAATAAGGAAGGCAGAACCCATATATTTACATGCATACCAAATATATACATACTAAAAAAAAAAAAAAAAAAAGAAAGAAAGAAAAGCAACTGCCTAGGAAGCATATTACATGGGAAAAGAAACTATAACAAAATGAAAGAGACTTCCAAAAGCAAGTGGGGGAACAACTTTGAAATGATAGAGGGAAAAAGTCTAATGAAACCGAAAGCAAAAGAGGGGTCAAAGATTTTAAAAATGTGTGAGGTCCTTGGTAAATTCTTAAAGTAGAAGTAGGATTGGAGCTGTTGCCACATCCATAAATTCCTGTTCAGTAAAGAGCAGGTTAGTGTTTGCCATGAAGGCTGCCTTTTTCAGATTCAGCAGGTTTCGTGCTGCTCTGTGACTTCAGACACTGCTCTAACTTGTGGAACTCCCTGGCAGCTAGTCTGTAATTTTAGAAGCAGATGGAGTTAAGTAGCATATTTACCTCTACTTTTCATTATTAAAATGCTCTCTACTCTGTATCCACAGCTGAAATCAAATTTAATGGTTTCTTATAAGATGTTATTTAATAGGATACAAGGATAATACAGGTATTAGCTGGAAAGAAAATATATATTGCTCCTAATACTTTTATCACAAAAATCTCCTTCAAAAACCATAAATTCCTTTAGAAGCTTTGTAGTATAAACTAAAACATACTTTACTTTTATCTTCTTAAAACTGGATTCAAATATATTTTAGCATAGAGATGGATCACAACAGTAAGTATTAAATGGGTGATGAAATAATACATTATAGCTTTAAATACAAAACACCTATACTCTATGTCTTAGTCTGCTCAGGCTCCCATTGCGAAGTAACAGACTGGTGTCTTAAACAACAGAAATGTACTTTCTCACAGTTCTGGAGGCTAGAAATCCAAAATCGGTGCCAGTACGGTCAGTTTTCGGTGAGAGCTCTCTTTCTGGTTTACAGAGAAGTCTGTCTTCTAGCTGTGTCCTCACAGGGCAGGGAGAAGAGTGACCAAGCTCTCTGGTGTCTCTTCTTATGAGAACACCAATCCCCTCATGAGGGCCTCACCCTCATGAACTCACTGCAACCTAATTACCTCCCAAAGGCTCCATCTATAAATACCATCACATTAGGGGTGAGAGCTTCAACATGTGAATTTGGGTGTGCGGGGGTGGAACACCAGAGGCGAGAGACTGAATCCATAGCACCCACAAGCCACATGTTTCAGTCAACTAATCAACCAACCAACATATTTTTGTGTGTCAGGCACTATTCTATGAGCTGATAATGTAATGACTGAATATGAGAAAATGTCTCCCTCCAAGAACTTACATTATGAGAGAAAACAATAAAAACAATTCAAACAATAAACACATAAACAATATTCTGCTAACTCCTCTGAGGGAAGTAAACCAGAAGGGAGAAGAGGGAAAGGAAGAATTATTTCAGCCAGAGAAGTCAGAAAAAAGCTGTCTCAGAGAGTAGCCTTTCACATGAGAGCCAAAGCATGAAGATGAAGTAGCAATGAACAACCTAAACCAATCACAAAAGGCCCAAAGGCTATTTATTCTATATAATCATCTTTCCAGTTTTAGATTTAGGCCACTACTCTGTATTGTGAAGAAGTTTAAAATCATAAATTCCTTGCCTATTCCCTTCAAAATGACAATACCTTTCTTTCCTCAGATAGAATACATAAAAGCACTCAGCAAGTAAATAGGAAGGGACAGTAGAGCTTGTCAAAGAATTCTTATTTATTAATACATAGCAAATATTCCTTAAGTCACCTCTCTCCTCGTTTAATGTTCCTGCCTGAGAAAAGTCCTAAACTGAAAATCCATTAAACAAATAATAGAAAACACAGACCCGGGAGCCACCTAAGCCTATCCAAAAATTTCTCAGATTTTTAAGCTTTGGGCGTGTCTTCTTCAACATTCATTTTTGGCTACTATTAAGTATAGTAGCCTTTACTTCTTTACTTTATATTCAACTGTCTGGTTGAGAGACAAAGGCTCCATGACTTACCTATCAAACAAAATACACGGATTTCAGATAAATTTGCTTCAAACCAGTCTTTTCATTTATTGCTGAGGTCTGTGGCTTTGTTCTAGAATGGTTGAGGTCAGAGTTTGACCTCAGATAAGTACGGAAATACAGTAAATACATCCCTTGAGATTGTAAACTAGAGTATTCACAAATAACAGGTTTGCCTCACCACTAGATGAGAATGAGGCTTAGCCACATTATAAGTCCATGTTTTCCTATTTTTTTGGCAATACTATTATGCACACACACACACACACACAATCTACCACTAAGCTCTTCTCAAAAACATTAGTGAGTATAAAAAAAACTGATTGCAATCTAAGAATATTCTTTGGATGATTGATTTACAATTTAGTAAAGAAGATAAAACACACCCCAGAAGTGATAAACGTGCTTACAAACATCCTAATAGCATATGGAGTAAATTAAAGACCAAATTCAATGTCACAGAATAAATATCATAATGACAATTCTCTAGCATTTCTGAAATGGATTCATATATCACCTGCATCAGCACAGACCTCAAGCAGACATGTACTATTTAACTTTTAAAGAAATTATACCTATGAAATTAGCATCCAGCCTTGAATCACTCACAATTAAAAATAGGTAAAAATTTTAAGACCAACTAAATATACAGCATGCTTGCTGAAGAGATGCTATGGAGAATCATACTGAGAATTTAGGTACCTAAATTTGAGATGGACTCTCAATCCATTTTTTGGTATTAATTTTTTTTTCAGTAGGAAATCTCTTTAATGAGGCTTGTGCATTTAAATTGAGGAATTATTTTTAAATTTAATAATAGGAGAAAACCCCTCACTTCCCTATTTACAAAATCACTGAAGTTTAGTTTAAACTAACTGAAACAGCTTACATGTTTTACTATTTTTAAACATTTTATATTTCTAACTAAACTACTTACAAATTCTAAATATGAAAAGTATTTGGAACGCAAAAGCCCATTTATGTACCAAATCAAGTCTACGATGTCTACTTCATTATACTTTAAGATCTCCAAGATACACATTTAATGTTATCTTCTCTGTCCCCTCAAAGTCTATTATTAAATTGATGGTGTGTTTTAAAAATAACTACGTATTTGAAGAAGTATTGCAAACACTTTAAATTTCTATTACTGTAAGAGGGAGGAAAATCATTCTCACAATGGTCAATCAGCCTATAGAACAGAAGATGGTATTCTTCAAATGACTTTAAAATTGTTCAATTTAGTTTTGACAAATAAAAAGAACATTTGATTTTCTGAATTATTAGAACAGAAATGAGAAAAATTACATAATGCCTTCAAGATATGAACAAGCATTAAATTTCAAAAACTTATACCTATACTATCTTTCAAAAATGTCCCCAAACTTAGCATTTTTTGAGTCTAAAAGCTCAATTTTCTTATTACATGGTTATTTAGTAACAAATAATCCAATTTTTAAAGTATACATTTTCCCATTAATTAGAAAAGTACTAAAGAAATTGTATTTATTTCTTTTTCAAACTGCCTATTTTGGGGCACCTGGGTGGCTCAGTGGGTTAAAGCCTCTGCCTTCAGCTCAGGTCGTGATCCCAGGGTCCTGGGATCGAGCCCCACATCGGGCTCTCTGCTCAGCAGGAAGCCTGCTTCCTCCTCTCTCTCTGCCTGCCTCTCTGCCTACTTGTGATCTCTCTGTCAAATAAATAAATAAAATCTTAAAAAAAAAAAACTGCCTATTTTGATGATAAAATTGAGGGGGGAGCTTTTTAAAATGTTCCTAATTTTTTCATTATTTAAACTGTATTCAATAAGCTAGAGTTTTTAATAAACAAGAGCTTAAGCTTTTTTAATTTTGAAAAAAATGTAATTTTTAGTTTTTAAAAATAATCCTCATTGAAAAAAAATAGTTGCTAACCACCTAAGTTAGGGAAAGATTGCTAACTGCTGACGTAGAGAACAGAGATTGTGAATGAAGAGAATAGTATAAAGCGAAGTTTATTCTCAAGGTAATTAATATTTTAGGGAGGTGGGAGGAATGACTGAAGATCCTTATTAGGAATATCAATCATGATGTTGTGGTCTATATCTACAGATACAAGTAAAAAGGTACAAAAACAAGTTACATGTTGGAAAGCAATGAATCAAGTGAGTAGTAGTAGCTCCACAGATATGCTTGCAAATACCCTCTTCCTCAAGTTACTTTTTTCTAAAGTTATTCATCTACACTTAAAAAATGGAATAAAGCATGAGAAAGTTAGTGACTCTTGGGAAAATGTGATACAATTTCCATAAAATTGTATGTCAGTACAATTGTATTTCAGTATTTCAGTCAGTAAAACTGACTTTCTATAAAATTGAAATCAAAAACAAAGAATAAAAGCAGTACTTTTCCCAAGCAGTTTTTTTTTTTAATTTTCTAGACATTGTCTTCTTCGTTTCAACAATTCTCATAGGCATCTACAAGTACCAAACAGTAGTATACAAAACCAAAATATGGTCTTTTTCCCTCAAATTTTATTAAGCACGACTGCAAACTACTCCTAATTCCATATGACATAGTATCCTCAGGAAAAGCATACATGTAACCCTAACTATCACAGATAATTCCCTTTAATAATAATTAATAGTGAGTGGATAGTGGGTATATGGCAGTAGTGGTGGTAGAGTTTTCAGACCTCTCAAAAGTCCCCTCACAAAAACACAGAGCACCTAAAAAAACTGAACCAAAAACTCATAGTCAACGGCTATCACAAAAATAGGTGTCACAGTGTTTCTATGAATGCCCAAATGGAGCAAGTAAAGACAAACTGAATCGTCCTAAGATATGCATGACAACAGATTCTGTGCAAGAAGAAAGATGAAAGCAACAGGGTATCACACAGACATGGGAACTCCACAACAACTATCAGATTCTAACCAGAGGTCAGCAGGCCAACATGAGGCCAGAAGCTGAAACTGAAGGGCCTATACATTCTAATAGGGATGTTGTACAAGTGGTCCTCAGTAAGGTGTCAATGGCCCAGGATACACTGGGTCTGATAAACTCTACATACTTTGAGGAGGAAGCTCCAGACTGAGGAGAATTAGCTGAGAAGAGAATCGAAACCGACCAAGCCAGAGACCAAAGAGAGAAGAAAAAGAGGGTTTTGAGGTAGAAGTGGAAGATGGAACAGAGTCAGAAAAATCTATAAATGTGGCAACAATTTTTTAATCTGACAAAAACACGAGAGCACTATAGAATCATGAGGGAATAAAACTATCTTCAATCACTCCTCTCTTTTAAAAGGCCAAGGAAACTAATGCCATATAAAAACAAATAACAGAAAAGTACTAAAGTCAAATCCCATAGACTATTATATATGTAAAAAAGGAACAGAATCACAGCCCTACAGAAAATAAAAGCACAGCAAAAATACATATTAAAAAAGAAATTTAAAACTCTACACTTACTTATATTTCAAAGTGAACTAAAAGATATTATGAAAGTGATAAACTAAGGAGCAACATAAATCATACTACAGAAAGACTCAAATGATAGGGAAATTTTCAGAAAAGAATTATGACAGAATGAATCATTTTGGAAATGATGACTGAACTAAAAAGAACATAAGATCAAATAAGCTAAATTGAAAATACCTTAAGAGAAATAAAATAAAAGGGGAAACATGTTTTAGATCAGAAAGAAATGAAGAAAGCAATGAAAAGGATTCAACACTAAATACTAACATAGAAGACAAACACTATCCAACACACATGAGTCACCAGAAGGGGAAAAAATAGGAAATAAAACAAGAATTAAATGCATAATTTAATAAAAACTCCTTGAAATTCTAAAAAAGTACTTGAATCCATATATATTAAAGGGGCACATTGTGAATCTAGAGAAATCAACCCAGATTGACCAATACCAGGGTATATTCCAATAAAATTATTTGACTTTAAAGAACAACAAATTAGAAATTTGTCTAAGAAGAAAATTAATAATTAAAAGATTAGATTGAAATTAAGTCTTTAGACAGCAGTACTTTGTAACAGAAAAAATGGAATAATATATTCAGATACCCATAAAAAGAAAACTGAGTAAGAATCTCTTAATGAGCCACTATTGAAGGGCCTCTAAGAAACACTCTTAAATAAGGAGGGGAAGGAGAAAATCTATAAAAATATATACTTAAAATGTATTTAGTATACTACTATCTGTATAAAAAGGGGATAGAGGATTTATTCAACCATCCGTCTGTCCATCCCTTTAGAGTTGGGTTTTGTATTCACCCTAGAAGAGTCTGGAAGGATAAAAATAAACCAACGCTGGTTACCTGTTGAGAGGACCAGGAACCAGGTGGACTGTGCACAGGATGATGAGTAGGCTTTTCACTGCTTCTATGCCTTTTTTACTAGACGTCCTTTTGATGTCTGAACCACCTGAACACATTTAACTGGTGTGGGATAGGACTTGAGCATTTTTTAAAGCCTTTCCTAGAGATTATAATGGCAGCCACGATTGAGGACTACTGCTTTAAAATCTAAAGGCAGTCAAATCAGTGAAGTAAAAGAGATAAAACGAAGAAATTAGTGAAAACTACTACATAAAGCAATTATTTCAAATGTATTACTTTGACCTAAAAATCTTATACTTAAGAAATGTATAACTGACATATTAAGTAAAACACCCTTGAAATGTTGCTTATTTTTATATATAATTCTTCCAGCGTGTCTTGGATAAACTTTTTTAAAAAACATATAAACCTTTTGCTTCAATGCTTATTGTTCTAATACAGTTCAACAAAAAGGTCTTCCAAATTTACACTGGATTTGACAATTTATTTTGGAATAAGAAAGAAAATTCTTAGGTGCATCTGTCATAATGACTCTCCCTTTATGGGGGTTGTAAAGAGGGTAGGTTTCCTAACAACTGAAATTTATTCATTTCCCAGTATCTCTCCCAATCTAAAATACACAGTGTTAAATGAAAGGCATAGGAGACCACACAAAACACAGAATTTTTATTTTCCTTTCATTTTCTTCCTCTTCCTCGTAATGCTGTTAATCATGCTTAAGGATAGGTGAGTGAGCAGGGTGTCTTCAAGATATGTTTAATCTGTCTTTCCTTTAGCATACCATTCCTCTTGGTGGGACTGCAACTAAATTTCAGGTTACCGATACAGAACTGGTTAATTCCTCACATACTGGGTCATCAAGCTAAATGCTCAGAGGTGTCAAGCCACTGCTCAAATCTACCCTCAGCCAAGTGCCATAAAGCACAACAATCACAGCAGCCTCTGGCTAAGGGCCCGTGTCCAACACCTGACTAGCATTCACTCTGAAAAGTACACAAAAAACATTAAGAATAATATCTATTTGGGGCACCTGGGTGGCTCAGTCGGTTGAGCATCTGATATCATTTTCAGCTCAGGTCATGATCATGAGGTTGTGAGACTGAGTCCCAGGTAGGGCTCCACGCTCAGCACAGAGTCTGCCTGAGATTCTCTCTCTCCCTCTGAATCTACCTCTCCTCCCCTTGCTCACATCCTCTTTCTCTAAATAAATAAATTCTTTAAAAAGAAAAAAAGAATGATATTTATTATTTAATTAATATAACCTGTGAAATCAGCAACAGAATGAAGCAGTATAAATCCATTTATGAGGTCAATTTAAACACTATTAAATGAAACACTGTATTTTCACATAATTGTTTTTCTTTTGTTTTGTTTTAATTCTCAAACAGAATAATCGACATACTATAACCAAGAGGCATTTCAATAAGAAATGGCATTTGGAAGAACAGGCCCAGTCTTTAAAAAGTTTATACAGAAAATTCCCAAAGTTAGCCATAGCTGCCGATTCTGACAACTCTCAGAGATGATAATTTTATAACCAGCTGTATCTGCTAATTCAATTTTTTAAATGTGGCAGCATTTTTATTATCAGCTACAACCTGATAAGCTGCCAAGTTTCTTCAGTGCTCATCACACAGGCAGACCAATTTGCTATGGGAGTCAGAAAAAGAAGACAAAAGAAACTGGAATCCAAGTTGTACTAAGATGAGTTCTCTTCTCAAGATTCATGAAAAGTCCTTTAAATAGCTACCTCTGACAAACCCAGCATGACTCATTTTTCTTCCTCTGCTTGGGCTACACACCCTGGACAGAACAGGAAAGGAGAGGTAGTGCACACCCCCATTGTACGGCGGAGTTCACAGTGTTCCTTATTTCCTTCTGTTATAGGCACATTCACACCCCCCACCTATCCTCGTAATTAGACCATATCGCATAAAACAACACTGTTAGAGTTCTCTGCAATAGTTACTGTTGTCTTTTAAAAAAAAAAGTTTATTTAAGGTTTTACAAACATTACGTTTATTAATTATTCTTTCTCTGGTTAGACTAAAATCTTAACAAAGGCAGACCCAACAATGATCTAAGTAGAGGTAGATTTGTTTGCAAAACTGAAAAATTAAACACTCCACTTTGAGATCCTATGAAAATACCTGGATTGTTTATGGTGATGAAAATGTACGAATTTTGTTTTATTTTTATTTCTCTGAATTTTCCATATTTTCCACAATAAACATACTATTCTTATAAACACATAAGCATACTAACATTTTTAAAGAGAAAGGCTTCTCAGCTAATTTAATCTAGTCTCATCAGTACTCTCACTTTGTATTCCTGAATATTTTTACTTAAGATACCACAGAGAGATAGGCACCAAATATATTATCTCTGTCATCATAAATAAAAGAAAACTTTTTCTATTTCATTAAGCTCCACAAATATTTAAAAGATCTGTAGATTATATGTCTTAATATAGAAAAATATATGGATTGCATATTCTTCAGAAAAATACATTGATTTTCAGATATCTGAAGAATGACTGACAAGCCATAAATTCAAGGAAGAAATTTAATAAGTATCCACTCTTTAAAACTCACTTTTGCTAATATTTCACCCTATATAAATATTTGGCATACAGTGGCCTCTTCTGACACAAATTTAATAACATCTCTTACTCCTGGGACTCCTGGGTGGCTCAGTCAGTTAAGCGTCTGCCTTCAGCTCAGGTCATGATCCCAGGACCCTGGGATTGACTCCTGCATCAGGCTCCTTGCTCAGCAGGAAGACTGCTTTTCCCTCTGCCTGCAGCTCCCTCTGCCTGCAGCTCCCCCTGCTTGTGCTCACTCACTCTCTCTCTGATGAATAAAAAAATAAAATCTTTTTTAAAAAAGTAAATAAATAACATCTCTTATTCCTAAAAAGTTATCAGTCTGAACTAGCTTTGTTATCAGTTTGGAAAAAAGGGCTATAACCCCAGAAAGAACTGGATTACAAAAAAGGAGATCAAATAGTGAAGCCCAAGATTTTCTAAACTCTTAATGAAGCTGGTCTGTACAACATAATTTAAATATTTTTATTGAAAATACATTTCCAGAAAGTACATGCACAAACTTGATAAGTACAAAGCAAAAATAGAGACCTATGAGTTATTTCCCAGTTTGAGTTATCCATATTTTTATTTGCCCTTCCTCTATTTACAAGGACTCCAAAAACTGACTATGTAAACTATTTCCTCAAAAAAATCTACTCAAAATATCTGCTTTAAGTTAATATATTTTAAGACTGAAGTTAGTTTCCTGCTGTAGCTACAACAAAGAATATTTAAAATTTAGAATGTTCTTTTCTAGTACACTTAAAGACTAAGATGAAGTAGATTCATTCCTCCCTATTTTTTCAATAAATGCAGCAAAAACACCTAGACATTATATTTTAAAACAAATGCATGATGATTCTAGAAGGTGGCAAGAAGAGAGGTCTAGGGACCTGGGAAAAAAGGGCATGACGCATTCAGTACTGTTGAATTTTCTTTAGCCTCATACATCCCAAACCGGGTACTGGCACGGGCAGCAACCAGGAAATACCGGTGGGCACAAACAAAAACCCCAAGAAAAGCCCTTCCTCTCTAGCCAAAGGCCCACAGAAGGCCCAATTCAGCAAAACAAAAAAATTGTAGATAATAAATGGCCTGATGACAGCCAAACCCATGGAAAAAAAAATATGACCCCACATCATATCTCTGTGAGCCAAGGCCAAAATGCTAAGCCCAGACTTCCACCTTGACCAGCTGTAGGGAAGTTTCCCATCCCACCCTCGCTGCCCTCTAGCTAACAGCAGAGAAAACCAAGTAGGGAGGCATTTTTTGGACTTGAATCCTCAACCAGACATAAGGAGGCTCTTTCTCCCTCCTTTCCTGTGTCAGAAAAAGCTGAGTGAGGACTCAGAACTCAGCCATCCGAGGCTTCACCACCCCATGTTCCTCCTGCCAACCAGGGCAGTATCAGCCAAGGCTGATGAGGGGCTTGAAATCCCACTTTTTCCCAGGATTAAGAGGTACCTTTCTGATCCAGAAGGTCAATGGCAGCTAAGGAGGAAATGTGAACCTGAAAATAACAAAGTGGCATCTACCTTCCCCCAACTATGCAGTGTCAGGAGACCCGTTAAAATATCAGATTTAAAAGACCCAAGGAGTCATATGAAAGACCCAAAATGCATAGGATATAATTAAAACCACTCATCATACCAAGAATCAGGAAAACCTCAACTTGAATAAGAAAAGACCATGAACAAAGAGCAATAAGCTCACACCAATGTTAGATGATTGACAAGGATTTTAAAGGCAACTCTCATAAAGTTGCTTAAATAAGTAATTATGAACATGATTAAAACATGAGGAAAAGAAGAAAGTTTCGCAAAAAGATAGAACATATAAAGAACCAAACAATGGGTGCCTGGGTGGTTCAGTTGGTTAAGCGTCTGCCTTCAGTTCAGGTCATGATCTCAGGGTCCTGAGATCGAGTCCCACACTCGGCTTCCTGCTCTCGGGGAGCCTGCTTCTCCCTCTGCCCCTCCCCACTGCTCCTACTCACTCTCTTTTTCCCATTCGCTCTCCCTCTCTCTCTCTCACAAAAATAAATAAAAACTTTTTAAAAAATGAAGAACCAAATAGAAATTTTAAAACTGAAAAATACAAAATAAATAGCAAAGAATTGACTCAAAAGCAGACTTGGTAAGCTACAAGATAGAACAATAAAAATTATTCAAACTGAACAGCAGGAAGAAAACAGACTGAAGAAATCATGTACAGAGGCGCCTGGGTGGCTCAGTGGGTTAAAGCCTCTGCCTTCGGCTCAGGTCATGATCTCAGGGTCCTAGGATCGAGCCCCGCATCGGGCTCTCTGCTCAGCGGGGAGCCTGCTTCCCTCTCTCTCTCTCCGCCTGCCTCTCTGCCTGCTTGTGATCTCTGTCAAATAAATAAATAAAATCTTAAAAAGAAAAAAAAGAAACCATGTACAGAACAACAAAGACCTATAGAGAGAGCTCTAACAACAATAACAAAAAGCTTTGCTAAATAGCGTGTTTGCCTTTTGGTTCAGTTTGGTTATGAGACCTCCTAGTACATTTTTCTATCACTTACGTGCCCAAGGTGGTAAGATACTCCATAAGTCAGTTACCCTTTTATTCACGTGGTATAAAAAGGAGAGAGACCCTTCCTGGCGTGGAAGTAAAACCATCTGAAAAAAGTTTTCTTTGGAAGTAACGCTTCCTATAAAAAATCTTTTTAAATTGAATTTGAGTTTTGAGGACTCAACTTGTTACTTTTCTATTATCCCTGTTAATAATAAAAGCAGTTCAACCGCCATGATAATGCCACTTGGGATTTATATTGGTCTTTACTATGAAAAGCTCAAAGTGTCTGTGAGGTCTTAGATGGTATCTCAAGTATATTACTTTACTGTTCTCATTAGTAGACTGAGAAACTGAAACTGAGTTTGCAAAGATATATGTCTCACTACAGGGCCCAGAATAAGTTACTCATTATAGGCAGAAAAAAATATATAAAGTTCTCTCAGTATTCAGTATCGCATCTTCCGATAAGCACGGTAATTCCAGTATGGGGCTGGTAAGTGTGGCTGTACACAACACAATTAGCCTTTGGGGAACAGGCTGCATTATATTAGTAAAATCATTCATTCATTCATTCAAGAATATTACGTGAGCCCATACTATATGCCAGATATGGCTCTAGGCACTGGGAAAGAAAGTTCTTAATTTCATAAAAATCGGTGGGAGAAAATACAAAACCACCAAATTAAAACCAAATAACAGGTGAATAAATGAGGAGGAGGAAAAAAGCAAGGAAAGGTAGCTAGGAAATGCTGAGCATTTACAGTGTCTTATTCTCTATTGCATGGTCAAGGAAAGCAACCACAAGAAGGTAGCACTTGAGCAGGTATTTGAAGGAAGCTAGAGTTCAGTCCGTTGTTAAAAGTATAATATTCAAAACATTAAAATATGACTCACGTAAATATAAACTGAACATAGGCCAAAGATTTATTCTACTCACTTATTAATAAATGAATTAACTTATGTTTAAGACTGAAGGAATTGGATGTTAAGACTGGTTCAAAGAGCATTTGAAAATATATATATATCATATATATGATATATACATATATACATATATGTGTGTGTGTGTGTATATAAATAAAATTTAAATAATGGTGTGTTAGACTAAGAAAGAGTGCTAGGTTGGAGACAAAACTTGCCAATGTCCTACATGGCAGTAAGAGTATTTTTGAAGTTAACAGAAATGACTTAATGTTCTTCTGGGGAAAAAATTAACTAACATGTAATGTCAATATAGTTGAGACTTGGGGCGCCTGGGTGGTTCAGTCATTAAGCGTCTGCCTTCAGCTCAGGTCATAGTCCCAGGGTCCTGGGATCGGGCCCCGCATCAGGCTCCCTGCTTGGTGGGAAGCCTGCTTTTCTCTCTCCCACTGCCCCTGCATGTGTTCCCTCTCTCACTGTATCTCCCTCTGTCAAATAAATAAATAAAATCTTTAAAAAAAGAAAAATACAGCTGAGACTTACAATCAATAGTAAACAGTGAGTCAAATAAAGTACATTCTCCTAAATAATCCAAAGTCTATTAAACAAAATCCCCATAAGACACTGAAAGAACACAGCTCTCCCTTTCCCTTATTTTCAAGTTTTCTTTTCTTTTTTTCTTTTCTTGCAAGAGTTTTGCAGATAGAAGAGCCATCCAGTCAGAGACTGTGAATGAATCACAAACAATTTCCTTTCCTTGCCTGTTGCCACTCCAACAGGCAAGGAATGCCCTCTCCAACATAGACTCACACATTCACCTGGACCTTAATAAGTAAGAAGTTCAGTGTAAGTCAGTCACTGGAAAAATTGGAAAAGCCAGAAGATTTACATTGGAAGGAGACTGAGAATTGAGGTTGGGAAATGATTTGATTTACATTTTTAAAAACATTACCTGCTGAAATAAAAACTCATTAGAAAGAAGAGCAAGGATAGAGGCTAGAAGACTACTTAGGAGACCATTAAAATGATCTAGGCAAATAAACAAGTAAATATATAGTTTGTCAGATGTAGAAAGTGCTATGGAGAAAAACAAAACAGAATATGGGAAGGTTGACAGGGATCTTCTCTGATACGGTGATATTTGCACAGGCACCTGAATGATATAAAAAAGAAAACCATGGAGGGAACTGAGGGAAGAGTGTTCCAGACATAGGGATAAGGCAAAATGACTGAGGAGAAAGAAGTGGGGGAAAGATAGGGAGAGGGGATAAAAGAGAATGCAGTGCCTTGCAAACCATTCTAAGGACTTACTTGGCTTTTAATTTGGGTGAGATGAGAAGCCATGAAGGTTTCAGAGCAGAGAAAGGACATGATCAGCTGTAAGTATTAGACAGATCACAGTGGCTGCAAAGTGGAGAATGGTCTGTAAGTGGGCAATGACAGAAGCAAAAAGATTAGTTAGAAGATCCTTTAGTATTCCACGGGAGAAGTAAGGATGGCTTAGAATAGGGGAGTAGCAGTGACTTAAGGACAAACAATCAAAACCTGGGCATTTTGAAGGTAGAGCCGACAAGTTGTGATAAAGGAACAAACATGGGGTAAATGTGGGTATCATCCTTAATAACTGGAAATACAGAGCTGCCATTTATTGGGATGGGAAAGACTACAGAAGTTTATTAAGGAAATCTGGGGAGAAGAGACATTGATTACAATTTATGAAAAAAGTTAAATATCTTACTTTGGAAGTTACAGGATTTCAAACTCTTCAAATGTAATCACAGTAAGAAAAATCAGAATATCAATTTCTAAGTTTTATCCATCAGAAACCATAGCTTTCACCAGAGTCTCAACTAACCCTCATTGCTTCTCCCAAATGCATATTTTTCAAAATGGCATTTATCATTAATTTCATCCATTGCTGGTCAATATTTTACAAATTGAAGCAAGCACCTGATCCTTCATTAAGTATTTATTAAACACTTTTTGAAATTATTTTACATGTTTCTGCAAAGGGCCTGCATATTAAATTTTAAATTCACAAGGTTTACCTGAAGTTCTTTGTATCTATCTTGAAACGAAATGGCCTCTTGCTCTTTTTCTTTAAGGAAATCTTTTTCTAAGACACTATGCTTTTCCATCAATGATTCCACATCCTAAAAGAAAAATCCAAGCATAAATTTTGTAATATTTAATGGCATAAAATATATTGTTTTCCAATGAACACACCAGATATATTCAGTTTTTTCAATGAACACACCAGAAAATATTTGGTAAGGAAAGAACTAATAGGAAGTATGGTTTGAAGCTCAACACTATTACAGATTATATGCCCCACTCTCATTTCCAGACCTGTATTAACACTGATATAACACTAAAATTATTCACACTAATAAGTGAATAGCACCTAAGCTAACTGTAATCTCTACATATCTTTATATACTTTCTATAAATTTGCAAAGGTCTTTTTGTAGATATATTTATAGGAAAGAGAAATGAGAACATAAATAATTTAACAAAACAGCTGTATAGCTAAGTAATCTTGTCAAATATCCCATGCCACCTAACTTCCCATAGGGACAAGTCAATGTTTCAAAAATCTAATCTGTATAAGAAATACACCACTACCTGTTTTCAAAGTAAATAAAAATAAATCAGAAGAAAAGCATTATAGGAAAAAATATGGTAGGAGATGTTCATCTTTAAAAGTATGTATCTAAGACTAATCATTCTTTATCAAAGACTTTTCTAAGTGATAAACTCTTAAAAGTCATTGAAATCTATAGCCAAGGGAAGAAAGCATCTTCTTCCACTCATGAGTTTTTAATCAGAGATTGGGACTGTATCAGATTTCGAGTCCATGCAATTCAAACATTTATTTTTTTAGGCAAATGTAAATATACCTTTTTAATTCTCTGTTTTTCTTCTTCAGAAACTTTGAGTTTAATCTCCAGACTTGAAATTTTTTGCTGAAGCTGTATGTTTGATACATTGGCTCCAGGATCCTCAGAATCATCCACAAGAGCAATTGTTCCATTACTTTTCTCATCATTTAAACCCAATGGAAAAAGTGAGATATCCAGATGAGTGTGTGTTGATTGCTGAATCTAAACCACATTAAAAAAAAAAAAATACACAAAAGGGAAAAGTTTACACTGCACCAATAATGAAAACATCCAAAGGGCACCAGAAACCACATTTGGAAATTAAGTTGGAGCAAAGGTTCTGAAATTATTTCACCCTTTAAGTAAATCAACAGAAGACCTCAAATTGTTACAACAACCTGATCTTCGCAGCTAAGAAACAAAATTTCTTCTAAACTTTAGATTCTAAAGCATTTATTATTTTGCAAGCAAAGCACTAAAAAACTTGAAACATTTTCTTATGCTTGAAAGCATATAATTAAGTATGGACACATCTGATACTCACCAGTTCTTAAATTTATACAAACATCCAGAATTTGTATATTTTTTAAATTGTAAATCAGAATTTGAAATTTCTTAATAACCACTAATTGATCATCAATCATTCTCTAGTACAGGCAGGTAACAAGTGACTCAAGATTGTGTGCTGTACTTTGGAAATCTGGACTAATTGCAGCATTTAGCCCAATGTCTGGATCAATAAATATTTGAATGAATAAACCCTATGGACTGCTATCTTTTTGGTTTTTACTCTAAAATTGAAATGAACACTCTAGTACCTAAAAAAGGCAGGGTAAGCATCCCTGAAAAGAGAAATAATTATTTTTTTGTAATTATTTTTCCTTTTGAAGTTTTGAAGATTTGAAATGCAAAGCTAAGTCAATTTTAATAAATGATACACTTAAACTGTATTTTGGTAACTATGGCTACTTAAATACTTTGCAATTATGCCACAAAACAAACATATTATTCAGTTTTTTGAATTCTAGCTATTAGCCTCAAAGTTAAAATATCTATAAAAATATTTTTCAGAAAAATAAGTTAAAAAAAATCAGAAAAGCTTCATTTAAAGCAGGCTGTAATTTTTTTTAGTATGTAAACTTACAAAAATACACTTGTCTTTACCTGTGCTTTAGGAACGGTTTGACTGACAATGCTGTTGTCTGTGTGTGCATTCTCTGGTGATGAAATGATGGGCTCAGAAGAGAGGCAGCCAACTGAAGGAGCATGGTCATGGTCCAGTATAATCTCAGGAGAAGCTGGAGAAAGATGGACTCCAGATACTAAAGACAAAACAAATACAGGATTATCCAAGAGAAAGTCAAGAATGAATTGAAAGGAACAAAGAGAGTAGAGGGAAGGAGAGGGAAAAGGGTAAGGGAAGTAAAGGCAATGAAACAAAGATCCTATACCTATTCCTCAGGGATCACTATCTAAAATCTAAAACTAGTATTTCTAAATTTATCATGACATTTCCACATGAGATCCAGGCAACAAAACAGTTTACTAATGTCTTAGTGTTTACATAAAAACACATTACCATAAGTAGTGCATTTCCAACTGAGAGAAAGTATTCAAATGTATTATCCATTTATTCAGTCAAGAAAAAGCACTAGCATACCTACTAGTGCCCAGCACAAGCACGAAACACGGAGAAGATACAGTGAACAAGACGGATGAGTTCATGTACTCAATGACCTTATGACCCAGTAGGCAAGTCAAATCAATTAAATATGTATTACAATAAACTGAGCTAAAAGGAAGAATAATAACCTTAAAAGAGCTAATCCAAGGCGCCTGGGTGGCTTAGTTGGTTAAGCACCTGACTCTTGATTTCAGCTAAGATCATGATCTCAGGGTCATGAGATCAAGCACCACATTCAGTTCAACAAACAGGAAGTCTGCTTCAGATTCTCTCTCTCCCTCTGCCTCTGCCCCTACCCATCTCCACAGCACATGCTCTCTCTCAAATAAATAAACAAAATCTTCAAAAAAATAAATAAAATTAAATTAAAAAGTAGCTAATCCAACTTCCTCTGTGTTAACTTCCTTGTAACAGGCAAAAGACTTTGTTGAAAATCAATTTTAGTTTACTGACTTGTTTCTATAAAAAAGTAATGTTGAAAGAGAATCCTATAATTAGTTTGACAACCAAATATTATTAGATTATGATTAGGCTTAAATACAAAGGTCATGAAAAGAAAGCTGACTGCCAAGATGAAATAAGACAAGACACCAAAAAGAGCAAAATTAAAATATTATACATATTACTACTATATTTTCAAATTTCTTTCTAAAAACTCAAATATATTTGTATTATGTGTTTTAAAGTTTAAGAAGACTAAATCACTTTTAGCAATAATGCATTTATACATTTTCACTTTCTAAATTATATAGACCTTTATTCCACATTGGCATCAGTAGAAACGTCAGCGAAGTTCTACCATAAATTCTGGAAGGCAGCTCACAATGGAAATTGCACTTTTCCCTAAAGAAAGATATGTATGAGGTCATTAGATATTTAAAAACTAAGGAATATATCAATTTCTGATTGGCCACCCTATGGGATCATTCAATTTTCTTATATATACTATTACTATGTCAAGATACCAAGTTTTTAAGACACTATGTGCCATACTGGATAAGGTATTCTAACCTTGTCCCACAGACATTTCACTATTTTAACTAAAATACAGAAAACTGTGCCATATTGGATAAGGTATTCTAACCTTGTCCCACAGACATTTCACTATTTTAACTAAAATACAGAAAGCTGGAATTTCAATTCATGTTTGTACTCGATATATCTTTTCCAGAAATTATTTTTTCTAATCTTCACTAGTCTGTATGCTAACATATATCTCTAAAATGTCAGAATAGTCTAATTCTAATTCTGAACTATAATTTATAATAAAAATATTCCTAATGAACTTTTAAAGGCATGAAAATAAGTACTATAGTACAGTAAAGGGAATACAAACTTGTAATTAACAGCATAGACTCCAGAACCATATTGTCATACCAGGTGTAAGACAACTGGCAAGTTAAACTTCCCTTAGTTTTCTTGCCTGTAAAATTGGCATAGTGTTGCTGATGAGACTTAAATTGACTAAAATATGTAAAACATTTAGCACTGTGTTGATATCATTTTCATTATTACTTCAAAGATCATTACAATTTTTTGGACAATTATGTTTATTTCTGGGCAGAAGGGTACATGTGACTATGATCCTGGGTTCAAGAAACTCTTAAAAATATCATTCTGATCTGGGGCGCCTGGGTGGCTCAGTCAGTTGAGCATCTGCCTTCGGCTCGGGTCATGATCCCAGGGTACTGGGATCAAGCCCCACATCAGGCTCTCTGCTCAGCAGGGAGTCTGCTTCTCCCCTTCCCTCTTCCCCTCTCCTTGCTTGTATGCTCTCTCTCTCTCACTCTCTCTTTCTCAAATAAATAAATAAAAATCTTTTTAAAAATATCAGTCTGATCTAATACCTGAACATTTTAACATCTCTTTATATGTCACTCATATTTGTAGCCATATTCTAAGACATAAATATTGTCCCGAATTAAATTCTCATCCTATAACGTTAAATGGTCAAGTACATCATTTCAGAAAAAGAAGGAAAAGTAGGTAGAATAACGCGAGGAAAGAGGGACTGTAAGAGGAAAGAGATATATAAGGGAAAGAGGAAGGGAGAGGTTGAGGGAGGAAAACAGGAAGAGGGGGACCTCACACTTGTGACTGCAACCTCATAATTCCACCAGCTACTGCCACCCTATCACACTTTCCCTTTATAACCAAAACAAATGATTTGTTTCCATCTTTTTTCTTCCTCTCCCACCCTTTATCACTCCACTGGACCCATCACTTAAGACATTAATTTACCTTTCAGTTACTATTAATCAAATGAACACTTCTTACTTGATCATTCTTTAGTTCTCAGGAGCACCTGCTACTAGCAACCCTCCCTGTTCCTGAACCTCCTCCTTTGGTGCTTGCAATACCATTATCTCCTAGACTTCCTCCTAATAGTTTGACTATTTTGTCCTTGTTTTCTTTTCAGATTCTTTCTCCACTCAATCTTAAGTTTCATTGTTCCCTACATCCTCTGACCTTCCCAATGTCCACATTACCACTTTGAAAATCCATTATTTAGATTATGACTTGTAAGCTAATGACACCTAAATTCACATCTCTAAGCACAAACCACATGCAGATCTCCAGATCCATGTACTCAAGTACCAGACAGTTCCATTTAGCTGTCCAGGAAGTATCTCAAACTTACCCATTATCTTACATAAAGCTGTTTTGCTTCATGTTTTCCATCTTAGTTAACAGTGCCTCAAAGAACTATTTGCCCAAGCCAGAAACGATACCATTAAGTGCCAACTTCACTCCAGTCACACTGTGCTACTAACAGTTCTAATTATGCCATACTGTTTAATACCTCTGTGACCTCACAATATGCTGCCTAAGTAAAAGGCATAGGTGTGGAGTCAATAATGGATTCAAATTCAAACAATAACAACTCACTCGTTTATGCAGCCTTGGGCAAATTACACAAACTCCTCTAAGCCACTGTTTCTTCTTCTGAAAATGGGGAAATAATGTGTAGCTCAAAACAAAGCTATACAGGTTAACTCAGATGATGTATATAATCACTACATTGTACCAGATACATGGTAAATATTCAGTAAATGGAAGCTGCCACTGAAATTATCATTTGTCAACCATCAAAGCAAGCCTATCCAGGAATCTTTTCACCTGCTCCATTACCACCCAATCATAATATAATTTAAATGTCCCACTATCAACATATGACAGAATTTCTAAAAATTAACTATAATTAAAACATTATATATATAATGGGATACAAATAAAGCAATGATTAGGAAAAAATCTATAGTCTTGAACACTTCAATCAATTTTCAAAAAAATCAATGAATTAAATTCCCAGATCATAAACTAAAAAGAAACAATAAAGAAAATTTTAAAAGCACAATAAAGAAAACAAAGATAATGCAGATATAGAAGTAGATTAAGAAGAAAAGTAAATCCAAGTAATCAAAATCCTGAATTTCTAAAAGAAAAAATCCTGAATTTCTTTTAAAAAAAAGTAGTTATTAAAAATAAAAGAGGAAGCAAAAATACACAAATGACAAGGAGAAAATAATTAAAACAGAACAATTTTTTAGTAATAAAACTTCTTCGTAGACTTCTAAGTAAATTTGAAAATCTAGATAAAATAAGCAATTTCCACAGAAATACAGCTTACAGAAGTTGTTCTGATTAGAGCTAAAAAAAACAAACAAACAAACAAAAAAAACCACTCAAAAAATAGAACAACTGCCCTTGGGAAAAAGTTAGGCACCTAACCCACGGGTAAAGCACTCAAGAAAATTTCTACCAAAAATTCGAAGAATGGATAATTCCAATGCTCTAAAACTGTTGCTGAACATTGAAAGTAAAGGAAAATGTCAAAATTTCATTAGCATTATATAACATTAACATAACACTGATAGCTAAGCTTGATAAAGATAGTACAAAAAGAACCATTAGAGATGTTTAGAGTATCACTTATAAATAATGACAAAGTTGTAAATAAAATATTAGTAAAAGAATCCAATACCATATTGAGAGAATGACATGCAATGAACAACTCAGACTTGTTCCAGTAATGCAAGGCTGGTTCACTATTAAGGAATTCATTAACAAAATATTCCATATTAATATATGTCAAGAGAAAAATTATATAATTATTTCCAAGACTTTAAAAATGCTTCTGATAAAACTGAATACCCATATCTGTTAAAAACACTCCAGAAAACAGGAATTGATGGACACTTCCTTAACATGATATAGGCCTTAGTCCTAAAGTCAGCAGGTTAATTAACTACTAGGGAAAAACTAAAGTTGTTTCCTATATGAACAAGAGCAAAACAAGGATCACTACTATCTCTGTGCCACTGAACATTCCACTAAAGGTATAAGGCAATAAGGTTAGACAAGAGAAATTATATACAAGCATAAAAATAGGAAAGGAGGAAAACTATTTCATGTTCCTACTAACTAAAACAACACATACATTCAGTAAAGTAGCAGGATATAAACTTAAACACAGCATATAGAAAATAGTATTTACCAGTAAAAACAATTAACCACTTAGAGTATATAATGGTACAGAAGAGTACTATTTTCCATAGAAAGAAGACAAAATAGTTACAAATTTAAGTGGAAATATGACAAAAACTTTAAAACACTCTGAAAGACCCAAGGATAGACCTGAACAAAGGAAAAGGTCTCTTGAAATTGGATAGGGAAACTAAACATCATAAAGATGCCAATCCTCCCTTAGTTAATTTATAGTCCTAATATAATTCCAATAAAAGTAGCAATAAGCTTTTTTATAAGTGAACTAGACAAATGGACATTAAATGTCACACAGAAAAGCAAAAATGCAAATATGGGCAGGCAAATACTAAAAATGAAAAAGTATAAGGAGGATACTACCCCCTCATTGTAATAAATTAAACTATATTAAAACGTACTACTGACCTTATTAAGACATACTGTATTTTATATTATATTAGCACATATGATAAACGCTTTATAAATAAAACAGTGTATTCATTTGGTGCAGCAGTAAACAGACCAGAAGAATATACCAGAAAGTCCACAATAGTATGAAATTAGATATATGATAAAAGTGGCATTTCAAATCACTAAGGCAAAGATGGGCTTATTAATAAACAGTGCAAGGACAAGGGATAGCCATTTGGGAAAAGATGAAATTAGACTCATACTTCACACTACAGACAAAAAAATAAACTCTAAATTGATCAGAGATCCAAATATTTAAAAAATTAGACCATATAAGGATGTGTGTGTGTGTGTGTGTGTGTGTGTGTGTAGTTTCTCTTAAACTATGAGTGAGTTCCTTTTTACCTTGGGTATAAGAAAGGGCTTTTTAACCATAACTCGATTCTAGATACAGTTAAAAAAAAAAAAAAAAAACCTGGCAAATTTGACTATAGCATATATACAAATTTTGGGGTACAAAAATTATCCTCAACAAAACTTTAAAAAGCTGATAAACTAAAAAATATGTAGAATATGTATCACAAGTAATGGTTAATATTTCTAATATGTAAAAAAATGCTTAAAACTTAAAAGGAAAAAATTAGAAGGAAAAAAAAAAGCCAATAGAATAACGGGCAAAAATGTGAACAGACAATTCACCAAAAAATAAGATATACAAACAGTCCTTAAATATATGAAGAGACACAGACATAGGCACCTGCTCATTTGTATTTGTCATAAACACAGGGAGAAGAAAACCAAAACTACTGAGATAATAGGTGAAAGACAGGTGGCATGAAGTAGAAAGACAGAAGAAAGGAATGGTGGAAATACCTTTTCTGAGTATAGTTTTTTAATATGGTTCTGATTTTTGGAACCATGTTAATGTTTCACATACTCAATAAAATAAAAATAAAATCAACAAGCAAGGGAATAAGGGGATTGAATCCTAAAATAATATACAAAGAGTAATAAATGAACTAAACCATATTTCAAACGAATACTCTTATCACACCATGAAGTGTGAGAGGGGTTGGGGTGGGGGGCAAAAACTAATCCAACTTTGTTTGGGACATAGTATTTTGACTATACGTCCTCAGTGTAAAGAACAAAATGAATGCTAAACAAATAGTGAGGAGAAGAAGAAGAGGAAGAAAAAAATAAGAAAATGAGGAGGAAGGAAAAAAGGATAAATACAAAGCAAATATGGTAACATGTAACATCTGAAGAGAATCGATGAAAGACAGATGGGAATCACTTGTCCATTTCTTACAGCTTTTCTGAAGTCAAAATAAAAGGAAGAGCAAAAGGTGGGAGGGAAATTATATAATAGAAAATAAACAAGAGATCCAAAGTACTGCTCTTAAGGGAAAAAAATACCTGGTCTAAACAAAAGTCTTCTCTTTGCAAAGTGGCTGAATAAAGACTCGGTATCACTAAAACCACATACGGGAATACTTCTAGTGATACTGTTCATGATGGCAAATAAGTGGCAACAGCCTAAATACCCACTGACAGTTGAAGAGCTAAATGAGCTGTGGCATAATCATATATTGGAATATTTTACATCAGTGAACATAAAGAAACTACAGGTATATGCAACAAAAGGGAGGACTCGTAGAAACTAAGTTTGGGAGGAAAAAAGTAAATCGTAGGGAGTTCACATGTATTAACCTATTTTTATAAGGCACATAAAACTCTTTAGAGATATATACACATATACCATAAAATTGTATTTTACAAAAGTGAGGAAAACATAACTCAAAATTTAAGATAGTGGTTCTTTTTAGAAGAAAATATAGGAATAGGACAGAAGAAGAATACTAGAATTGGTAATGTTCTAGTTTTTAAATGGCAGGTTCATGAGTGCAATTTGCAAATATAACAAAGAAAAAAATAATTACATATGCCTAAAAATTTAATTCTTTAGATGTCTTGTTTCAGTGCCCTTACTGGTTGTATTTCTCAACCCTCCTGAGCTACATTAACCTGCTGATCAAAATTTGCTCTACATAAGTAAGATGGGAAAAACTCTAACTCAAACTAAAGATAAAGAGGGACCAACTAGTTTACTAAAATAAGTTATGCTTTTATGAAAAGATGTCAAGAATCAGCAACCACCAATAAATACAATATTTGAAGGCATGAGCTTCTCTGGCATCCTGCTAATGTCAATACACATTCCAGAAACTAGGAACGTTGAGCCTAAAATGCCTAGAATTTACATGTGCTTTCAGCTTACGAGGTATTAGTGGGATTTTCATGAATTTGTTTAACTAAATAATATAGATGTTTACTGAATATATCATAATCCACATCCTATTTTAAAAATAAAATGGGAAAACAAATGAGTTGTGCTGTGAAAAAAAAAAGAGAACACATAACTGTATTACTCTCTAAGTAGAAACAAGATATTTTCAGTTAAGCCTCTAAGTTTTCCACTATGCTAGAATTCACACATCTTCCCTACATTTTAGGTGACTATTTAATAATAGTAATTTACCTTAAAAAAAGCCACATATTGGTAAATACTGTCCACATATATAGACCAAAATTATTATTCAACAATAATGATGGTACACATTTTATATATGCCTGCTTAACAAATGGGAATTTTTAAGCTTAATAGAAAATTACGAATCCCAAATGTAAAATATAATTATCTTCTCACCTAGCCATTAAAATACAACTCTCAAGTTTCAAACTGCTACAGTATTCTTTGGTCCATTAAAAGTTGATTGGGGGCCTCTGGGTGGCTCAGGTGGTTGGGTGTCTGCCTTCAGCTCAGGTCATGATCTTCAGGTTCTGGGATCTAGCCCCACATCGGGCTCCTGGATGGCTTGGTAGGGAGACTGCTTCTCCCTCTGCCTCTCCCCACTGCTTGTGTTCTCTCTCTCTCTCTCAAATGAAAAAATAAAATCTTAAAAAAAAAAAAAAAAAAGTTGACTGGTACCACGCTTCATGTCAAAAATCTTTATAAGATCAAGTGTACCCAACAGCACCGTTCTCCACATAAAAAGCTAATTTTTTAAAAGCAGAAACCTACACAATTTTATTTCTTTGGGTATTTTGTTTGTTTGCTTGCTTTTAAATCTTTAGCAAGAGTACAGACACAATTTGCTTCATTTCAAATGTGAAATCCTTGGTTTTCTAAAACAGAGAGTACAAGGTCAGCATACACTCTTTTGTAGCTATAAAGCTAATCAAAAATGCAATGAATGGCAGTTCTGCATCTTTCACTTTGAAACAGTAATCAGCAAAGTCACTGGACATATCATTTTTCATTGACAGACCTCTTCTAAAACACAAAAAAGCCTACTATGTCAGAACACTGCATAACCAAAGGAGGACCAAGTTTCCAAACAGTATGCAACTTTTTTCCAGTAATTTTGCCTGTGGTCAACTCTGTTTTGTTTACATAAGCATAAAAACTCTTGTAAAGTCTAAACAAGAAACAGGTGTAAATACTCATGCACTTTTAACTATACCCAAAGAAATCTGTTAATCTCCACTGATGCTTAACAATTCACAAGGAGAACACTAATAAAATGATAAAAGTTTTTACAACTTTTAACTTAAAAAATATTTTTGGACCTTAATTTTCATTCAGACATTCTTTTATCCAACCGAGGCCCTTCCTTTTCACCATCTCTTCATCTCACAGAAGCTGACGATTACCTTTTACAAACTGTCATTGCACTGAAATCCTCTGATATCCTAATTTATTTTCAGGTCTATGTATGAACCCACTACTTCTGGTTCAGGGCTCATTGCTGAGACTGTGCACTCCACTCATGTAAATTAATCATTCAGTTATGGAAAATTATGCAAAAATTAAGGAAAATCTAAATAGTATATCTAAATATGAAGGTTTGTTAGCAGATGTAAAACAAATGGATAGGTTGGGTTTCTTTAAATGGCAGAAACCAGGATTAAAATCAGTGTTTAGAAAAGTATTACCTCTATCCAAGAAGGTTCTCTCCAAGAAATAACCCTTGATTTATTATTTAATGGATTACAAGATATTACCAAGGCTATCCAGGTTACAGACTTTCGGAGAAAAACATAATAGCTTCAAAAAGGCTAAGCTACAGGAACACAAGCAATAGGAATGCCCATTTTCTCAGCAAAAGAAGGATTACAAAATTGATACATTTTTACCAATTTACTTTCAATTAGTCTCCAGAGTATCTTAGAAATACAGGCTCCACCTCTCCTTGCCTCTTTGAGGAATAATAGTGTGTTCCTAAGAGCTATTTTGGCAACACCATATACCACAAATTGTAATGAGCAATTTTTGGAATTATGCAGATGACTAAAAAAAACTATGTTTTAATTTATAAAAGAGAGATAGAATCTTTATATTCAGAGAATCATCATAATCCATCACTAGAATGGTCAACACAAATTCATACCACATAAATAAAATTTTTTGGACAGGGACATTAAAAAATAATCTATTTAAATCCCCACTACTTCTTCATTATCATTGCAGGAAAAAAATCCCACATCATCCAAGAAATACTAAAAATAAAGAGAGAAACATGCTAACAAAATGCAGATAGAATTATCTAATGACTCTAATAACTTTGAAAAATATGGAAGAAATATCTCAGAACCATAAATATACCTTTAAGCCAAGTTACTATCTGACATGTTTTTTTCTTCCAACTAGTGCTTGCACAAGGTTACCAAACATAGGCAAATTCTAAACCATTTCCAAAGAGGAAGGGAAAAAAAAGTCACAATTTAAGTTAAAGCAATATACTAAACTGATACGCTGAGGAAGTTTTTGGCTCCCCAGTCTATGGAAGCTGGGTCCAAAGCTCAGGTAAATTAAGGAAAAAACAAAACAAAACAAAACCAACCAAACAAACAAAAACATTATTTCAGAGTAAATAACCTACCTTTATTTAATCCTCATTGTTGACCATGCATAACACTGTGCTACTTTCATCGCAGCACACACAAGTCACAAAAACTAAGGCTACCCATTGTTTGCAGAGATGAAGAAAAACCAACTGATGATGACTATTTCTATAGATAGACATTAAGTACAAAAGGGCATAATCACAAAGGGTAAAAAGCAGGGAGTGTTAGAACCCAATTCCCACCTCATGGGCAAGTAGACACGATCCTCACAGGTCAGAGTGAGGCCCATCTTAGCTTAGAAGGTAGCTACAATCCCCATAAGAATCGGTATCTCTTAAAACAATCTTATGGACATTGCTACTAGGGTCTCAAAACAGACATGTTTCATTACAAAATTTAACATACCAGGAAAGTCCAAAACTATGCTCTCCAACCAAATAATGTAGCTCATTCAGAGAGCTCCTAGAGAAGACATAATTTATTTATCAGGATCATTTTTCAATCCAAGCACTATTGCCTGGTAACAAGGAAGACATTCCACTTCATCATGTTTCCAGGGGAAGAAAGCCAGAAAGTGTAAACCAAAAGATGTATCTTTTGAGAAGGACATTTAGAATGTCTAAGAGACATCCAAGTGAAAACAGTGGGCAACCTGTAGATTATATGAATCTAAAGAGGCGAGAGGCTTAAATGTATTAACAATAGTAAACTTGGAAAAAAACAAACAATTGAAACAATAACATGCAGCTTGATTACTTCTAAAAAAGAGAAATCATCAAAATGTGCCTCTAAAATGTCTTGGGGCACCTAGGGGGCTCAGTTGGTTAAACATCAGACTCTTGGTTTTGGCCCAGTTCATGATCTCAGGGTTGTAAGATCGAGCCCCACACCTCAGGCTCTGTGCTCAACCTGGAGTGGGCTTCCCCTCCCCCCTCTCTCTTTGCCCCTGCCCCCTCCTCTCTCTCTACAATAAATAAATTTATTTATTTATTTATAATTGTTGAAAGTCTTTAAAAGCAGAGCTGAGGTTTTTACTTGAAGAAGTTCTGCCCTGAGCTGCAGCTTCAACCTGTGCCTGACAGTTTGAATCTGGCCTTCCTGATGCCTACCCTATGGATTTCAGACTTGCCTAGCCCACCCCCCAAATCATACAAACCAATTACTTGCAGTATCTCTTTATATATCTACTACTGGTTCTGCTTCTCTGGTTGAACCATGGTGTTACAAATACCATGTCCACATAATACATAATACTCTAATACTTCCCAAAAGTCCTTAATGGGTAAAAACCTTTCAATTTAATTGGACCAAACAGACTATTGTCAACATATACCCCAATACTTAAACTCTTTTCTTGAACAAAGTAAAGAATAAATGAAAAGACAAACACAGATGGAAAATTGGACTGTACAATTCTCCCAACTTAAAGAGAAAGCCATATTGCATAGAATATCTTAAAGTTTGTGTGACTCTTTAATCATTAATTGGCAATTGTTTTTAACAGAAAGATGCTCATACTAGTGGTGGGTATTAAGGAGGGCAGTTATTGCATGGGACACTGGGTGTGGTGCATGAACAATGAATTTTGGAACACGAAAAAATAAAATTAAATTAAATTTTTAAAAAGTTAAAAAAGAATATTAAAAAAAGAGTACATTTATCATGATTAGCACTGAGTAATGTATAGAATTGTTGAATCATAGTATTGTATACCTGAAACCAATATAACACTGTATATTAACAGTACTAGAATTTAAAAAATAAAAGTGATAATGCTTATTCAAAAATAAAGAAATAAATAAACAATAAGTAAATAAATAAATGTAAAAAAGAAGATGATCATAAAGAGGTATAAGTCATTAATCAATTTATATGTTCCTCTAATCCAATATCCCAACCATCATAATCATAGACATCTAGATTATAAAAAAGAATTCTCTATTATCTATTACCCGTCCAACATAAATAACATCTAGAATAAAACAGAATATCATTACTTTACAGACAGAATGTTTTTTATAGCCAGTTTTTGGTTGTGAAAGCAGTGTTTCAGTGCGAAGTAAACCATAAAACACAAAGCCAGATGGTAATTTCAAATGAGAGATGTGTGTAAGGACAAAGTTAAGGACCTAATAGAAATAGCTGAGGGAGGAAAAAAGGGTAAATAATAGAGAAAAATTATCTAAAATGTTTTCTCTTCACACAAAAGATGTAAGAAAAAGAATACTTTCTGAACCTCTCTAAAATGCTGTCCCATACATTACATTCAATTTTGTAAGATTATCAAACTGTCCTACTAAGATCTTCTAGTATTATCAACATGCTAAGAGCATGACTCTTAGCTCAAACAGGTCAAATCCTAAAAAAAAGGAGTTATATACCTTCTGTTCTTGTTGTGTACACTGATTGTTTACTATTTTTTTAAGTTTGGGGTTTTTTTTTTTTTGTTTTGTTTTTAAGATTTTACTTATTTGTCAGAGAGAGAGAGAGAGCACAAGCAGGGAGAGCAGCAGGGAGAGGGAGAAGCAGGCTCCCTGCTGACCAGGGAGCCGGATGCAGGACTCGATCCCAGGATGCTGGCATCATGACCTGAGCCGAAGGCAGATGCTTAACTTACTGAGCCACCTAGGCATCCCTACACTACAACCTGCTCATATCACAATGCTTTCTGAGACAAAAATTTTTTTTTAAAAAATTAAATATGTTTGGAGATTTACCATCTTCAAAGCATTTACTTGCATTCCCTCTGTTTATATTCCCAATAAAACCCAAACATGGCAGGTAGAGAAAAATAAGCTCTATAAGGAGAGATATGATGTACCATATTTTAAGCTAAGCCTAATTTTTTTAGACTAACATCCCTAATTTTTGAGACTAACACAAATGGTTCAATACTATATATACATATATTTAGACAAAGAGAAAATCACTCCAGAGTATAAGCATGCATATCATGTGGCTATGAGTATTTGCCTTCTTTAAGTAACAGGTAACTCTGAGAGTCTAAAAGGAGCTATGAACTTTCTTTCCAGGAAGGTCCATACACTCATAGGAGTACAGAATTTAGCATGTAACTTGATGGATTTCATACATGCCATATCTAGAGGCTTTATAAAAAGAGGATAAAAAAATAAATAAGACAGTTTTCCATCCTAAAGATCATGTTGTAGTGAGGATACATATAAACAAATTAGTATAACACGTAATAGAAGATGTAGAAGATTAAGTATAAGAAGAAAAGGATTATTCTATCTTTATATGAAAAGCCTCACAAAGGACATGATCCCTAGGTAGACATAAAATATGACATATAGCTTGTCAGATAAAGGAAAAGCAAGAGAAGGGGGAAAGTTAATATTTAAATAGCACCATCTCAGGCAGACATACTCATTTAATCATTAATAGTATTTATTATAATCTTGAATCATATGTATGTACCCATAATTAAATAGCTTTCATATATATGAATGGATAGCTATACAGTGTAGGTTATATAATATACGTGTGTGTGTGTGTGTGTGTGTGTGTGTATTCACACTTAATCTTCAGAATACTTCTGAGCAAGTATCATTACCATTTTACAGATAAGGAAACAGGTAATGAAAAGGCTAATTTAACTTGGCCAGGTCACAGAGCTTCTTACTAGTACTTCCCAGGCAAAGGGAAGAGCGTATGAACACTGTATGTCAACTACATTAAAAAAAAAAAAAAAAAGCTACAGAGACATGAAACTGCAGTTTAGGGGACAGCAAATTCTACAGCATAAATGAAAAGTAAAAAGCTCAAAAGAAATATGGTGATTACAGAGGTCTCAGTCAACTAGTTGTAACAAATTTAGAAAAAGAGAGAAACTTAAGAATAACAGTTATCTGGCTGGTACACCTGGTTGAATGCTGGTTTTATTAAGCGAGAAAAGAAATATGAGAAGTGTGCAGGTTTAAAGCAGTAGAAAGGGAGGTAAGTTTTAGTTATGTTGACTTTAAGTTACCTAAGGGACCAGCCAGATAGAAAGAGCCAAAGAGCAGTTGAAAATTTAAGTCCGAAGCTCTAAAGAAGGGACAAAATAAAAGCACAAACCAAAATATCCTCAAATAAAAGATTTCACCAGTGAAAAAATAAAAGAGTCATGGACAGAACATTAGAAAAAAACAATTTTTAAGAGACAGGAAGAAAAAAGATGATAATGAAGTGAAGAATGCAAAAGGGTTCGAGAAGTGGGGAAAAAACCAGGGGTATCCACTGTCATAATCATCAACCTAAAAGAGAAGAGCTGACAGTATAAAATGCCACAGGTGAAATAAAACAGCAATTGATAGAAAGGAAAGGTCATTTCCATATTTGGCAGGAATTGAGGGGGTTGAAAAAGTTGACTGAGGAAAGCTCAGTGGAGAAAGAGACATTTAAACCAAGCCTTGAAAGAACCATGTGACTTGAACATGCAGTAATGGAGACCATCCCAGCTGGAGAACAAAAGGAAAAACTAAGAAGCAGAGAGGTAGGAACCCACTAGGAAAAATATGCTGGGAAGAGCAAGTAATTTCAGTTTTACTGGACCACTGGTATTTCAAGGGTAACAGTGAGTGGAAAGTCAACAATGGCCATCACCAGACAAGAGTGGATTTTGAAAGTTAGACAAAAGACCGTAGGGGTTTTGAACTCTACTGTATAAAGACTATTCTAGAAACCATGTACAGGATGAATTAGGAGAAATGATGCCAGTTAAGACAGTATTTGTAATAATTTACATGAGATGTGATATAAATCTGAACTAGTTTGATACAGAAGTGAAAACAAAGGAGGGGGGAGCTGATGCACTAAACAGAAGAATGTAACCAACAGTACTAACCAATGCAATTTATTTAGCTTTTGCTAAAGCTAAACAACTGTACTAACCAAAACCAAAGCCATTTCAAGACAAAGCGTTTGAGATACCAAAAATAATTAACCCCACTGAAAAGAAAATCTGTAACTTAATTGGCATAGCATCTATAGCATTCATGGTGAGTATGAGAAATTCCCTTTATCACAGTAAGTCATTTATAAATCTCTTAAATGTTTAATTACTTTAAAAAAGATGAGTTTGTAGCTTTTTCTTATAGAAATATATTTGAACATAAGGTTGTTTCAGTTCTAAAACATTCACTAATTTTAATGTCTACCTTACATAGTTTTATGTAAAAGTGTTTATATTTTTTTTACCAAACCTGTAAATAGATCACTATAAGCTAGGAGCTAATGAAATATGGCTTCAAGTAGCCTTTAGGAAAACTAATAGCACATCTCTGAAACTTAATTTCCCATAAATCTTAGCAGGTAAGTAAGACAATTATAAAATTAAAAATCTAAAATCAAAAAGGTAAAATTTCTCTAAACTACTTATGTAATAAGCAAAATATTAACCTATAAAATATATATACATTTCATGAAGAAAAGCTTATGGTATGGATCCTATTACATTAGATTTTTTTCCTTTTTTGTAATATAAAGAAGTCAATTAATATTTGCAATAAGCAAAACAATTAGGAGCTTTTCCAAACTAAATTTAACCAGTTACACATACTGCTAGACTTAGAAAAACATTGTGCTTCAATGAAAACTTTAAAATTCAGTTGTCCCAGGAAACTGAGAGACTAATTCAGACTCAAAAACCTAAGAGACTGACTAAGCAGTCTGAATAAGGCAAAAATTACAGCCTATCCATCAAGCCCAGCTGTTTACCACTTCATGGGCAGAAACATAAAAGTCTGAACTACTTTTCAGAAGTAAACAATTCTTCTAATTTAGATCTTTCCCATCAAGAGAAAAAAGACAACTAATTATTTTTGTTACACACTGTGAAGTATAACTGTCTATTTAGTTCACTTTAACCATAAAAGAATCCAGGGAATAAATATACTTTTTTGATTTACACCCAATGAATCCAAAATGACATCAGGTTTAAACTCTGAACAGTACTACCATGACCAACAACAATGCCTTTTCTTTCTGAAGAAATGTAATTCAAAAATTATAAGAATTATATACGAATAGTACTCAATTAGTGTAAAGATACCAAATGTTCTCATTGATAGTGAATATAAGTGTATGATTTACATATTTTATGGATGTAAAAAATACTTTTAACATAAGCCCATTGGACATCATCATATTTGATTAAGCTATAGCAAATACATTAGTGACGGTACAAGATTTAAGTACATTAAAACAGACAATGTATTTGTAGTAGACACACAGTAATTACCAGAATCCAAAAAACAAGAGCCTGAAAGTTTAATTTTTTATTTCAGTATTTTTTTTTACTTTAAATTAAATTCATGAAAACCAGCCGTCAGGAAGTAGAATATTTAGGTAAAGATTTTTTTTGTTAAAAACAAAAATCCTAAAACTTCTGTTTCCAAAAGTATAAGAGATTAGGTACCTGGCTAACCAATCCACAGAAAGCCATTAAAAATACAGATAAATGTTTTTAAAAATCCACTAAAAAAAATCAACTGATAATCTTGCAAAATAGAAATACTTAGGCAAAAAATAAGTAAACTATGTAACAAAAAGAAATAAGCAAGTTTTTGCCTTGGAGACATTTGCCAACCTTGTAAACCTCAGCTTTGTTTTCCAAGATCTCAAAGACATGGGGAAAAAGTAAAGTTCAGGGCCCACCAAAGGGCCCTCCCCCACAAATCTGGGACCTCAAAGAACTATATTCTCCTGCTAAGAGTGAACTCAAAATAACATACCCATCCTAGAACACAAAAAAGAAAATAGCCTGTTCTAACAATGCAATGGATGAGGGAAAGGAGAAAACAGAAGACAAGGGGAAGAAGCAGAAGAAGAGGAGAGGAATGGAATGGAAAAGGAAGAGGAAGGGAAGGGAAGAAAGATCAAAAGAGTGAGAAAGAAAAGGGGAAAGAACGGGAAAGGAAAAGGGGAAGGAGAGCAGGAAGAGAGGGTAAGAGAAAGAGGAGGATGGGAGAGAGAAAGAGAAAGAAATTATAAAGTCATGGGTAAGCTTTACACCAGCTTAGACAATGATGAACAAAGAACTGGTGCATGAAAGATGGACCTGTAACTGCTCAGACTGTAGCACGGTCTGTAGACTGTAGATAGCTTCACTAATCAGAACAAGGACAAGCATTTCCCAACAAGTATCTACTGAGGGTTTGCCACCAAGGTCCCCCTCTATGGAAAACTCCCAAAGATTAACTTCAAGCAGAAGGAAAGTGATTTGTGATGCAGAGTTTAAGTTGCAAGAAGAAAAAAAGGAAAAAATGGTAAATATGCAGATCAATCCAAAATATTTTGTCTATATAAAACATTATTGGAAGTAACAATGCCTTGTGGAGTTAAATATATATGTTAAATATATAAATATACAGGTAGAATCTGGGGAATAGCTATATGAAAAATACTTGGCAACACTAGCATAATGACCAGAGAGGAAAATTCCTGAAGTTCAGATGTTCCACTGTGCTTATGTTTTTCAGAAGGAAGATAAAGATACTAATTTGCTTCAGGCTTTACTAAGTTAAGAATGCTTGTTAAAATTTCTAGGGAAACCACCAAAAGAAGCAAAACAGGGCTCATAATTTCCAAACTGAACGAGCAGCTGGAAAAGGAAAATAAAATCAATCCAAAAAGGTAAAAAAGAAAAAAGAAGAAACAAAATGGCACCACAACAAGAAAGCCAAAACTGTAGGTAGGAAAAAGAACCACATACTAACATCAGTAATTACATTAAAACATAAAGGGACTAAATAATCCAATTTAAAAACAAGGACTGTCAAACTCGATAAACAAACAAAATTGAGCGTTGAGCTATTTATGAATGATACATCTAAAAAACATAAAGATACGAAAAGGTTGAAAAACATAAGAATAGAAAAAGAAATATCAGTTGAATTCTAATCAAATAAAGCTTCTACATTTATATAGGACAAAATAGGCTTGGGGGACAAAACGATTCTAGAGATATAAAAAGATCACTGCATACTGACAGAAAGTTCAATACACCAAAAAGATACGGGATATATGAATGCACCTAGTAACATAATCTCAACATAGACAAAGTAAAAAATTACACAACCTCAACAAGTTTATAATTCCACCATCATAAGAGATTATAACATTTGTACAATTTAAGTTTATATAAAATATGTGTATTCTGCAATTGTCAAACTCGTCTCTCTATAGGCTCAGTGCAGCAAAGCTTCCTAAATCCTGATGTGTATAAGCATCACCTGGGGATCTTGTTAAAATGCAGATTCTGGAACAGCAGGTGAGGAGCTGAGCCTGATTTCACAGTTTTAACAAGGTCCCAGAGGATGTCAATGCTGTTCATCCTCAGATAGCACTCTGCCCAGAGAAAGACTCATTAAATTAGAAATATTTTGTATTATACTACTTTCTCTAGCCATAAAGCAATCAAGTTAAGAAACAATAATAATAAAAAAACTAGAAAAGCCCCATGCTTAGAAATTAATAAATACTTTTAATTAACTGAAGGATCAGTTCATTCTGAATATTAGAAAACATTCATAATTGAGGGATTTTTTAAATATCAGAATTGGCAAGATGTAGCCAAAGTAATAAATGGGGGGGAAGTATAGCCCTGAATGTTAATAATTGAAAAGAAGTTAAAATTAGTGAAACAAGCAACAAATATTTAGAAATTAGGAAAAACAGAAGGATAAATTCAACAGAATAGAGCAAAGAAAATGATCATAAAAAATTAATACACCAGAAAAAAATATGAAATAAATGTAAAATTAAGACTGTTGACCCTGCCACAAGTTAACACAACAGCAAGATGGGATGCCTGGGTGGCTCAGTAGGTTAAGCATCCAACTCTTGATTTCAGCTCAGGTCGTGATTTTAGGGTTGGGAGATCCAGCCCCATCTTGGGCTCCTTCCTGAGTGTGGAGTCTGCTTAAGATTTTCTCTCTTCCTCTGCCCCTCCCCACCTCCTGCCCCTGACTCATGCACGTGTTGTCTTTTAAAAAAAAAAATCTTTCCATCTCCCACTCCTCTGCTGCAAAGCTTTCCTGTTTCAGATAAGCCTTACCTCCCTAAACATTATAAGCCTTTGCCCCATTCACCCCTATCTGGACTCGGGCAGTGGTCTGATATCCTTCCTGGCTATAAGGCAATACCCACCTCACTCCCTCTGTCCCACTGTCCTAACACTATGTATCTACCCTCAAAAAATATTGAAAAAATTGTGTGAACTTGCTAGCTTTTAAGATTCAGGAAACCAGCGATCTAATTAATGTGTTGAGAGTTTAGCTAAGTCACTCCATGATATTGCTTCCTGAGTATCCATTCTGTTTGGTGGAGTGGCCTGCAGGGACCTTAAACTGACACTAGCCTTCACAGACAACCCTACTCCCTAGATAACAGCCTGCAGAGTCACCAGCAAATGTGTAAGTTTCTCATATGACTTCTCCAACATCCCATATGATCCACAGTCTGTCTTGATTCCCAGGGCCTTCCCTTATGCACTCCTTAGGTAAGACCCCAATGGAGCTTTACCAAAATCCTGCTTTTCTGGTTTGAACTGACCAATCCAGGCTTAGCCTGGAACTCAAGAGCAGTCCTCTCACAGACCCTAAGAAAGACATGTGCCCCAGACCCTACTGTGGTATCTATCCGCACTCTGCCCTGATCTTCCTCGGTAGCCTCTAGAGGCAGGCCCTGAGCTTCCTCCAGGACTTGTGAGTAAAAACATCTCTATTACTATTTTTTTTTAAGATTTTATTTATTTATTTGACAGAGAGAAAGAAAGCACAAGCATGTCTCCAGAGTGCTGGGCTGAGGAAGAAGCAGATGCCCCGCTGAGCAGGGAGCCCAATATGGGGCTCAATCCCACCTGAGTTAAAGGCAGATGCTTAACCAACTTAGCCACCCAGGTGCCCCGAAAACTTCTCTATTTCAATTCTTTTGTGGTCTGTTGTTGAACTACATCTGTACTCCATCTGTACATCTGTTGAACTCATCTGTACTCCACTTAGAAGATGTTAATTTAATAAAGTCAGAGCCTTGTCTATTTTGTTTGTTCTCCATTGTTTCTTCTCTACTTGGTACACAAAACTTACTGAACAGGGGTGGGCAGGTGGGGGGGGGGGATGAATGAAAAAAAAAAGGTAGAAAGTAAATGGTCTTACCCCTTAACTTCAAACAGGTTTAAAAACAATGAAATGCTTGTCCATCTTTAAATATTTAGGAGAAATAAAATTCACAAATTTTATCAAACATATTCCACCAGAGCAAAGCACTTGTGTTTAGATTGTAAGAACCAAGGATTTAAAATACTTTAACATTGCTCCCTTAGGAACCTAATGGATTGATAAGTTCAATAAATGTTTATTTACTAGACAAATGAACAATTCTGTTAGCAAAAATTTCCTCACGGGGCACCTGGCAGGCTCAGCTGGTGAAACATCAGACTCTTGGTTTTGGCTCGGGTCATCATCTTAGGGTCTTGGGATCAGGCCTACATTGACCCAGAGTTTCTCTTTCCCTCTCCCTCTGTTCTTCTACCCTGAGCTCATGCGTGCTCTCTCTCTCTCAAATAAATAAATCTTTTAAAAAAAAATTCCTTATGTTCTAATTGCCGCATGTTTATAACAATTTTAAGGAAATGGTTGAAAAAGAAAAGTAACTGATTTATTGGCTAAAGTGTCCTATTTTAATAGCCAAACTGCATGTAACATTTGATTACAACATTTTGTCACCTCTCATTTATCAGCCAAATGAATTAAAATTTCTGTCTAAGTTAGCTGAAGCACCTCTTAGCCACTTTCCATTATTCTGACTTTTAGACTTGACAGATACAAAATGATCAAAAACAGCCATGCTACCCTTTCTATGGTCAAAATTTCTATAGGACCAAGATTAAGGAAAATTTCCACAATCTATTCACAGTTCTAAAGCATATCCCTAATCTTTCTGTTCCAATTTCTAACTACTTTAAGCAGTCTCTGTGTTGTTTATTCTAACATCACTTGGCCATTATTAAAGGTCCATTATCCACAACCACACATCTAAGGAGGTCCACAATAAAACCAGCCTTTATCACATTCAATCCAAGAAAGCAAACCTCAAAAGATTTTCAATTTTAATTTAAATGAAGAAAATTTTCACAATGAAATCATTAAAAATAATTTTGTCTTCACCTAAGCAATGCTTTCATACTAAAGAACACTTTTAATACACACTACTACAAAGCCAAGAGAATAATATAAATTAACTACAAGAACTCAAGGTTGGATTAATATTTTGATCAGGCACAACAGCAAGGATTTTATAACTGCAATTAGTTTACATGATTTATTCAAGATAATATCCTAATCAAAAGTACAACCATTAGTACTCAATGTAAAGATTACAACAAAATATTCAGAGGAATATCATAGTAATCAATATAACTTCCAAAATTGTAGTCAAATGTCCTATACTTCGATATTTAGGAATCCACAAAAATGAAAAAATCTGAAACACTTATAAACTTTAAAATGAAATTCCACAATAACCAACACTTACTGAATATTCACTATGTCCTCACCCTCTGATGAGGTAAAGAAAGGGGGAAAGGGAGTAAGAATGGTTGCAGGGGGAAAAGCTGCTGAGGTCATCTAAAAAAGATAGGATGACAGCTCTGACTGGGGTAGTAACAAGGGAAGTAGACAGAAGTAAAAAGATCCCCATGTTTGACAAAACTTGGAACCTACAAAACTGACTGATGGAGGGTCATTGAATAGAGAACCATAAGGAGGAAACAGGAGCAGAAAAGAATCAGAAGACTCAAAAATCTCATGAAATGATGGTACTCCCCAAAGAGGAAACACCAGAGAAGCAGTGTCTGCAGAAAAGAACAGCTCCAAGAGTTAAAGACACCATTTGAGGAAATCAAATACCCAACCTTCAGAACAAAGAAGGAAGGGCCGGAAAACTCAACCTGACTGAGAACAAGGTGTGAGCTGATTTAAGATCCTCATTTGTGACAACAGTGTTCATTAGAGACACCAGTCCAGAGACATCAAACCAAGTGTGTGTGCACAGTGCAGATCAGTCAGAGACTTTGGCCATGCTGGTTCTACTGTCTTGTCAGTCTCATATTCCTGCAAGCCCCATCTGTCTGGCCACTTGAGAATTCCCAAAGAAGAATATTCACTGCATCCCTTTTTCTGAATTTGTGTCAAGATCTCTCTCCAGAAACAGTCCTAAATATGCAAACACAGTATAGCATGTGAATCTTGCAAGCTTCCAAATGCCTCAATAAATGGATACTTCTACAAATCTCACTAAATATTAAAGGAGAATATCAAAAGTAAATTAATGGGAAAGTCCAAGAGGAAAAAAAAAAAAGTTCACTGCAGGACTGTTTACAGTAGCCAGAAACTGGGAGGAAAATAACTGGTTACATGAATACTGGTACATACATGCAGAAGAGCACTGTGCAATCACTAAAATGACTTACGAAAATCTCCAAGTTACTGTGGGGGGGGAAAGGCATACACAGGGCATACATATATACATACAAAGGACATGGTCACCTGTGTAAAAAGAAGAGGGCACATTCACATTTTCGTTTACCTGTACAATATCTGGAGGGCTACAAAACAAAATGTAAAACAAGTTATATCAGGGGAGTGGGACTACAGGACCAAGATAGAAAAGAAATTTTCACTGTATAATTTTAATATCATTTCCCATTTCTTTCATACCTTTATACTACATATGTGTGTGTGTCCAGCTGTCAAAAACAATAAAGAGTGTATTTTCTGAGACCAAAGAAATATAATTCATAAGGGTAGCTTAATAGAAATTTATGAGTTGGTAAAAGCGCACTAAGCAATGATTCCTACTGTTACTGAGCCAAACAGAGCTTAAAAATTCTTTTTGGGGGGGCGCCTGGGTGGCTCAGTGGGTTTAAGCCTGTGCCTTCGGCTCGGGTCATGATCCCAGGGTCCTGGGATCAAGCCCCGCATCGGGCTCTCTGCTCAGCAGGGAGCCTGCTTCCTCCTCTCTCTCTCTCTCTCTCTCTCTCTCTGCCTGCCTCTCTGCCTACTTGTGATCTCTGTCTTTCAAATAAATAAATAAAATCTTTTAAAAAAAATTCTTTTTGGGGGGCTAATTTGGGATTATGATGATAAAGAGTCAGAGTACTATCTTCATCTTACAGAAAAATGATTCACTGCCAAATTTCATTTTTCAGTAATATGAGAAAATCCCTACAAAGCTCTATTTTAAAAAAATTTTAGTGTATTCTATAACATCCTAAAAATCAAAGCAGTCTTTTTAAAAAGCAAGATCAGAATTAGAATGCATAAAGATTGTACCATAAAATATTACAAGAATCAGTTTAAATAGTAACTGATAATTAAAATATATAGAAAAAAAGCTTATCTTAAGTATTATAGTACTTCATATTAATAGTTTTGTTCCATGTTTATAGCTATTTATAGAGCACATGTGATTTATTAGATTAGTACCATATCACTTGGACTATGCAGTTAAAACCAGGCACCATGATTCACCTAGTAGAAGCTACTCATATTACCAAAAAAATAAAAAATAAACTTGGAATTCAAAATTTGGAGTCTAAGAACACTTAGATATCATCTAGTTCTTCAATTTATAGATTAAATAATTAAATAATTAAATAAATAATAGATTAGATATCATCTAGTTCTTCAATTTATAGATTAAATAATTGAGTTTCAGAGAAGTTACACAGCCAGTACTCCTCCTTCCACAGTCAGTTATTTGCCTCTAAGCCACACTATAAACCCAATCTTCAAAGTCATAACAAATATCACTGATATAGTCCCTATTATATGCAATTAATGAAAATGGAAATTACCATAAATTACTGAAAACTAATATTACATATACAGTAATAACTATAGCTTCATAGAAGCTATCACCTTAGTCATCATTTATAAAAAGTGGTTCCAGAATAAAAGAAAGTGAGTGGATAACCTGGGAGTTAAGAAAAAAATACAGAAAGTAGCAAAAGGAAGCTATCTGGCAATCATCCATTCAAACAATCTGTTTAAAAATACTACAAAATTATTATACTACAATGGAAATCCAATTTATGTCCTAACAAAATGTCTAATGTGGATACAAAGCTGAAGAGATGGGGAGTTTTTAAACATTATCCAACTATTATAATATGAGTCTGTGAATATAAGTCACCTTCAAATTTTACCCAAAATATAGCTCAGACCAATGAATTCAGTTAATGTTTACTATGACTATGCACAAACCACAGATTAATTTCAAGAAAAATATCACAACAATATTTTCTCAAACAAAAATGTGTGGACTCAGGTTCTGAGCTCTTGTAGATGTGTAACACAGATTCTACTGGAAAAACAGGGTTAGCAAGAAGAGTAATGGGATATTAATAAAATGACCGATTTGTTGTCCTAGGTTTTCCTGGCCAGGAGAATGGAGAATGGAAAAACTGAACCATGAAATCAAAAAGGCATCTGTCTTCCAGGTTTCTCTCTGCCAATGTCTTGAGAAAAATGTTTGAACTTTCCTGTTGGCTTTGTATGCAAATAGCTCCAGATGCAAAGTGAACCACATCTAAGTTATTTGGTTCAACATCTGCTGGTCCAATTCCCATTATTCCTTCTAAAGGGTCGGCTTGTGACAGATAGTTTAGTTTGCCCTCTATATAAGCTGTTTTGAAGGAGCTAATTTGGATTAAAGTATCTATCTAGACCACTTGTTTTTCCCTTTGATGGTCAATGCATTCTAATGTGGTTCTGTGTAGTGCTACAAGTAACTTAGAAACATATTGGAAAGGACAGTATTCAAGGTTTCGCCTCCCACCTCGCCTTCTAAACAATTTAAATTTACACAGTTAAAAAGTAAAAAGTGAACAGTCATTTGCCTCTAAAACAGCACCACACACATTGTACACAATGGCAACGTGACAACATTTTCTGACCTAATTTTTTTTTCATGAAATCTCTATCAAATATTTGAAGCTGAAGTTATTGATAAAAGCATTTAACACTATTAACAACGCATTTCATGAAACATTCAGTCATTTGAGATGACAATTTTCATACGGTATCACTGAAAATGGAATAAGGTCCATAGCACACGGCACTTAGTGTCTGATACACAGTATACTTTCAAACATTTGATAAATGAGTGAATTAAGTGAATGAATGCATAACAACAAAAAAGAACTAAAGAATTCATTTAAATAAATCCCATATATTCTGAAACCTTGGGTCTGCTACAATCAGAAAATAATCAAAAAATATACTGAACCCAAACTAAGACTAATAGTCTAATGTTCTTAGAACCTGTACGATCAAGAAAAGAGAAAGCCCTTACTTCAGAAGGGTACAATAGGGAGGACAAATTGCTTTATAGGGTAAAAATGAGGAAAAGAGGAGAAATCAGAATATCCACCTATGCATGGATAACTATATATGTGTGTGTGTGTGTGTGTGTGTGTGTACACATATATATTTTTGCTTTTATAGGTGCATGTGTGTATCAGAAGATAAACATTCATTTTGAAAAGTAGTTTCCTAAAAAGTAGAACATTACCACTCTTATAAAAATTTATAAGATAGTTGATAATGATTTCCAAAAAAAGATCTCTTAGCTTTAGGAAAAAAAAAAACTTTTTCTAAAAAATACAGCTCTATGTGTAATTAACTCAAAAACTTTCAGGTATTATATGCTATGCAAAATCTAGAATGATTTTCCTTCAGAAAAATATTTAGAAAAATAAATAAGAAAAAATGTAAGTAAAATAACTCGATACTACTATTATTGCTTCTAGACCCTAGTATTTTTGAACTAAAATTTAGTCTAACCTCAAGTCTCCTCTACTGTTACCTGCTGCCATACAGTAGGACCAGACAAAAAATTAGGAAAAAACAAAAACAAAAAACAGCAAAAGAGCTGTTCTCTCTTCCTGTGAATCTGTGATTACTCTTGTTAATCATTATTTCCAGGTCATTTGTCTGTCTTGGGAATGACCAGGAAATTTAAGTGAACCCTAGAGTATAGCTTCTTTGTCATCTTTGAGTAATTATCTAAGACTTCCAAGATTACTATATTTTTTAAGGCAAGTTTAGGTTTGCCTTCCTCTACCTTGTGATTGTAAGACTATTTAGTTACTGCCTAAGAACTAAAACTAATTAAAAAGAGTTATTGTTATTGAATCACTACATTGTACACCTGAAACTAACAATATTGACAAATTAAAATAAAAAATTTTTTTAAAGAGTTACTTTTGAAAGCAAATCTGTTCTACTAATCATCAAGAAATAATTACTGAGCACTGCTTATTAACAAGGCACATGCTATATTATATACTAAGTGCTTAGGATTCACAAAGGTTTAAAAACAGTCCCTACCCACCAAGGTTTAGACTAAAGAAGACACATAGAGACAGCAGTCATATTGATAAAATATTTTTAAAAATATAAATTAGTTACTCCATGTTTTTGGCAGCATTATTTACAACAGTCAAAGGAAGCAACCCGAGTCCATCGACAGATTAATGGATAAAAATGTGGTCTGTACATACAGTGGACTATTATTCAGGCTTATAAAGGAAGTCCATTCTGACACATGCTACAACATGGATGAACCCTGTGGATGTTATGTTAAGAGAAATAAGCCAGTCACAAAAAGACAAACACTGTATGATTCCATTTATATGAGTTGTCTAGAATAGAGAGAAAGTAGAATTGTAGCTGCCAGGGCTGGGATAGGGGCAAATGGGTAGTTACTGCTGAATGGCTACAGAGTTTCAGTTTCACAAGATGAAAATGTTCTGGAGACTGGTTGCACACCAATGTGGATATGCTTAACAATACTGAACTATACACTTAAAAATGGTTAATATGATAAATTGTGTATGTTACTTAACCACAGTTAAAAACAAAACTGGCCAAAGTGCCAAGCAAATGATGCAGAAAAAAAAATTATACAGTAGTTCAGAAGTAAGAGCAATTATAAGGTATGGATTCAGTTAAAGCTCTATATACCTTGGTCTGAAAGAAAAATGAGACTCAAGCAGATAGGGGATGAGGGAATGTACTACAATCAGAGCAATGGCAAAGTGACAGAACAGACACCAGCCAGACACAAAATGTAGATCACAGTTTGAGCAGCCATAGGCTTCAAAATGAATAACCGTGGAAGGTAAGCTAAAAGGAAAGGCTACGAAATAGAGAGGAAAATGCCCAATAAAGGCAGTTGTTTTCACTGAGTATCTTTCACTAAGATAGAGTAATAATTACCACACTTTTAGTGAGAATAAAGGCATGAGGAAAAGGAAATTGATAACTTCATATTTGCTTGTCTCTTGCTTACATACTCCAACTTCCATGATGACGGAAGTATGGAGACACATTCAAAAGGTTAGATGCCATACATTGAGGAGATATGGGCTTAGAGGTAACAATTTGGATACAGAACCAACATGTGCATTTCATTTATTCTAACTGGCAATTTTTTAACATCATCATCAGCTCTGCACAGAAACTAGCATTGTAAAAGGTCCCTCTATGCAAATTACATGAATATTACAGTGAGATCTGTGTCCTGAGGCACCTTGATTCATTAACAGTATTGTAGGCCATAAGCAGACACTGTTTTTAAGATAAATTAATTATCCCAGTTGCTATTACAAAATCACCCTCCAACTAACTGCCAGCTCTGCACCAAGATAATCATTTGGCACGTGAAGCCTATGACTATATTCTTTACTTAAAATCTCTTATCCTAACCCCAAGAATGAAAATGCCTATTCTCCCCCACGTACTTTAAAAACTTAAACCAAATGTTTCTGAATAATCTTCTTGGATTTTAAGCTGTGGTAAAACTTGGTTAATAATCATCTCTTTTAGAAATATTTTTCATATAGATTACAAACTGTTAGGGTGTAGGAGAACCAGACAGAAGGAGAATATTAAGTTCTTTTTTGAACTGAAAAGAATCTACATTGGATCTCTTAAAGCTTCCTGTCTTCTCTGGACTTTAGTGTGGAAATGATTAAATTGTTATACTAATTAGGTTGTTCAGATCACTCTGGTCTAACTTCCAGATACCTGAATCAGAGGCTCCTGCAGGCAGAGAAAGAGAAACGATCTTCAACCAAAGAGAAAGATTACTTGGCTGAGCCAGCATCTACCATGCCTTCACTTCAGCTGTTTGCCAGGTTAGTTTATCTCCACTTCTGCAAGTCACTGAGGAAATTCAGAAAAAGTACTTTCCACAGGTCTGATTTTTTTACGGGACTGAGGGAGAAACTGGGTGCGCTGTCTATGTGTACATACGCACACACTAGAGGAACTGTTCTTTAATTCTAATTAGGCTTTGAGAACTTGACCTACAAATATGGACATATACATAGATATGACATATAATATTCATTCTTGGAGAACAGGAAGTAGATAATCTGGCCATAATATACAATTCTTTAATATACTGCCACAATTATAGGAAAACAGATTCTGTTCTTGCTTTTGTAAAGAAGTACAATTTGGCTTCAACTTCCAATCTACTGAAATCATTTCCTTAAAAGCCATTTCTGACTGTGCTTATTTTCTCAGTCTCTGATCACACTAACCTCTCTCACATACAGCCTTTAGCCACCAGGACCATAACTTCTTTGAAATGTTTTACTCCTGATGCCTAGCCCATACTCTCCTAATCTCTCAATCTTCTGTGTCTTTCTTTTCCTCTTTTTCCCTAATTATGGACATCCAAATTTCGCTACTTAACCCTAATCTCTTTACATACTGATTCCACAGTTATCTTCTACAACTTCAACTGTCATATCTACAAGAAAACTCCCAAATGAAGAACACCAGCCTTAACCTTTCTCCTGAACTGAAGGCAGCTTAAATACACAAGTCTAAGACAAACTCATTAGGCTCCATGTTGTCCCAAACCAACTTTTTAAAAAATTCTCTATTTCTGTTCAAGGTAATACCATTCCTTTAGAATCAAGGCTTGAAACCTCAAAAATCAATTTTGACTCTTCCCTCACCCTCACATCCCGTCAGCCAGATGGGCCTGCTGATGCTTTCCCCTAATCAAAAAAAAAAAAAACAAAAAACAAACAAACAAACAAACAAAAACCACCAGTTAACTTAAAAAGAACTGAAATATAATCTGATAGACTAGATTTCATTCCTAAACATATTTACCTATATCAAGCTCCAAAACTTTTATAATCCATCATTTTGTCATCTGTACAATAGATAATATTGTAGCTGCTCCACCTACTTTACAATAAACAAATACATGACAACACACTGAAAATCCTAAACCATTACATAAATATCATTATTCCAACTTTTCTATCAATTTCCATTGTCACTCCAGTTGTCATTCATTCAGTTATTCATTTCTTTAAAGATTTATTTATTTATTTGAAAGAGAGACAGTATATGCACACATGCTCATGAGTGGGAGAAGGGGCAGAGGGAGAGAATCTCAAGCAGACTCCCTGCTGAGCACAGAGCCAGAGGTGGGGCTGATCTCAAAACCTAATCATGACCTGAGCCAAAACCAAGAGCTGGACACTTAACCAACTGAGCCACCCAGGCTTCCCTCATTCTTTTTTTTTTTTTCCTTTAATTACTGTTTTTATAAATACTTATTGAGGACCAACTATAAGCTAGGCACTAAACTCAGCATTTGAGACATAACAAAAGGACAGACACAGTGCCTATCCCCACAAAATTTACAGCCTAAACAGCAAGTCAGAAAATAGGTGCACAGAGATGTGGGAGGGTTCTCTGGGAAGGCTTCCCAGAAAAGGCATATTAAAGCATAAAACAACACATAAAACAAATAGTAGTTAGTATAATAAGGGAGCGGGAGAGAGTGGCGGTGGGAAACAAGGTGAGAAATTCCAGGGAAAGGAAACCACATACATAAATCCTTCGAACAAGAATGAGCATCCTAACTATGTCATTCTCTTTCCCACATTTACACGTTTGTTTCATTGCTTTTTCTCACTTCAAAATCTTTCCCCATTCTCCCATCTGTGCCTATTCAAATCATGAACATCCTTCAAAGCCCCGATCAATAATATATACCCAGCTTCAAGAATAGTACTGGACTCATACCAGGCATGAAATAAACATTTTCTAAACGAATGGATGATGAAATCTTCATTCTTCCCAAATCACAAATCTGCTTCATATTACAAGTATGTATGTGCCTGTCCTATCTCCCCTTGAAGGACACATTCCCATAGCACCTAATGCATAATAAGCACTGGAAAAATATTTGGAGGATGAATAACTCTAATAATCTAAGACAAGGCAGAGCTGCTAACGATACTTTCATCTTCTACTTCTGACTTTACAATGATTTGGCAGAACAAAAAGCCTAGGAAATTCAAAATATTATTTATACATGAATTATATTAATATTGAACATTAGGTCTTCCATAAAATATCTCCATAATGGAATTTATTTTTGCATTTGATTTCTTGGATGGCTAAATTTTAATGTTTAATACTTTAGACTGACCTTCCTGGAAAAAGAAAAAAACCAAACACTTCTAAATTTAAATACTGGTGAAGATGTTAAATTACTTCAGGATATTTTTATACTATAAGAATAAGAAGTCTTTTTAATTAACAAAATGGACAGCCTAAAAATATTATTTGGTACCTCACTTTCCTGAAACTAAGACAGATTAGGAAATGTAAATTATATTTTAATTTCATTTAATGTTCATGATATCATTTTTGGAATCATGCCTCAAGCCACGCTGCAGAATTTGTTACGCAATTTATCATCTGTTATTTAAAAAAACCCTAAATTAAATCTGGGTCATTCCATTTTCAGATCAAAGAAGGCCAAGAGCAAAAGTAAAAAAGAGGCTTTCAAAGAAAAGGCAAAGTGTTCAATAAGAAAAAAAAAAAAAAAATTCTAGTTACTGCAGAGTAGTACCTGTAGGAAAAGCAGCCCAAGGAATGGCAGGAGACGTAGTTTGCGTTTCACCATTTCCACCATCAAAAATCTCTGCAGCCTAGGGGGGAAAAAAAAGGCAAATTTATTTTCGAAGATCTAAAAAACAGAAATGCTATTTAAGCAACCAAGCCTTCCAGCCCCACAGGCTTATTCTCTGCTATATACCACACATTTTCAAATTCCCTCCAAATACTCAATTGTTTCTCAGTCTTTCATAGTTACCACCCCAACCACTACTCCCCACCCCCAGTACGCATGCTCTGTTATTTTTAAGTAAAAATCTCCCTTCTTTACTAAAATATATCTCCTGCCAATGAAAATTTTCTTTTATATATCCTCGATCACATTTTCACTTGAGAAGTTTAAATCTAAATACTCTAAGTAAATCTTTTTCATTAATTAGCATAAGACCTAATGGAGATCAATCTAAAGAAAAGGGATTCACCTATATTCTTCAATAATCTACCACGCGGACTTCCTAGCATTCAACATTTAAAAATTCCTAAAACTGATGTTTTAAATTAACAAGCCTTCCTATTAAACAGTTTTTAAAAGTAAGGGACAGTCAATTACTGAATGCTGAGTTTCTGGGTAAGTTTTCTCTCTTAATTGTTCAGATCACAGCAAAGTTATTATTGAGAAAAAGAACCAGAATTTCAATTTGGTTCTGCATTGAGTTGTCAGCCAAGCAGAAGTCAACTGAGGCAATCTGCCACAGAAGCTAAGTGACATAGAGTATAGTAACTATTATCTATAAGCTACAAAAAATGAACATGGTTTACATAACCAAGGATGGAAATCTTCCATATTTCTACAACCAGATAGAAAAAGAAAGAACCCTAATAACTAATTAAATTGGAATAATTGGTTAACATTGTAATGTAATACTGAAAGGAATAGGTCCATTGACTGTAACACTGAAGTATAATTTTACTCTGAGGAAAACTACCTACTCTATTTTTTTCTGATATAATAAATCAAGCATGGTTTAAGTAAAGAAAACTGTACGAAGTTTAAACCTTCAAATAACTGACAACTTGTAAACAAGGAACTAAGATGATATCTAAAACATCTATTATCCTCAAAATTTAAAAAATTTTAACAAAACTTTAAGTGCTAATTTCAGTAATAGAAGATTTAATCACCCAACAACACCTAAAACATTTTTAAAAATGCAAAAAAAAAAAAAAAAAACATACAAATCTGCCAAACATAAACCAGTGTCAGAAAAAATGCACAAAATAGGTATGTCCATATTGACAGACATTAAGAACCAACAAGAAATGATCCTATTCTTAAAAAACTCACACAATTTTTTCATAATATTCAGAATACTGAATATATACTTAATACCTTGTTTCTCCTATTAATGTCATTAATTAAACTCCCGGTTTTTAATAAACAATCTCTTTTTTTTTTTTGCCAAATTCCAAATTAGGTGAAAGTCTTACTAAAAAGGAAAAAAAAAAAAAGTCACAGAGCTCACTTGTTAGTTCCAGGACTTGAGCTCAGGCATCCTGACTCCTAATCCAGAGATTTTCCTGCAAGACTATACTGGCTCCATAAAAATAACTGGGTTACAAAATATTTCAATAAAATGAACACACACTGAAAAGGATTAAGGAAAAGACAGTGCTTCTTCAGCTAACAATTTCCACTTACAAAGCATCCAACTTAAACCTGAGAGAATAATCTAACAACACAAACATACTAATTAGCCCTATAAGCCACCAAAATGCTATGTAGTTAATATACTAAATCAACTCATTACAGGTGTAAACATGAAAACATGTGACAGATCTGCAATACTCATCCTTCATCTCACAAGTATTTCCTAACAGACATGTATCCCAGCAAAATCGTCAGCTGACAATTTTTAAAACTTCTTTAATGCTTCCACTAGCAGCACTTAATTAACTCAACTTAAGCCATTCCATGGGCATGACCATATATTCAATAATAATTAGCTTTATCTCTCAAAAGGGATATATTTTCATTTTCCTTGATTTCATTTTTTATTCCAGTGTTACATTAAAAATGATCAAGAAATGATCATGAGTGCCAATGATAAGTGGTACATTCTCAAAATAATATACAGCATTATAACCCCAAAAAGTTAAAGCAATTACATAAGCAAAATAAGGTAATTGCACATACCTCAAAACCACCAAAATCATCATCATCCATTCTTCAAGTGCACCTGAAAAATATCAGAAGACATTGAAACAAGCCCACACACAGAGTCATTTATGTCAAAACATTTTTCTGACTTAAATGTATATGTATTTTGACTTGTAAATTAAAACTATTTCATTTGAGATTTTTTTTAAATCTACTTTTTGTAACTATATGGGTATGCATTTTTTAATGCAAAAAGACTGGAGGTTTTTTGGCAAAATTAGCCATTCAGGCAAAATTAGCAATTTCTGTGACTTTTTCAGCAACCATGTATTTTACCATTTTGTGTTGAGACGCCAGGAGTGGAAAAATATTCTTTTACATTTTAATTTGCTTTTCCCAAATTGGCGCTAGGGCTCAATTCAATAATGCTTCCTGCTTTTTGCATCTATTCCTCAGTTGTCTGGCAACATCAGCACAAACTCCAGCTAAGAACAGGACTGTGGTGAATTTTTGGAAATCTGTCCCCCACCACAAAGGTTCTTCCCTCGGTTTCATGGCCGAGGTTGATTTAGATTTTCAAAATTGATCAGCATTTTTGAGCTGTGGCCACAACTTCTGGAGCATTTTGATATGTGTATTTTTAGCTGAAACTGCTTTGCACTTTTGGAAAAATGTGGAGCAAGTTACTAGGCTGATCAAGATAAATCAAGTCATGTATTCATGGGAGAACAGGGAAGAGAAAAACATAAGTGAATATCCTGAATTCCTCTTTTTAAGTTAAACTACATAAGAGAGAGACAAGCAGTAAGATAATACATGCTTTACTTTGTACTTAATGTGTATTATTAAAATGGAAGGAGAAAACCATGAGTACCAGGACTTTTCAAAAGAAGAAAAAGAAAAAGCTTTTATCTAACAAACCATTAAAAAAAAAAAAAAAAAGAAACCTGGAAAAGCAAAACAAGTAATAGATGGTATACAATAAATAAAAATAAATTCACAATAAATTGTGAATCAGTAGCCACAAGTAAAACTCTGGTCAATAATAACTGGTTTCCTTTTTTATCTTTCAAAAGTGAATGTTTCCAAATTACTAATTATAGTTTCTTTGACTCACTAATACAAGATGGACTTGGTTACAGGAAAACAACCTTCACCAAATTCTGAAAAAAAAAGAAAAAAAGAAAAAAACACCAGCTAAACAAATTAAACCATGTTAAGCAATAATTCTAAAAGCATTTTCTAAGGCACTTTGCCTTGAGTGATGAAGCAGTAGTCATCCATAGCCAGGTCTTACCTTATCAATGAAATACATATTAATGCCTTGAAAAATAAAACTCATAAATAGTCAAAGAAAAATAAACAGTGAAACACAATCTCAAGGATTGTTTTGTTTCAATAGACAAAATTTATTTTCACAGAAACTCAAGTAGATAATGACACTAAAAGGAATATATGAAGGCAGAAGAACATTATAAAAAGGAAGGACATTAAATTAATCCAAATGAGATACCACTGTTGTCACCATTACCTACAATTTAATAGTCTGATGAAAAAATTTTAAAAGATGTATTTCTCAAAAAAATCAAAGCTAAGCAAGTCATCCACATACAACACTTAAAATATATAAACCAGACTTTCAGAAACTTTTGATGGTGGTTAGTTTGAAATGGAATTCACATTAATTCTGTTGCAAGCAAACAGAAATCTGTATGTGATTATATTTTTCATGAAGATATTATGAAGTAAGAGTGATATGGATGCTGAGAATGAACCAAGTCAAACTATAAACGCTAAGTTTGTGTTTTCCACATGTATTCCATGAATCTCAGGAGACAATTAAAAAATATTTTTAGCATCTACAACACTGTATCCAAAGAATACAGTTTCAAAAGAATTTCTAGAGTAATGCTTCTAGGTGTTTCTGTAAATCACATCCCAATAAATTATTTGTAAGGTGCCAGAAAACTTGAAAACAAAAATAAACAGCCATGTTTAACAATCACCTCAGCTTGTCTGCCTGTGGTAACGAACCAAATACCATCACTTTCCTAAGTACTGATTTAACTCTACAAAAGAATACATCAGTGGTCACTGATGTTTTCCATATCCCAGCAACCTTTACATATTAAAATAACAATGACAGTTTTCCTCTACTTTATTTTCAAAGAAATACTAACAGATTTTAAAAGATAGCTGTGTCTTCAATTTCTTAAAATACAATAATTAGAGAAATATTTATTATTTTAACGCATTAACATTTTCCAAATATTTTAGTTTCAAATCCTGCAATAGTTTCTGTTTTCTTCTGAACATTACAAAGAACAGGAGAAAGTAAAATTAGCGGCATTGATTTGTACAAATCAACTTTACTAAATATAAAAATTAAAAATTAGTTTTTAAAAGGAAATACTACAAGGGGGGACTCCTTTATAGAGTTAGCTAACTCCAGCACATTTAAAACATTATTTTATCTAAAATGCATTTATAATTTTTTAGAATATTTGTAGCACTTAACATTATACCCCATTAAACTACAAATATAATACAGAAACACCAAATTTATCTGTCATGTAACTTACAGAGTCATGAGCCTGGCTAAAAAATTGGAAGATCATGTAGTTCATTCTTTGTGCCATGGCGGGGGGAAAGATGTATGACGGCTATGATTAGGTTATCTACACTGAAAGGTATCACAGTATCTAGTTTAACAATTCTCAGACTTCTTTATATGTGAATTTGATCTCTTCTGTTGCACTATTGTATTAATTCTCTCTTTTATTATTCCCAGTATTTAATATATTGCTGATATTTTATAAGAAAAACATACATACAACACTTATTGTAACAAATTTTTATTAGGCAATTCTATAGAAGAGAACACTCAAGATCCTCAAGGAGTTATGGTCTGGGGAGGCAGAGGTGGAAGAGTAAATGTTAAAATGTTGCAAATGTTAAGAATATGAGCTATAAAGTAGCCTTAAGAAAGAAGAAAAAATGTCCAAGGTGGGAGGAAAGATTTTTAGATGGTGATATATCTAGTGGGCACATCATGAAGTGCTTCAGGTGGGAGATATTTGAGCTCTATTATAACAGACCTAACAGACAATTTTAAATTGCACATTAAAAACATGAATTTTATTAAAGTCTTTTCCGCAAAGTCTTTTCCTAAAAGATAGCAAAGATTTGCTTTGATTGTTTGCTTCTGCATAAACACAGGGTCAAAGAGAATGTGAAATAAGAAAACTGAAGAAAAATTTGAAAGCAAATATAAGGAGGATGGATCTAAAACTGTCACTGAGGAAAATAAGAATCAATCACTTTTACATCAAAGCATCTACAAAAGGCTTAGGAATGCATGGCAATGAAAAGTGGGTAAAGGTGAGAATCAAAATAAGAGTGGCAGATGTATCCCAAAATCCTCTTCCAGAATCTACACAACAGAACAACTTATAGATCTTCATCATAGAAGAAGACTGAAGGTTTATTCCCTAGCCAGGATAAAGTCAAGGGTCCAGATTAGAAGACACTGAGACTGCTGGACTAAAAGTTCTATTAAATATTGAGACCCATTCTCCCAATCCTCTTTGATCACTTGTCAACAGAACTGACAGCAGCTATGCTTAAGTCTCTAGTCATGATCTTAGAAGATTCTTCTCTGGGGCACTTGGGTGGCTCAGTCAGTTAAGCAACTTGCTCTTGAGTTCAGCTCAGGTCATGATCTCAGGGTGGTGGGACCAAGCCCTGTGTCAGGCTCCACAATCAGCAGGGAGTCTGCTTCAGGATTCTCTCTCTTCCTCTGCCCCTCCCCCACCCTTGCTCTCTCTTTGTCTCTAAAATAAATAAATATTTTTTAAAAATAAGATTCTTCTCCAGTGAATCTAATCAACCCATGAAAAAGGACCTCATGAGAGACTCCTCTAAAAAAACAAACCAAAACAAACAAAAATACAGTTCATTCAGGAAATACTACTTTGACAAATCCTACCTACATACAGAGAATTTCCAATTTGTTCCTGATTTCAATAAGAGGATGACTAGTGTAAAGGCTAAAAGAAAAGACTATCAGGACAAGTTGCCTTGATTCAAATTCTAGTTCTGTCACTTAACTGTGTTACACTGGGCAGATTACTTCAACACTGTGTACCTCAGTTTCCTCATCTGTCACACAGTGATACTAATACCACTACTACTAATAATAATGGTAACTAGCTCCTAAAGTCCTTATGAAGATTATATAAGTTAAAATAGATGAAGCACTTACAACAGTGTCTGGTACGTTCTAAGTATTATATAAATGTTCATACTTCATTAGTAGTACTCCACTCTTACATATGACCAGATGGCCAAGGCCAAGGCCAACAGAAGATATGAAGAATGTATCTAATACAAAAAACCAAGAAACCAAGCTGGAAGGAAGGAAAGAAGGAAGGAAGGAAGGGGAAGGAAGAAAGGAAGGAAGAGAGAAAAAGGTAGAAGAAATAGAAACTACACAAGAAATTTTTCAAAAAAATTAAAAACTATAACTAGTACTTTTAGAGAGTTAAAAATAGAAAATAGTACATCCATGAAATAAGAATAGGAAGCTCTAATTTGGGGGGTGGGGAATGAGAGAGGGGTGTACACCAAGACTAAGGGATTGAAACTAAAAATGATTACAGAAGTGAAAAAATTGCAGGGTAGATAATAAAGCTGAGGAGTATAAAGAAAACGAACGTCAGAGTAAATACCTAAGAAAATTAAAACATCCTGTCCAGAATATGCAATATCTAATATTAGGAATTCTAGAAAAATGAAACAGAAAACAAAAGGGAAGAAATCATCGACAAAATAATTCAAGAAAATTTTCTAAACCTAAAAGTATGATTTTCAAATTTAATCCAAGAAAACAGAAGAATAAACCCAGACTGAAGCAGAGCAGAGACAAAAAGAAGATCCCACAAGCCCTCGAAGAGATAAAATCGTTTTCATACAAAGGATAAAGGACATAATGACATTTGACTTCACAACAGCATTACTGGAAGGTGATAAAAAATGGAAAAATGTTTGAAAAATTGTGAGGAAAATGATTAACACAGAGAATTCTAAAATGAACCAAACCAACCAATAACTAATTTGTGGGAAGACTAAAGTCATATGCATACTGCAAAGCCTCAAAAAAAATTATTTGCCATTCTTTCTTTAAAAGCTATGGAGGGGTGCCTGGGTAGCACAGTCAATTAAGCATCCAACTCTTAGTTTCAGCTCAGGTTATGATCTCAGGATCATGAGATCAAGTCCCCTATGGGGCTCTCCACTCAGCACAGAGTCTGCTTATGTTTCTCTCTCCCTCTCCCTCAACTCCTCCCCCAACATGCATGCACACAATCTCTTTCTCTCAAATAAGGAAATCTTTAAACAAACAAAAACAAAACAAAACAAAACAAAAAGCTGTGCAGTGAACCAAGGGAATAAGACAAGACACAAGGAAGAAATGGGATTAGAAAAAAGGTACCCTAACTCAAGTGAAAAGCAACGGGAATTCTCCCAGAATAATGGTAAAGTGAGTTCCCAAGCTATCTATATAGCAAGGATAAGGAGCAACCCACCTAAATTTGCACAGATCAGAAAGTTCCTGGAAAAGTATTTGAGCAAATCAAATTAATAGAGTGTCTCATGTGTTTTACCATACAGGAGAGTAATGTTAAACAACCAGGGGGTGGGGCACCTGGGTGGCTCAGTGGGTTAAAGCCTCTGCCTTCAGCTCAGGTCATGATCCCAGGGTCCTGGGATCGAGCCCCACATCGGGCTCTCTGCTCAGCGGGGAGCCTGCTTCCCTTCCTCTCTCTCTGCCTGCCTCTCTGCCTACTTGTGATCTCTGTCTGTCAAATAAATAAATAAAAATCTTTAAATAAAAAAAAAAAACCCGGGGGGAAATTCAGAGTTGAATTAGTGATTAAAACATCAACTAAATGAAAACAGAGAGAATATGGTATGTGAGACAGGAAAAGTAGACATTTTTACAGTACTATATTTTTTATCTGTGAATATAATTTACATAACAATAATAATGAACAACTACTGGCACCAAAATTATAATAAAACCATACTGGAAAGTTAAGAGAAATAAGATGAAGTATGTGGTATGGGTGGTTGAAGGGGTAGTAAAAGACAGCTAAAGCTTCATCTTCCATATTGGAAAGTTAATGGGTATAAAACCAAAAAATCAAGAAGCACAATAACACACATGTTAGGGATGCACTGGTAAACACTAAAAGAATCAACTATATGTGCTAAACATCTTACATCTAAAAAACAAGACACGGAGAGGCTAGAAAAGAAGGGCAGGGATATGAGATGGCTGTGTTTCATAACAAGTAATTTACAACTTTAAACTGTGAGCATATATAATTAATTCTTTAAAGACAGTATTTAAAAAAATCATGGCACAATGAACCAATGATCTATTCTTTCTATCAAAATAGTTGGAAAAAAAAATCAAGGAAAGAAAGTTTATTTTTTTTTCTTAACAAAACTGACTATAAACAGAGGCTTAAATGTTTTAAATTAATATTTAGCCAGTGAAAAAATTAAATTTTTTCATGTTAGTCTTCTTTATGACATTTATTAACATTTATTACAAGTTTATACAAAACGTAAAAGTGTGTCTCAAACACCTAAAGTTCCTAAAAATGGAACTAAATGAAAAAAAAAATCTAAGAAAAAAGAAATTTAGGTAACTGACTTCAAAAAGTACAATTTCCAGAGATCATCCAGATTATTCTATCAGCCCAAAGTGTCTTACTGTTAACGTTGTCCACTTAGCACTTAACTCAATCTCTATTCCATGTGAAAAACTACTGGCTAACCAGCATCCTCATAATCCCACTATTTTTCCATTTGATCCTGTTTCATGCTATGTTTCCTAGAAGCAAAAGACAAGTGATTTTTTTTTTTTTCTGTCTGTCCTGGGCAAACATAAATTGGTAAAAGGAACCAGAACAACGTACACACACACACACACACACACACACAAACACACACAACACCCCTTAGTCAAAGTTAAAAATGAAGAGTCACTAAGACAACTAATTTGAAGAGTCTAATCATATAAGATCAGAATTTCAGGCTTATCTAGTCAAGGAAATTATTTATTTACCTAATTTCATAAAAGCTCTTCCAAGATAGTGCAGGAACCGTTTCTTTTACCTACTTTTAAATCTCTGGCACCTTCGCCAGAGGAGCACATAGTAGGGTCTCAAAGAATACTTTTGAATCAGTGCCTTTGGAATAAATCACTAAATGAAAGCAAAGGAGTTGCTAATAGTTCCCACATGACTTCCCTTCCCTTTTATTTCTCTAAGAAAAACATGTTGGAACTTGAGTAGTAGAGGATCAAGTTGCTAGCACTAAAACAGATCTTCCCATATTAAGGCGTGAGCTTGAAGGCCTACATCTTTAAAAATCTTATATTGTTACACTCCTCTCTATCAAGTATCCAACTTTATTAGGGTTAAGAGTAATTTTGAAACGTCCCCTATGAAACTGAATTACAAAATTATTGCTATACTATAAATACTAGTGCCAATAGTAAAATGTCACAAGTTAAAAAAATAACTGAGGTATATATTCACTTCCTGAAAAATATTCTATTCATAAATGATCAGATGGGAAGACATCCCAACCACTAGTAATTCTAGTAACTAAATATTGTCTTTTATATAATTTTCATCTGTACTATCAATTAAGTTTTTGTTTTTGCCAGCCTTCATTCAGAAAATTTATACATCCCACCTGATAACAAGAAACAAAATTGCACAGCACTTTTACATTCTCCAAACCCTTACCTGTTTCCCAGCCTCTTTGGTTACTTCTATCTCCTCCAACTCCTCATAGCAATCCTTCCTCCAACTGATGGGTGGATGTCTGATCCTGTCTCATTATCCTGTCCTTCAAAGGCTGCATTTAGTCATGATCTTGATGCTCTGCCCAAATTTTGCAAAATTAAGCACCTCACTGTATTCAGTTACGTATTTATAAGCAAATAATAAATACTGTTACATGGCCAACCTAATATCAACCCAAAATTCTCAGTATATCAATTATACTCTTCCTACCTGGCAAAATCTTGACCCTCAATGTTAGGGGTTAGGTATATCACCTCATCTCACTTTTTAAAAGAGGACACAGGCCATCTCTGGATAGAAAGAAGATTTAAGAAATACTACAGTCTCAGGGTACCTGGGTGGCTCAGTGGGTTAAGTCTGTGCCTTCGGCTCAAGTCATGATCTCAGGGTCCTGAGATCGAGCCCTGCATCAAACTTTCTGCTCAGCAGGGAGCGTGCTTCCCCCCGCCCCCTCTGCCTGCCTCTCTGCTACTTGTGATCTCTGTCAAGTAAAAAAAAAAAAAAAAAATCTTTAAAAAAAAAAAAAGAAGAAAGAAATACTACAATCTCTTTCTCTTTCTTCTTTACTTCCCTCCAAGAGAAAAATGGTAGTGAGAGCAGGACATCCATGGGTTCTCTGTTGGGTGAGATTAATGTATGAAAGTCAACATGCATACACAATATCAGCTCTTTGAGTTCCTCACTGGGAACTGTGCGCATAAACATATTATCCCTCTAGTGCAACTCCCATGGGAGAAGCTCATCAGAGAAAAACTTCATTTTCTTAGCATGAAGACATGTTTTTTAGCCTGTGACTGGATGAATAAATTTAATTCAGAAGAGAACTTGTAGGAGACCTCATTGCCACCTCAATCCAAACCACATTTACACTAAACTTTAAACAATAAAAGCACTTTTCTGATTCCTATTACTTGGTTCCATTTCTCAATCGATTCAGATCTGGAGTGGTACAAGGCAACTGACAATGTCTCCCAGAAACAATCAACAATATCCAATTACCTGTCTTCTGCCAAGAACTTAAGAGAATTCACTATAAAATTCATGTTTCCCATCTTCAATAGGATTCACAGTGCTGCCTATCATGCCTGTTTTTTCTCATTAAGCCACATTCTCTAATTCTCCAGCAACTATTTCAAAGATTCTCAATGCTCCTCAAACGACCAACCTTCCTATTCCTTCCTGTAACCAAAGCATATAACCAAGCCTCCTGCTAAAACAGAAGGCATTTTAAGAAAAGTCCCTTACTGTCTTTCTACCAAAACTGTAGTTACCAGCATCTGTACCAAACTATTCCAGTTTATTCTGCTCACACAGAAAGAGGAATCCCTCTATATTCTTAAAGCTAATTTCTTCATCTGTGTTCTCAGACTTGGTTCTCTCAATTGTGTTTTCTCTTAAATATTTAACTTCCTCCTCTTATGTGACTCCTCCCAAAACACTGAAACATGCTCCAGGTCCTACATCTTTGGAAATGAAACAAAACAGAAACAAAAGCAAAACCCCTCTCAACTACACATTCTTCTCCAACCACAGCCCCCTCCTTTTCACAGCTCAACTTCATAAACGCTCTTTCTTACCGCCCATGCCTGTAACCAGTTATCTCCTTTTCACTAAATGCAAAAAGACACTTTCAATTCCTTGTCTTATTTGAACACTAACAACTTTTGACCAGTCTTTCCTTCTCAAAACACTCTCCCCCATTACAAGACAACCATACTTCTTTTCCCTCTTTCTTCCAATTTCTCTGGCTGCTTCTTCTCAATCTCCCTTGCAGGTTATTTCTACCTATCCTTTAAATGATGGTGCTCCTAATTAAATACTCCAACCTACCCCCTCTTATCTCAATTCAAACGCACTCCCTGGCCTACCTCCTTCACTCCGTTGGACTCAATCACAAATACAAGCTAAGAAATCTCTAGTTAAGATCCACCTCCTGAACTCCAGACCCACATAAACAACAGACAATTGACTAGTCTTTTTTCCAGTCTAAAAGGCACCTCAAATTCAATACAAGCAAAACTGACCTCAAGATCTCTCCCCCAAGAATACCTTCACTCAGTGACTGCTACTACCATCTACAAAACAGCTGCCCAAGACAAAATCCTGTAGTCATCTTTGCCTCCTTTTCTCTCTCACTTCATATAACCAATCACCAAATCCTAAGTCCTAAGTACCTCTAGAATTCATCCACTCCCATTCCCAGTAACTTCACTCTAGATAAAGGCACCATAGTGCTTCACCTGGTTTATACTATCAGCCTTCAAAATAGTTCTGTTTCCAGTTTGCTCCTTTTCCACTCCATTCTCCACTCTGCTACCCAAATGGTCCTTTTAAATACTCACCTAGTTAAAATCTTTCAGTGACTCCTCATCACTTTAGAGATGAAGTCAAAATTCTTAGAATGAATTAATGAACCTCTGTAACCTAGTTTCTGCTACCATCCTCAATTCTAACACATCCATATCCTGCAATCATGTAAGAGTGTGTATTTTAATCATGTGACTCTGGTCAAATCACCACATCTCTCTTGACTTCAGTGTCCTCATATGTAAAATGAACACAATGATTAGACGACTTCTAAGATATTGCATTGTAAGATCCTCTAAAAATACTATTCTATGACTAAAACCAAATTCCTTTCTTCTTCATAAAGAACTTTCTACTTTCTATTCTGAATCTGTCATTTTTCAATAATATTATCATGTTTTAATTCCTCTAAAATGCAAAAATTAGATGTCACTTTATATTCTTTGCTTTCCACCATAGCCAGGTATGTCATTCAATCCTATTTTATTTTCCCCACTCTTTCTTTCCTTTATCTTCTGGTGATCATCTTTCTGATTCAGGTATTTATTGCTATTTCTTAAAAATTACCAGAATTTACTTAATCATCCTTCTCCCCAATCCATTTATCATACTGGACAACTTTTTCTAAAACAAGTGCATTTTAAGCTCTAAGACTATCATCATGAAAGTCTCAACTTCAAAGCTTTCAAACTGAGAATGAAAAATCCCTGCGTCAATGAGACATGAACTTTGGAGCCTCATGTATCAGCAAAGTAAGCATAAAGACAAAGTTGTGAACTGCACTAGCATTGATCATTAAAAGCAAAAATAAGTCCTATAAAACACCTACAATTACATCAAAATATTAAGGCAGAAAAGGGCATACTATACAACAAAAATACAGAAAAAAAAAGTTATACAACAACAGAGTAAAAACAATGTTGCCATTATCAGGTGCAAAAGATCACAAATTTAATATTCTCTCCGATAAAGACAGTGTTTCATTTCTTTCATGGTTTTATATGTTCTCATTTATGTTTCTTCTGTTTACAGTGAAATCTCATTTATCTGGATAAATATATCTAATAATCACACCTACCTGGTATATGTTATTCTGATACAATAACCACAAAACTATTTTGGGTAGACAAGAGTGAAATTGTAAACTTAGTGTCTCAGTGTTCAAATACATTATTCACAAATAGCTTTAAACCCTTGTTAAAAATTTGTTTACTTTTGTATTAGACCTAATTAGAGTTCCCCAGTGCCTCCCTAACCTCATCTATAACTCCCCCTGACTTACTCTGTTCTAGCTACATGGCCTCCCTGTCATACCCCTGCTTCAAGAAATCTGGTTGTTGTTGTTGTTGTTGTTGTTGTTATTATTATTATTATTATTATTTTGTTTCTAATAAAATCAGCTTATGGAAACCCACCACCAAGCATAAAACTAAAGATCTTAACAATAAATTACATGCAAACCCTCCGTAGGGCACAATCCTCCATTCATTTTTCATCATTCCCTTGCTTTCAAAAATAGTTTCATTTTATCTATATCTACTAATGAAAAGCACACTACTTCTAAATTGGCTATTTTTAAAGGGTGTCCCATGACATATAAATTAGGGAGACCTAAGTTTTTTGCGTATTATGTCATTAATATTATTTCAGCTATCATTCCTTTTTTTACTACATAATACACCACAGTTTATTTAGTCACTTTCCTGTCAGTAGATATTTGAGTGTCTATTTTGTTATTGAGAGCAGAGCTGCTATGAACATTTTCCAACACATTTACTTTTGTATATATACAGTATTTCTCTTGGGTATATGCCTACAAGTAAAATCCCTGGGTTATAATGTTTGTCTATATTTAGCTTTGCGGGATAATGAAAAACTATTTTCCAAATGGTTGCAGAAATTGTATTTGTTGAAGCGATATATAAGAGTACTGTGAATCCGCATCCTTTCCAACACTTCGTTTTAAGATTTTATTTATTTATTTGACAGACAGAGATCGCAAGTGGGCAGAGAGGCAGGCAGAGAGAGAGGAGGAAGCAGGCTCCCTGCTGAGCAGAGAGCCCAATGCGGGGCTTGATCCCAGGACCCTGGGATCGTGACCTGATCAGAAGGCAGAGGCTTGGGGCGCCTGGGTGGCTCAATGGGTTAAAGCCTCTGCCTTCAGCTCGGGTCATGATCCCGGGGTTCTGGGATTGGGCCCCACATCAGGCTCTCTGCTCAGCAGGGAGCCTGCTTCCTCCTCTCTCTCTGCCTGCCTCTCTGCCTACTTGCGATCTCTATCTGTCAAAGAAATAAATAAAATCTTTAAAAAAAAAGAAAAAATAAAAAAAAAGAAGGCAGAGGCTTTAACCCACTGAGCCACCCAGGCGCCCCCAACACTTGGTTTTAAATGGTATCCCACTGTGTATCTAATTTGATCTCCCCAATTATTAATGAAGCTGAAATCTCTTCAAATGATTATTAATCATATATAATTTGTGAAATACCTATTTATAGTTGTTTTTCTTTTTGCCTGTGCCTTTTCATTTATGCAATTTAAAAAATATTCTTGATATTAATCATTGTCAGCTTTGCATATTGCAAATATCCTCTGTTTTAGAACTTATTTTTTCATATCCTTTAAGGTAACTTCTAATGAACAAATTATTTTAGTATGTTAACTGTATTAATCTATTCCATTATAATTTAGCAAAGTTTAGTCTTATTTGTTAAATCCTTTCCTATCCCTAGGTCTAAAAGATAAACACCTGTATTTTCCAAAAAGTTAATATTTTATTTTTGACATTTAAGTATTTAACCAATCTGCAATTTAACTTTTGTATACGGTAGGTGCAGAGATTCAATTTTTCTTTTGAATATTTCATTTATTAAATAGTAACTTCTTTCCTCATTAATCTGATATGCCATCTTTACCATATACCAAAGCTCCTTAAATGTGTGGACTGTTTTCTGGCTGTAGGATTATTTCACTAGACATAAAGTCTTTCTGATATTGAGCCATTTGCCCATAAACATGGTCTATCTTATGACTCAAATTAGAATGAGTCTTTTTTTAATGCCTATTAATAGAGTGTTAAAATTTTCCCTAAAGTAGTCTCACATATCTCTTGCTATGTTATTCCTAATGATATCCTAGGATACCATTTAATGTCTTCTTTTAAAGTATGTTTACTAGTTGTTTGTCACTATTTTATAACAACGCAATTAACTTCCATATATTAATCTATCTATATATGGCTATTCATCTTTGCCAAACTCTTCTATCTAATAATTTACCTATATTCTTTTGATTTTATATGTAAATGATCATATTGCCTCCAGATAATACTTTTATTTCTTCCTTTCCAATTCTAATACCTCTAATTCCTTTTTTTTTTTTTGTCTTAAAGCATTGGCTATGTCCTCCAACACAATGCTAAGTACAGGAGGCAATACAGTGATTATATTTTCCAAAGATAGTAACAAAAATATCTCCCAACTCACATATTCTTCTAAGAATGTATCACTGATACTCCTCCCAATGATTTGTAGAGTCTCTGTCCTCTTCCCTTGAATCTCTGTAGATCATTATATAACTTCCACAACCAATATACCACACCAGAACTAACACAGTATAACTTCCCCATAGAGGTCATAAAAATGCACTGCATTTCTGCCTTGTGCTCTAGTACTCCTTGCTCTTAGAACCCAGTTGCCATGATATGAAAAAGGCCAAACCACACCTTTTGGAGAGACCACTTAGAGAAGCCACATGTAAATTTTCCAAATTATTGCCTAATTTAGTTCCTAAACTACCAACTAAAATCAAATCACCAAATAAATGAACATACTTCCAGATGATTCCAGCCCCTAGCCATCAAGTCTAGTGTTCAAGTCATACTACTGATATATTATAAAGGGTGGACTAGTAACAAACCTTCTTATTCTGCACTGTCCAAGTTTCTTTCAGAATCTATTAGTTGTTTTGTCCTTAAGTTTGAGATGATTTCTTAGGTAGCAATAATAACTACAATGGGGGTTATAACAGCCATGCCTACATCATTCCTGTTTTTAAAGGTAATGTTTTTAATATTTTCCCACTTTAAAAGATATCTGCTAATGACTGTTTTTCTTAACTGTCCCAACAGATTAAAGAATTTTCCTCTTTTCCTAATTATTAAGCATTCTTACCATGAATTTACATTGATTATTAAATGCTTTTTTGTATTTATTAAAATTATCATGATTTTTCTCTTTTGATCTATTAATGTCATCATTTACATTCAGGGATCATATAATAGTAAAACATTCTTGTACACCTGAAATGAACCAAATGTGATAAAAGTGTATGCATTCTTTCATAAAGTTGGTTTCAATGTGTTATTACCTTACTTGAGATTTCTACATCTACATTCATGAGGGACATGTATCTGTAATTTTCATTTCTCATAATGTCTTCATCTGTTTTAGGTATCACGGTTATGTGGGGCTTTCAGAACTAGCTGGTACAACATCCCTCCTTTTCTATTAATTAAAAGACATTGTAACAGATTGGAATAATCTATTTCTTAAAATTTTGGTAGAAATTTGCTTAGCAAACATCTGGGCTGTTGCTTTCTTTGTGGGACGATTCAATTTCTTATAATTATAGGATGATTCAGACTTTTAATTTCTCCCTCAATTTTTGTAAGTAATATTTTTCTAGAAATGTGACTATTCTGTTTAAAAAAAAATAGTTGGCACAGAGTTGCTAACAGTATTGTCATTATCTTTTTTATTGTGGTAAACATAACATTTATTATCTTAACCATTTTTAAGTATACAGTTCAGTGGTATTAAGTACATTCATACTGTTGTGCAATCACCACCATCCATCTTCAGAACTCTTTTCATCTCACAAAACTGAAACTCTAAACCATTAAACAAGTCCCCATTACCCTCTCCTCCAGTCCCTGACAGCCATTCCTCTACTTTGCCTCTATAGTTTTGACTTCTCTAAGTATATCACATAACTGGAATATGCCTTTTATGACTTTTTATGACTGCTTATTTCACATAGCATCATGTCCTCAAAGTTCTTCTGTTTTGTTGCACATGTCAGAAATTCCTTTTTTTTTTTCTCTTGAGAGGAAGAGAGAGAGAGAGAGAGAGAGCGAGCATGTGGGGGAGGTGAGGGCAGAGGGAGAAGGAGAGAAAGAATCTTAAGCATGCTACACAACCACCCAGGAGCACAATACAAAACTTGATCTCACAAACCTGAGATCATGACCTGAGCTGAAATCAAAACTCAGACGTTTAACCACCCAGACACTCTGTTACTACTTTCTTTTTAAGGCTCGACAATTGTCCTCTGAATACCACAATTTGCTTATCCATTCATCTTTCTATAGGTATTTGGATTGCTTCCAGGTTTTACTTATCATGAAAAATACTGCTATTAGTATTAGTGTACAAATATCTCTTCAAGAACCTGCTTTTCATTCTTCTGGGTATATCCCCTGAAGAGGAATTGCTGGATCATCTGACAATTCTAGTTTTACTTTTGAGGAACTACTATACTGTTTTACACAATAGCTGTGCCATTTTGCATTCCCAGTAACAGCACACAAGGGTTCCAATTTCTCTACATCCTCATCAACACTTAGTATTTTTTTTCAATAATAGCTATCTTATTGAATATGAGGTAGTACCTCGTTGTTTTGATTTTCATTAATAGTTAATGATGTTGACCTTTTCATATGCTCATTTGTGTATCTTCTTATTTGTGCGTGTGTGTGTGTGTGTGTGTGTGTGTGTGTGTGTATCTTCTTAGAAAAAATTTCTATTCAAGTCCCTTACCAATTTTTTAATCTGCTGGTTTGTTTTCAGTTGTTGAATTTTAGGAGCTCTGTGTATATTGTGGATTTTAATCCTTTATTTGCAAATAGTTCCTCCCATTTTGTGGGTTATCTTTTACTCTGTTGATAGTTTATATCCTTCATGCACAAACTTTTTCCATCAAGACTAATTTGTCTATTTTTTTCTTTTGTTGCCTGTGCTTTTAGAGTCACATCCAAGATACCATAGTTAAATCCAATGTCAAAGTTTTGCTCAATGTTTTCTTCTAAAAGTTTTATAGTTTTAGATCTCACACTAGGTCATGGATCATTACGAATTATTTTTTGTATACCGTATTAGTAAAGAGTCCAACTTCATTCTGCTGCATGTGGATATCAATTTTTCCCAGCACTGTTTGTTGAAAATATTATCTTTTGCTCATCCAATGGCCATGGCACCCCTACCAAAAAATCACTTCACCAAATATGAGAGGGTTTAATTTCTGGGCTCTCCCTTCTAGTTCATGGATCTATACATCTGTCTTTCTGCCAATACCACACTGTTTTGATTGCTTAGTTTATAGTAAGTTTTAAAACTAGAAAGTGTTAGTCATCCAGCTTTGTTCTTTTTTTCAGGTCCATTTTGGCTATTCAGATTCCATATAAATTTTAGGATGGGCTTTTATATTCTGAAAAAAAAAATCATTGTGATTTTGATGGGGATTGCATTAAATCTGTAGATCACTTAGGTTAGTATTGAAATCTTAACAATCTTAAGTCTTACAATCCATGAACATGGGATTCCTTTCCATTTATTTATGTCAACTTTCTTTCAGGAATGTTATATAATTTTCATCGTACAAGTCTTTCACCTCCTTAGTTAACTCCTGAGTATCTTATTCTTTTTGATGCTACTATAAATGGAACTCTTCTCTTAATTTCCTTTTCAGATTGTTCATTGTTACTATATAGAAAGGCAACTGGTCTTGTGTGTTGACTCTGTATCCAGCTACCTAGCTGAATTCATTTATTAATTCCAACATTTTTGTGTGTGTAATTTCAGGATTTTCTAAGTATCATTATCATCAGTGAACAAAGACTACTTTACTTCTTCATTTCTGATTTAGATAGCTTTTATTTCTCAATATCTTTTAAATCTCTGATTTCACTGCAGTTATGTGTCTTTTTTATTCTATATATACTAGGTTCTATATATGTCCACAGAATGTACTATTTAGATCCATATCCTTGCTGGGTTTTTGTTTTGTTTTTGCTTCACCTATTAATAATCACAAATGAGTCAAAATTTCTCACTATTATAGTAGAGGTACCACTTTCTCCTTACATTTCTATCCATTTTTTTTGCTTTATATTTGATGCTTAACATTCTTTATGAATTTAACTTTTTATCCTTATAAAATGATCAAGTCCTAAAATGATTTTTAAGTTGACTTTGGCTAATATTAATACAGGTAGCCAGTTTTGTTTTTTTTTAATGCTTTAAGACTTTGCATTAACTATCCTTTCTACATAGAATACTCTTTCCTCAGATAGCTGCTTGAGTTTCTTACTTCCACCAAGTCTTTGCTCAAATATCATTTCCATTGTAACTACCCAATTATAAATAAAACCTTCCCCTCAGCATTCCTAATTCTTCCTTCCCTGCACAGCACTTACCATTTAACATACTTTATTTATCTATTTCTTGATTTTATGATTATTGTTTGTCTCCCTGACACACACAAAATATAATCTCACAAGAACAAGCAGTTACCAGTTTTGGTCACTAATGTATCTCCAACACCTAGAAGTGACTGGCATAGAGGTGGTACTCTATTCTTGTTGAATGAATAAAACTCTCTATTTTTTTGAATGAATAAGACTCTCAATCTCCAAGATTATCAGGGAAATACAAATTTTAAAACAATAAAATTCTACTACTACTTTATACCCACTGAACACACACAAAAAATTAAAAGTAGATAATAACAATCCAAATGTCCATCATGAAGACCTCCACTAGGTACCCAAAAGAAAGACATGGTAAGAGTTCCACGTGCATATGAAAAAAATGTATATTCTGAAACTACTGGGTATAGCAATCTACAAATGTCATTAGGTCACACTGATTGAAGTGCTGTTCAGGGCACCTGGGGGACTCACTCAGTTAAGCATCTGACTCTTGGTTCAGCTCAGTTCATGATCTCAGGGTTGTGAGATCAAGCCCCGCATAGGGCTCCACACTGAGCATGGAGCCTGCTTAAGATTCTCTCTCCCTTCCACTCTGCCCCTCCCCCCAAAAAGAGTACTGTTCACCATTGTGAATATGCCTTTTTGTCCTCACAGTCACTTTTTCCTTCATATATTTGAAGCTCTGTTATTAGGTGCATATATATTTAAGATTTAAGGTTTAAAGAAAACTCTATGCAGATTCCTGAAGTTAGTTCCCTGCAACTCCCTCTCCAATGCCCTGTCTGCAAATTTCAAATGCCTCATGATTCCCCAAACTCCAATCTCTGTTTCCTCTACCCATCAAAATCACAATTCCCTAGCTAGTTTCCAATTCCTTAGGTCAGGGAAAGTGTACTCACGTAGAAAGCTAGGGAGAATATGAAGTTAACCTGCTGTGTTAGGATCACAGCCCCGTGCTGTCTCTTACTGATTGCTTGAAAACAGTTGCTTCATATATCTTGTCCAGTATCATAGTCATTTATAACGAGATGGTAATCTAAACTGTATTACTCCATCACAGCCAAATCTAGAAGGTTCTTGGTTTATTTTTTTATTTCTATAGTTCAGTCCATTTTCCTATTTTTTTAGTCTATTTTCCTATTAAGTTAAATTATAACAATATGTATTTGGCCTCTGTGTATACACACACACACACACACACACACACACACACATATGCATACAAAGAGAGACAGAGAATGATTTTTTTTAAATGTGGTAAAATGTTAACATTAGGGAAATCTGGATGAAGAGTATACAGGAATCATTTCGACTGCACATAACTTTTCCATACATCTGTAAGTATTTCAAAAAACAAACAAACAAAAAAGAAATACAATGCCATATGAAAAGCTACAGACTGGGAGAAAATATCTATAAACCACATATCTGCTGACAAAGGACTCAGGTCCATATAATGAACTCTCAAAACTCAATTGTAAAAAAAAAAAAATTCCAACAACCGAATTAGAAAATGGATAATATATATAAACATTCCACCAAGAGGATATACAAAGAGAAATGACAACTAAGCAAATTAAAAAACATTCAACATTTCACTAGGTATTAGCATAATGCAAATTAAGAAAACCATGAGATATTGCTATACAACTACTAGAACAGCTAATATAAAAAGCAGTGAGAGGCACCTACATGACTCAGTTGGTTAAGTATCTGACTCTTGATCTCAGTTTAGGTCTTGATCTCAGGGTCTTGAGATCAAGCCCTGTGTTGGGCTCCACACTGGGAGCTCCCCACCCCACAAAAAAGAAAAAAAAAAAAAAAAAAGCAGTGACAATACCAAATGTTGGCAAGAATAGAGAGAAACTGGATCTTTCAAACAATGATGGCACAAATGTACAATGGTACAGACACTCTGGAAAATATATTTGTCAGTTACTTTAAAAATTAAACATATACTTACCACAAGATCTAGGAATAAGATATTCTGGGCATTTTCCCAAAGAAAGGAAAACGTATATATCCACACAAAAACCTGTACATGACTGGACACAGCTTTATTTTTAATATCCAAAAACTGGAAACAATAAAAATGCCCTAAAATAAGTAGATGTGCCACATCCACACCACTGAAGCATTAGTCAGCATTAAAAGGAGAAAAAACAGAGCACTACTGAAACAACTAGTTGAATGGATGTCAAGGGCAGTATACTGAGTGAAAAATAAATAAATAAATAAAAAGCTAATCTCAAAAGGTCACATATGGTATGAATCCATTTATATAACATTGTCAGAATAACAAAATTATAAATATGGAGAAGAAATGAGCAGTTTCTAGAGGTTAGGGATGGCGGAGGGGAGGGAGTAAGACTGACTATAAAAGGGTAGCACAAGGGAGATCCTACTGATGATGGAACAGTTCTCTATTTTGATGAGGGAATGGAGATACAAATCTACAGATGGGATAAAATGACACAGATTTATACGCACACATTGTGTGACTCTCAGTTATCCTGTTTATATTACCCTGTACTTGCATGAAATATAAGCATTTGGAATTGGAGGAAAAGTAAACAGAACTTCTCTGTTAATAAATCTACAATTATTTCAAAATAAAGTTTTTCTTTTAATTCTACATATATTCAAAAAGTTAAAGTATGAACTTTGTTAAAATAAAACTTAAATGTGTCTCTTTTAGAATGTTTTGACTTACATTGCATTTTACCTTTGAATTGGTTTGCAATTTTATCACATATCTGCCTTACTTTCATACTGTATTAATTCTGAATGTTTTAGAAACATTAACATCAATAACCTGAAGAAAAAGAGGTATGTCCATTTTGTAGCATCAATACAAATTATCTCAGTCTTTTTACAAATGGTGACACAAATTATTAGACAAGCAAGCAAAAAAAGAAAAAGAAAAAAAAAAGAAACAAAGAAGTCAAGAGACAAATCAACAAAGCTAGGCCAAGAGATGATCCAAATGATAGGAACATTTAAAAAAAGAAAAAAAGAAAGAAAAAGTAACTGTGCTTAATGTAAGAGTATAATGGAAAGGTAGAAAACATGCACAAGTGGGTATCAACAGATAGTGGGTATCAACCATCAAAAATAAAAGTAAAATGGAAATGCTGATAATGAAAATCACAGTATCAGAGAAGAAACTTCCTTTTAGACTTATCAAACTGCATAGAATAGAAGAAAAAAAATCAGTAAACTTAAAAATAAATCAAAAGACTGTACCTAAATTTAAATACACACAAACATACTCTGAGGAAAAGAAAAAAAAAAAACCATGGCTGGTCATGGGCTGCAAAACAGTATCAGAGGGTCTATAATATTCATAATTAAAATCTTAGAAAGAGAAGCCAAAGAGAATGAGACAAAAAAATATCTGAAAAGATGAAAGTTGAAAATTTTTCAAAATCAGTTAAAGACAACAAACACAAATCAAGAAAATTCAGACAACCAATGCCAGATAAATACAAAGGGCACAAACTCTCATAAAACCTAAGGTGAGGTAAGATGCACTACAAACACCTAAAAACAATAAAGCATATGAGAGATTTGGAAAGATCTCTCAAAATAAGATAAAGGATGAAGAGCAAATTCTATTTCTTTTTCTGCTCTTTATTCCTCATACCTTCATTCAGATTCAAAGAATTTGTAAAGATTTCAATCATCACATAGTAATGTACAATGCCTAAGCTATTAATAGAATTGGCTGTCTGAATCTATAACAATACTGTGACTTAAAGAAAGGATGAAACTAGCCTAATTACTTCCAGAGACCCAAAGTTTTTCTCCTAGTAAGAAATAATGGTACATGAAACCAAAGATTTCTCATTAATAAATCAAGAAAAACTTGAACTTTTGGAGTAAGATACTGATTTAAAAAATGCCCAGTTGGTTCCAAAATTAAACAGCCTGCAAATGCCTAAAGACATAATTTAAAAATGTTTTATCACAAACAAAATCCATATACATTAATTTTTAATATGAGTATTTAAGCTGGATTTATAGCATTTAAGCTACATTTTTCTCCAGCATTTGTCAGAACAAAATAAAAACAATTCACTATACTCTCCCCTATAGTATTTTCATTTTACCCTATTCCATTCCAATACTTAAATACATACATATATATTTAAATTATACATGAGACTATAAATTATTTTTTCATATATTACATCATAAATATAGTTCACAGTCATTAATGGTTTAATAATTACATCTTCAGGGGCGCCTGGGTGGCTCAGTGGGTTAAAGCCTCTGCTTTCGGCTCAGGTCATGATCCCAGGGTCCTGGGATCGAGCCCCGCATCGGGCTCTCTGCTCGGCAGGGAGCCTGCTTCCCCCTCTCTCTCTGCCTGCCTCTCTGCCTACTTGTGATCTCGCTCTGTCAAATAAATAAATAAAATCTTTAAAAATAATAATAACAGATGGCGGAGAAGTAGCAGGCTGAGACGACATCGGGTAGCAGGAGATCAGCTAGATAGCTTATCTAACCATTGTGAACACCTATAAATCCAACGGGAAATCGAAGAGAAGAAGAGCAACAATCCCAGAAACAGAAAATCGATCACTTTCTGAAAGGTAGGACCTGCGGAGAAGTGAATCCAAAGCGACGGGAAGATAGACCCCGGGGGGAGGGGCCGGCACCCGGCAAGCGGCGGAGCGACGGAGCACAAAATCGGGACTTTTAAAACTCTGCTCCACTGGGAGACATCGCTCCAGAGGCTAAACTGGGGGGAAACCCAGGCGGGGTCAGCATAACCCCAGGACCCGCGGGGTCACAGAAGGACTGGGGGTGTCTGAGTGCCGCAGAGCTCGCAGGTATTAGAGCGGGGAAGCCGGCTATAGCGACAAAGCCGAGGAGTGAGCTCTAAGCCCGGGGTTACCTTGTGCCGGTCGCAGGCTGGGTGGGCTCGGAGCGCGGCCGGAGGCCACGGAGACAAAAGCGACCCGGCGCTTTTCTCCAGCTCCAACAATTGACTGCTTTCCTCGAGGCGCGACCGCAAGCCAGGGAGGCGGGGCTATTGGGCGCTTTGCTCTGAGAGCGCACTGAGGAGCGGAACCCCAAGCTCTCGGCTCCTCCGGGCCGAGAGATTGGGAGGCCGCCATCTTCATTCCCGTCCTCCGGAACTCTACGGAAAGCGCTCAGGGAACAAAAGCTCCCGAAAGCGAACCCGAGCGGATTACTTAGCCCGGCCCCTGGCAAGGGCGGTGCAATTCCGCCTGCGGCAAAGACACTTGAGAATCACTACAACAGGCCCCTCCCCCAGAAGATCAACAAGAAACCATCCAAAACCAACTTCAGTCACCAAGAACAGCGGAATTCCACAGCAGGAGAAAGCAAATCCTACCTGGACAAAATGACAAGGCGGAAAAACTCACCTCAAAAAAAAGAACAAGAGGCCGTACCGAAGGCTGGAGACCTAATCAATACAGACATAGGTAGCATGACAGATCTAGAGTTCAGAATGACAATTCTCAAGGTTCTAGCCGGGCTCGAAAAAGGCATAGAAGATATTAGAGAAACCCTCTCCGGAGAGATAAAAGCCCTTTCTGGAGAAATAAAAGAACTAAAATCTAACCAAGTTGAAATCAAAAAAGCTATTCATGAGGTGCAATCAAAAATGGAAGCTCTCACTGCCAGGATAAATGAGGCAGAAGAAAGAATTAGTGACATAGAAGACCAAATGACAGAGAATAAAGAAGCTGAGCAAAAGAGAGACAAACAACTACTGGAACACGAGGAGAGGATTCGAGAGATAAGTGACACCATAAGACAACACAACATTAGAATAATTGGGATTCCAGAAGAAGAAGAAAGAGAGAGGGGAGCAGAAGGTATATTGGAGACAATTATTGGAGAGAATTTCCCTAATATGGCAAAGGGAACAAACATCAAAATCCAGGAGATGCTAAGAACGCCCCTCAAAATCAATAAAAATAGGTCCACACCTCGTCACCTGATAGTAAAATTTACAAGTCTTAGCGACAAAGAGAAAATCCTGAAAGCAGCCCGGGAAAAGAAGTCTGTAACATACAAGGGTAAAAACATTAGATTGGCAGCGGACCTATCCACAGAGACCTGGCAGGCCAGAAAGAACTGGCATGATATATTCAGAGCACTAAACGAGAAAAACATGCAGCCAAGAATACTATATCCGGCTAGGCTATCATTGAAAATAGAAGGAGAGATAAAGAGCTTCCAGGACAAACAAAAGCTGAAAGAATTTGCAAACACCAAACCAGCTCTACAGGAAATATTGAAAGGGGTCCTCTAAGCAAAGAGAGACCCTAAAAGTAGTAGATCAGAAAGAAACAGAAACAATATACAGTAACAATCATCTTACAGGCAATACAATGGCACTCAATTCATATCTCTCAATAGTTACCCTGAATGTTAATGGGCTAAATGCCCCAATCAAAAGACACAGGGTATCAGAATGGATAAAAAAACAAAACCCATCCATATGCTGCCTACAAGAAACTCATTTTAGACCCGAAGACACCTCCAGATTTAAAGTGAGGGGGTGGAAAACAATGTACCATGCTAATGGACATCAGAAGAAAGCTGGGGTGGCAATCCTTATATCAGATCAATTAGATTTTAAGCCAAAGACTATAATAAGAGATGAGGAAGGACACTATATCATACTCAAAGGGTCTGTCCAACAAGAAGATCTAACAATCTTAAATATCTATGCCCCTAACATGGGAGCAGCCAACTATATAAACCAATTAATAACAAAATCAAAGAAATACATCGACAGTAATACAATAATAGCAGGGGACTTTAACACTCCCCTCACTGAAATGGACAGATCATCTAAGCAAAAGATCAACAAGGAAATAAAGGCCTTAAATGACACACTGGACCAGATGGACATCACAGATATATTCAGAACATTCCATCCCAAAGCAACAGAATATACATTCTTCTCTAGTGCACATGGAACATTCTCCAGAATAGACCACATCCTGGGTCATAAATCAGGTCTCAATCGGTACCAAAAGATCGAGATCATTCCCTGCATATTTTCAGACCACAATGCTCTGAAGCTCGAACTCAATCACAAGAGGAAATTTGGAAAGAACGCAAATACATGGAGACTAAACAGCATCCTTCTAAAAAATGAATGGGTCAACCAGGAAATTAAAGAAGAATTGAAAAAATTCATGGAAACAAATGATAATGAAAACACAACAGTTCAAAATCTGTGGGACACAACAAAGGCAGTCCTGAGAGGAAAATATATAGCAGTGCAAGCCTTTCTCAAGAAACAAGAAAGGTCTCAAATACACAACCTAACCCTACACCTAAAGGAGCTGGAGAGAGAACAACAAAGAAAGCCTAAACCCAGCAGGAGAAGAGAAATCATAAAGATCAGAGCAGAAATCAATGAAATAGAAACTAAAAAAAACAATAGAACAAATCAACAAAACTAGGAGCTGGTTCTTTGAAAGAATTAATAAGATTGATAAGCCCCTGGCCAGACTTATCAAAAAGAAAAGAGAAAGGACGCAAATAAATAAAATCATGAATGAAAGAGGAGAGATCACAACCAACACCAAAGAAATACAAACAATTATAAGAACATACTACGAGCAACTCTATGGCAACAAATTTGACAACCTGGAAGAAATGGATACATTTCTAGAGATGTATAAACTACCACAACTGAACCAGGAAGAAATAGATAACCTGAACAGACCCATAACCAGTAAGGAGATTGAAACAGTCATCAAAAATCTCCAAACAAACAAAAGTCCAGGACCAGACGGCTTCCCAGGGGAATTCTACCAAACATTTAAAGAAGAATTAATTCCTATTCTCCTGAAACTGTTCCAAAAAATAGAAATGGAAGGAAAACTTCCAAACTCATTCTATGAGGCCAGCATCACCTTGATCCCAAAACCAGACAAGGATCCCACCAAAAAAGAGAATTACAGACCAATATCCTTGATGAACACAGATGCGAAAATTCTCACCAAAATACTGGCCAATAGGATCCAACAGTACATTAAAAGGATTATTCACCACGACCAAGTGGGATTTATTCCAGGGCTGCAAGGTTGGTTCAACATCCGCAAATCCATCAATGTGATACAATACATTAATAAAAGAAAGAGTAAGAACCATATGATACTCTCAATAGATGCTGAAAAAGCGTTTGACAAAGTGCAGCATCCCTTCCTGATTAAAACTCTTCAAAGTGTAGGGATAGAAGGCACATACCTCAACATTATCAAAGCCATCTATGAAAAACCCACCGCAAATATCATTCTCAATGGAGAAAAACTGAAAGCTTTTCCGCTAAGGTCAGGAACACGGCAGGGATGTCCGTTATCACCACTGCTGTTCAATATAGTACTAGAAGTCCTAGCCTCAGCAATCAGACAACAAAAAGAAATTAAAGGCATCCAAATCGGCAAAGAAGAAGTCAAACTATCACTCTTTGCAGATGATATGATACTATATGTGGAAAACCCAAAAGGCTCCACTCCAAAACTGCTAGAACTTATACAGGAATTCAGTAAAGTGTCAGGATATAAAGTCAATGCACAGAAATCAGTCGCATTTCTTTACACTAACAACAAGACAGAAGAAAGAGAAATTGAGGAGTCAGTCCCATTTACAATCGTACCCAAAACCATAAGATACCTAGGAATAAATCTAACCAAAGAGGCAAAGAATCTATACTCAGAAAACTATAAAGTACTCATGAAAGAAATTGAGGAAGACACAAAGAAATGGAAAAATATTCCATGCTCATGGATTGGAAGAACAAATATTGTGAAAATGTCTATTTTACCTAAAGCAATCTACACATTTAATGCAATCCCTATCAAAATCCCATCCATTTTTTTTAAAGAAATAGAACAAATAATCCTAAAATTTATATGGAACCAGAAAAGACCTCGAATAGCCAAAGGAATATTGAAAAAGAAAGCCAAAGTCGGTGGTATCACAATTCCAGACTTCAAGCTCTATTACAAAGCTGTCATCATCAAGACAGTATGGTACTGGCACAAAAACAGACATATAGACCAATGGAACAGAATAGAGAGCCCAGAAATAGACCCTCAACTCTATGGTCAACTAATCTTCGACAAAGCAGGAAAGAATATCCAATGGAAAAAAGACAGCCTCTTCAACAAATGGTGCTGGGAAAATTGGACAGCCACATGCAGAAAAATGAAATTGGACTATTTCCTTACACCACACACGAAAATAGACTCAAAGTGGATGAAGGACCTCAATGTGCGAAAGGAATCTATCAAAATCCTTGAGGAGAATGCAGGCAGCAACCTCTTTGACCTCCACCGCAGCAACTTCTTCCTAGGAACATCGCCAAAGGCAACAGAAGCAAGGGCAAAAATGAACTATTGGGATTTCATCAAGATCAAAAGCTTTTGCACAGCAAAGGAAACAGTTAACAAAACCAAAAGACAACTGACAGAATGGGAGAAGATATTTGCAAACGACATATCAGATAAAGGGCTCGTATCCAAAATCTATAAAGAGCTTATCAAACTCAATACCCAAAGAACAAATAATCCAGTCAAGAAATGGGCAGAGGACATGAACAGACATTTCTGCAAGGAAGACATCCAGATGGCCAACAGACACATGAAAAAATGCTCCACATCACTCGGCATCAGGGAAATACAAATCAAAACCACAATGAGATACCACCTCACACCAGTCAGAATGGCTAAAATTAACAAGTCAAGAAATGACAGATGCTGGCGAGGATGCGGAGAGAGGGGAACCCTCCTACACTGTTGGTGGGAATGCAAGCTGGTGCAACCACTCTGGAAAACAGTGTGGAGGTTCCTCAAAAAACTGAAAATAGAGCTACCCTACGACCCAGCAATTGCACTCCTGGGTATATATCCTAAAGATACAAACGTGGTGCTCCGAAGGGGCACGTGCACCCGAATGTTTATAGCAGCAATGTCCACAATAGCCAAACTGTGGAAAGCGCCTAGATGTCCATCAACAGATGAATGGATAAAGAAGATGTGGTATATATACACAATGGAATACTATGCAGCCATCAAAAGACATGAAATCTTGCCATTTGCGACGACGTGGATGGAACTAGAGGGTATCATGCTTAGCGACATAAGTCAATCGGAGAAATATAACTATCATATGATCTCTTTGATATGAGGAAGTGGAGATGCAAGGTGGGGGGGTTTGGGGGGAGGTAGGAAAAGAAAAAATGAAAAGATGGGATTGGGAGGGAGACAAACCATAAAAGACTCAATCTCAAGAAACAGACTGAGGGTTGCGGGGGGGAAGGGGGATGGGAGAGGGTGGTGGGGAAATGGACATTGGGGAGGGTATGTGCTATGATGAGTGCTGTGAAATGTGTAAACCAGACGATTCACAGACCTGTACCCCTGGGGATAAAAATACATTATATGTTTATTAAAATAAAAAAAATTTAAAAAAAAAAATAATAATAATAATAACAATTACATCTTCATAACTGTATTATTTATATCTGCATAATATTCCATCAACGTAACAATTTAACTATTCCCCTTTCCAAAAGAATATAGTAATTAATACCACATGAAATTTTTAAAAATTTTTCATATATATAAATACATAAATGCATGATTTTAACTTTAATGCATAGATATGATCATACTACCATAAAACTTCTTTTTAATTCACCTTTCTTCTTACTTTGTAGACATGATTCCCAACCTCACATACCTCTCCCTTCCTCATACCCCCATGTTAGCTCCACCCATCACCCACCCAAATGGTCCAAGTTAACAACCTACTATGTACCTAACCTATATCTCTATTCTCATATAACATACACAGATATGTACTCTCATTTTCACATGTACATATATAATAGTATTGTCACTACATTTTTTAATATAAAATATCATGCACATTTTTCAATCTTATTTTTCTCACTTAATAATATCCAAATCCTCCACAAATAATATCCAAATGGAAATCCCTCGTGTATCTGTTTCCCTCTTACTGTTACTAAGCTTTCATCCTGTAGATGCATAATAGATACATATTTATTCAACCATTCCTCCACTGATAGGCATATACTTAGTTTCCAATTTATTTCATTTTTTTATTTTTTTATTTTATTATTATTTTTTAAGATTTTTATTTATTTATTTGACAGAAAGAGATAGGGAGAGAGGGAACACAAGCAGGGGGAGCTGGAGAGGGAGAAGCGGGCTCCCCGCTGAGCAGGGAGCCTGATATGGGGCTTGATACCAGAACCCCAGGATCATGACATGAGCCGAAGGCAGACGCTTAACGACTGAGCCACCCAGGCGCCCCTAGTTTCCAAATTTTTGACAATACAAATGCTTGTACAGAAATCTTTAGGTATGTAGGTATGTTTCTATGGGCTGGATTTTTTTAAAATGGGATTGCTACATCAATCAGTATATAGGTGTGTTTTTGTTTTTCTTTTTAATTTTAACCAGTGTCAGATATTCTTCCAAAAAGGCTCCATTAATCCACATTTCTACCAGCAAAGTACAAAAATAACTTTTCCTTTAGGTCCTTGCCAGCAAAAAATTATTGTTGGTCCTTTCCTTTTTCTTTCTCCCCCCCCCACCCCCACTACCCCCTGGAAATAAACGGCAGGGTCTGAAAGAGGCAATTTGATAGACACAGTAATATTATATTAGTACTTTAATTTGCATTCTTCTATTCATGAGTTTCAACATCTTTTTACATGTTTTTGCCCACTTGAATTTGCTTCCTCTACCTTTTGCTTATGGTTCTTAAATTGCTTGCTATATGCTCCCTTTTTGTCAATATCTACGTTGTTATTTCAAATAACAGATCAATTTCGGCCTTCCTCTGAATTGCAAATGTTTTCACCAAACCCACTGCTTATATAGTGTATTTTTTCATTCAGAAGTTAGGTTTCATACAAATATATCTTTTTGTAGGTTTACAGTGGTGGTTCAGGTCTCCTTCACCCCAAGAATGCACATGTCCTCTCCTACATTTAAAGAATTTTTACTAAGTCCTTCCATGTGGAATTTATTTTTGTATATCATGTAAGATAAAGATCCAACTTTATTTATCCCAAATGGATAGCCAAATATGCCAGAACTACTTGCTAAATAATACATACGCATTAACCTGAACTGAATTTTCATATATAACCTTCTTGTATGTATGGTGATCTATTTCAAGATCCTCTACTTTGTTTCCCCTACTTAATTAATTTCAAAGATTTTTGTTATTATTCATTAAATATCCTTCTCTTGGCCGTTATCATATCCCCAGCAGCAAGTCCAATGGCTGACATACTGTAAATGCTCAATAATTATTTCCTAAATGAGTGAATAAACCTAGGGTAGAATAATCACATTATAAAACCCTTAACTAAATCATATCTGCAAAAACCTTTTTCCAAATAAGGTAACATTTACAGATTCCAGGGATTAGGACCTGTTACCTTTGGAGGACATTTTTCTGCCTACGACAATGTAAAAAAAAATACATATATATACATGTAATACATGTATATGTAATGCATATATATACATGTATTATATGTATATGTAAACAAACTGGAAGAGACTAGCATAACTATTAGATATATGCTCAGAGTTACATGAAAAATCAAAGAAAATAAGTCAATCACTAATAACACAGTAATACACAAATAAATACGCAAATAAAACTACAAATAAATACACAAATAAAACTACTAATTTTCAATTCCATTATTATAAAATTCCATAGTTGTATATGCTTTTACCTACTGTTTTTCTATGAAAGTCTTTAGAAACCATACCTACTATATTCAAGTGAAAGTGACTAAAGGGAGATAAATGTTCAGTTTTATAAAAGAAGTGTAGCTGTGAACAATTCTCTAGTTAAAATGTATCATCAGGGACGCCTGAGTGGCTCAGTCGGTTAAGCATCTGCCTTTGGCTCAGGTCATGATCCCACGGTCCTGGGATGGAGTCCCATATGGGGCTCCCTGCTCAGCAGGGAGCCTGCTGGTCCCGCTGCTTGTGGTCCCTCTCTCTCTCTGACAAATAAATAAATGAAATATTTTTTAAAAAATTAAATGTATCGGGACGCCTGGGTGGCTCAGTTGGTTAAGCGGCTGCCTTCAGCTCGGGTCATGATTCCGGGGTCCTGGGATCAAGCCCTGCATAGCGCTCCCTGCTTGGTGGAGAGCCTGCTCTCTCTCTCTCCCTCTGCCTGCCACTCTGGTTACTTGTGCTCTCTGTCTCTTTGTCAAATAAATAAATAAAATCTTAAAAAAGTAAAAAAATAAAAAAAAATAAAATGTATCATCATTATTATACTTACACAAAAGTAAAAAGTATTAAGTATTGAAAACTACTTAACTGCAAAAACATTATACATATTATATACCTACATTATACATGAAAGTGTATTTTTCAACAAACTGGGGAAAAATCATTCTATAATGAAAGTAAGTCCTAACCATTTCCATAAATCAGATTTTCACTTTTTATGTGGTCCTAAATTGGGGCTCACCTGTATTTTATAGGTTTTAAAGATACTCTAGTTACTAAGAAAGGTTTTCATATTTCACCACATGGCCAATTTTAAGGTAACAGGGACAACACATATTTTTACATAATCTGAGCCATGTTTTAATATAGTATATAAACTTTCATGTGAACTGTTTTGAGTACAGCAGTCTCAGTTTTTCGGTTTTTCTATTTCATATGAAAAAATCACACTTCAAGATAAAAATAGTAGATATTAAAATAATTTATAGAATAAAATAATTCAAGCCAAGAAAGATTAAATGGAAGAGAGAAAAGGCATATTATAATACAACAGTGACTTATAAATATAATTTTATCCTGCTATTCAGAATATCTATATTATATATAAAAGAACAAAGCTGAGGGGCGCCTGGGTGGCTCAGTGGGTTAAAGCCTCTGCCTTCAGCTCGGGTCATGATCCCAGAGTCCTGGGATCGAGCCCCGCGTCGGGCTCTCTTCTCGGCAGGGAGCCTGCTCCCCTTCCTCTCTCTCTGCCTGCCTCTCTGCCTACTTGTGATCTCTGTCTGTCAAATAAATAAATAAAATCTTTAAAAAAAAAAGAAAGAACAAAACTGAATAGTAATACTCTTCCACAGAAAATTACCTCTACCTAATACATATTTATATAAAATAAGGGAAATATGTTAATGACAACCAAAAATTATTTATTTCTATGCATTATGTAATAAAACAAAAGTACATAAGAAATTTAATGAGTAATTACTAATAACAATGTTATACAGGTCACTGGAAATAACCAGTCTTTAACTAAAGAGAGGAATCACTTAAAATTATAGTGGATTTAACATCTGAAAGTAATTCCTTTGGGCACCATCAGAAAAGCAGGTACCAGCATCAAACAATCACAAGGAAAGGAAGAGTATTTCCATTTTTGCTTTATTCAAAAAATAATTCAACACCATTATTAGCTACATTCATTTCATACAGATTAAATAGAATTTCTTTGATATAGATAGTCTCATACAGATTTAATTAATCATACAGATTAAACAGAATTTCTTTGATATAGATACTCTCAGATTTAACAAAACAACACTCTAATGTTGGCTGATCTTAATAAAAGTGGTATTACTTCCAAGAGCAAAGTATGGCAAAACCTAGTGAGAGAAGGTATTTCTAATGATCATTTTAGATATTCTTCCCTGTGTCTTCACAGGCCATCAAAAAAGATCACAGTGTGTCAATGAAAGAAATGATACTTGGAAGATCTGATTTTCCTTTATCATTAGTGATAATAAAGGATACTGTATTTATTTATTTATTTATTTAGATTTAGTTATTTGACAGAGAGAGACAGAAATCACAAGCAGGCAGAAAGGCAGGCAGAGAGAGGGGAGGAAGCAGGCTCCCCGCGGAGCAAAGAGCCCCGCCCCATGCGGGGCTTAATCCTAGGACCCTGGGATCATGACTTGAGCCCAAGGCAGAGCTTAACCCACTGAGCCACCCAGGTGTCCCAGGATACTGTATTTAAAATCAGTGGTAAATTTTACCGATCTATATACTATATACATAAATGACACTACCTCTAGTGTAAGTAACAAAGAAGAAAAAAGTTACTTGCAAATTATTTAATTCATTTGAAAATGACCTACTCCACTTAAAACCAAATCACACTGTTGTCTAAAATGTCTGTTACCCAGCTACCAAATGGAATTTGCAGCCTGCCAAAAGATTAAAATTCAATTTCATCTATATGTTACTGAATTTTGTTTTTCTCTCTTTTTTTTTAAATGCTCTGAGAGACTGAAACTCAAACCTACTGGTAAAACAGGAGCTGAACTGATAAATTAGAACTGTCCAGCAGCCATTACTATAATGACGTTGCTGCCAGCATTCTATCCTTGATCAGTTTAAGTCTCCAGATGTTTCATATTCATTTATAAATTGAATCAGTTAAATACAGACCCATGTGTTCTTCCACAGACTGCAATGTTGACATCCACCAGAAATATTCTCAGGCTTTTAAAAATAAAAATCTTATCAATTGTATAGACCATTTAAACCTGTGTCAGATTAAAAATGGCCACAAAATCTTTGGCATGCATCCTATAGAGAAGTGGAGTCTATGCCTCCATGATGGCTTTGACCAGTAGTATGTGGCAGAAACGACACTGTACCATTTTCCAGGCTCAGACCTGATGGCTTCAACTTACCGTCCTTTGGAAAACTTGCCTTGATGTTACCACTCTCCACAGAAGAAATTTGACTATCCTGAGACTCCTATGTTGCAAGGGAACTCAAAATAGCCATGTGGAGCAACCACATGAAGAGAAAAATACTTAATGAATCTCCCACTCTTCCAGTAATTGTAGCCTCAGTGCTAGATGACCACAACAGTATATAACCATCAAAATCCTTCCCAAATTCCCGACCCACAAAATTGTGAATGAAATAAAACAGTTGTTTAATCCTTTAAGATTTGGGGCTGTTTGCTGCACAACAACAGATAACTCAAACAAAAACTATGATTTCATTTTATGCACAAATAAACTCACTATGACAATAGGGAAGACAGCAGACTCCTTGCTGTAGTACAATAATGAAAGTTTTAAAAAACTTTTAAATTATCAATTTAGTATCTACAGTACAAGTTTCTTTTAACTGTCTTCCATTAAACAACCCATAAGTTAATCATGAAATAAACCTGTACTCCCCATTACTTTTGATTCCTACTGTGTTAAAGAAAGTGTTAAGGCTACTAAGACATACCCTGCAACTGTGCTCCCACAGGTTGACCATACACTACTGAGAATCAGTTGTTTTGTTCTTAACATATTTATCCCAGTTTATTTGTCAATATTATTATATAACTTGATTAAGTATTTTAAAAATCTTTAAGAATTGAAGTCACTGTTTCCATGAGTAAGTTGAATATTTCATAACAATTCGATAAATTCTAGTTGTTTTTAAAAACACATTTTCAAGAAGCAAGACTATAAAAATTTGGTACAGTAACCATTGGGACTATTTTCAACTGTCTCACTATACTTAAAGGAAAACCAAACTAGATATTGAAGATAATGGTTAAAGGTGTGATTTAAAAAAGGCCATGATGAATTCCAATCAGCAGGCCTATGCTCACAAGAAAGATGTGGACTTAATATCAGAAGACTGGACTATAAATATAAACTATGTTTTAAGGTATGTACATACCATTTTTATGATTAACCACTCTCACCAAAAAAAGGAATTTTTTTAAACATTTTATTTATTTGAGAGAGAGTGTGTGAGAGAGAGAAAAAGAGCAAGAGAATGGGGAGGAGCAGAGGGAGAAGCAGGCTCCCTGCTGAGCAGGGAGGCCGACATGGAGCTCCATCAAGAGACTCCAGGATCATGACCTGAGCCGGAGGCAGATGCTTAACCTACTGAGCCACCCCAAAAAATATTCTTATAAACAATATCCAATTCAGTTGATTAAGGAGTTTGTGCTATAACCTCTTTTCAGAAAATGTCTTTTAAATTAAGAAATAAGGATGAAGTTTCAGTTTTGCAAGATGAAAAGAGATCTGTAGATGGATGGTGGTGATGGTAACACAATGCGGTTACACTTAATACCACTGCATTGTGGTATATAAACAATGAATCTCGGAACACTGAAAAAAATTTTTTAAAAGTTTAAAATTTTTTTAAAAATTTAAAATATATATATATAATAAATAATAAAAAAATACCACTGACTTGTATACTTTAAAATGGTGAAGACAGTAAATTTCATGTGTCATACTGAAGTGAACTGATTTAATAATAATTAAAAAAATCAAAAACATTATGCTGGGCAGCCTAAGCCACTCGCAAAGAGTGCATAATGTATAATTCCATTTGTAGGAAAATCAAGAACAGGTAAAACTAATCTATATAAAAGAAATCAGAAGAGTGGATCAGGGGATGAGGTAAATGGTATAAAGAAAGAGAGTACAAGGGGATCTGAAGAACTTTCTGGAGAAATGGAAATGTTTTATATCTTAATTAGAGTATATAGTAGAAAGTTATATATTTGTCAGAACACAACAAATATATGCCTCCTATGTGTACAATTCACAATATATGTAAATAACACATTAGTTTTTTAAACAGGAGAGCAACAAATGAAAACTGAAGAATTTAGTCTAGAAATTAATTGATGAGAACTATCCCCTGAAACAATATATGTAACGGCATTTTTCAACCATCACACAGAGCAGCTTATTGAAAGGTAAATTCCTAGCTGGTAACAGGCCATGCTACAATTTCTGACTAATCAATCATAAGGGTTTTAAAGGTAAATAAAACATCACCATTCTTGATTACGTAAACTAAAACAAGGTATCTAGAAGGACGGTAAGATTTAGCTTCCCTCAGATTAGCCCTGTTTTTCCATCTGCCTAATCCCCCATCCCCTCTAACTCAAGTCAATCCAATTAAATTCAACAAACCCACTATACTTACTCTGTATAAATTATGTGAGAAGCTAAGAGTAACAACACAAAGATGACTATATAGTAACTTCAATCCTCAAGGCATTTATAATCTAGTAGATGGCACTGCACAAGTAGGTAACAGCTACAAGAAAAGACTTCATAGTACCTGCAGTATTCCGATTGTAACCCTGTTCAATTCAAACCACTATTTTGAAAGGTGAGTTTTTTGTTTTTGTTTTTTTTTTTAAGGAAAGTCAAAAGAGCAGTAAGTGGCTCAAATAGACTTATCCCCCATTCTTCCCTTTTTATTACCAATGAAGGGAAAATTCCATAGATAGCTCTGTTTCCAAGAAATTTGAGAATGCAAACACAAAGGGTTTCCTGTAGACTCTACAAGTAAAAGATAGAAAATTCATGGTTACAATTCTATGAGTAGGTGAGTAAATGCTTCACCATATTTCTACTAAGGATACTCACTTTGACAAACCATTGACCATCAATGTTCCTGGCAATATATGGACAATCAGATTTTAGACTTTTCTGGAGTGAATTATTCTACTATAAAAACTAAAACTCTAAAATTAGAATTATGAAGTGAGAGAAAACATCACAATCTGAATTCTACTTACACAAAACCACATGATTTTCAATGCCAAGCTCCTAATTTACAGCTGGGAAAATCACCATTGAAGATAACCGAGCCTAGATCAGATTCACTCAACATAAAACCAGATGTAGACCTCAAATTACATGTGACATCTCGAGCCACTCATATAAATAAGAATAATGCAAGCTGAAAGACAATAAATTTACCTAGACCTTTCTAAACTGGCCACCCTAATAGTTACACAATGTAATAGTTACACCCTAATAGTTACACAATGTAATAGTTACACAATGTAACTCCTAAAACTCAAGTAAATTAGAAGGAAGAAATATACGTATCTTCATTTAAGCACAATTAAAAATCTAAAATTACTAATTTCAATTCTTCTAGGATAATTCCTTGGAACAAAACAAGATATTCTAGATCTTGAAATACACCTGTCATTTTAAAAAACAAAAAGAAAAACCCACTGGACTCAGGATACCAACTCTTGGCACATCATCTCAGAACTCTTCCCTGAACAACCTGTGACAAGTAAACAGGAACAAACTGGACGAAGGACGTACAAAGATATTTCTTTAGTTGTTTGCTTAATCACCTACTGATTTTCCCACCATAAGTTAATAAAAACCAATGTAACTCAACAGGAATCTGTCTGCAAGTATAAAATCACTTTACATTATTTGGCTTCAAAAGTTTGTACCCTATGGAAAATCCATTCGAAATTTTACCTGGCATGTACATACTAAAATATTTTGTTTGTCATTTGAAGCCACACCAGATTCCAACCCAAGAGACAAGATTTCCAGTTTATTTTTCACAACCCACATGTTCAAAACCCAAAATTACAACATTAAAAAAAAGTATTGTTAAAATTCTGTAATAGTAGTAGAGCCAGTTAGTCACCATATGGTCACTATTTAGGGGGAATTTTTTGAGGCTTCTAATATCCATAATATATAGCATTTCAGTATCTAAATTAAGTACTCAAACATATTAAGCTTACCTTGGAAATCTAATGTAAAAGTTCTTTCTAGGTTAGGAATAGAACCTAACTTAGCTCAAATACTATAAAGTGAATAATATAGTAACATGATTTCTTAAAAAGAACAGGGTATCAAATACTACAATTATGGCAGAGTTTACCAAGAATATACCAGCCGAATCAATCTTTCCTTGTGATATTTCCAACTAGAGATAGAAGGCAAGGAGCCCCTTTTCTTTCTGATCATAAAACTTTCCTCATCTGCCAAGTTATGAACTCAACTGCCTTATCTTACTTCTTCGCATGCAAGGTCAGTTCCACTTTAGTGTATTTTGCCTAAGCTATTCCCTGGAATGCTCGTCTTCATGATCCTTGCAGGGCTAGTTATTTCTTGAGATTCAGATTTCATTTAATGTCCCCTCTGGACAAATACTTTTTTAAGCAGTCACTTAAGCATTGTCATATCATTTTATTTTAATTCTCTACATAGTGCTTACACTTAAATATATTTCTTTTTAATACTCATTACTATATCTTCAATACCTAGAATAGTAAGAGACATAGACTATATACTCTATTCATAATTTGTTGAATAAGTAAGTAAAAGCTGTGAAGAAATAAGCCCAAAGCCAGCAACCAGGGTTCTACTCCCAAAGAGAAGCCAGTCCAAAAGAGTGAAGCCAGGAAGAAAAAGAGAAAAACAAAGTAGATCTCCTGAAGCCATCTGAGTCATTTCGGTCATTCCAACCCTGCCCATAACAAAGTTTGATTACCATCAGAGAGCAGTAAGATGTTGTGTACATACCACCCTAAAGAGAAAGGGACATGTAAGATGATCCATCAGAATGTGAGAAGAAATATTCCACCTAAATTAAAAGAAACGTGTTTTTATTATCTTTTGCAAAGTACTATATTTGTATCTGTTTTGCAATGTAAATATTATATTATTATAGTCATACACACATGAACACACACATATACAATGAGCAGATAAATATACCCATACTGGACATACACCTGATACCTGATAGAGGTGAACAATCGAAAAAGTCTGGAGAATAGCAATGTCAATGAATAAATTTGTTCTTCTTAAGTTACAGTGTTTCAGGTTTCTTTCATTTCTAAGAGATTTCTGAAATGTGCTTAAAACATATTTTGTGCTCAAATACTTAGAGAATGCTGAATGCACAGACTAACTATGGCTCCAGAAAATAGACAAGTGAAATCTAAAGGCAGACAGGTTTAAATTCTACATAAAAATAAAATTCTAGGGTTGCCTGGGGGCTTAGTGGATTAAGTGTCTGACTTTGATTTTAGCTCAGGTCATGATCTCAGGATCCTGCGATGGAGACCCATGCTAGGCTCTGCACTCAAGTTGGGAGTCTATTTGGAGATTCTCTCTCTCCACCACCCTCTCCCCCTCCCTCTACACATACACACACACACACACACACTCTCTCTCTCTCTCTCTCTCTCTCTAATAAATAAATAAATCTTTAAAAACTTTTTAAAAATAAAAAAAATTCTAAAAATTAGACTCATCCTAAGTAATCACTACCTCTCCAGTTATAAATTTCTCACTTACTGGATGGGTTCAAGTAGAAGCCTCATGACCATTAGTAAAGGATACTCAGACATTATTTCAGCACTTTCAAGGGAGTCTATGTAACAAATTTAACGGAGTGATAATAAACGCTAATGGTGTAATGATAAAATAAGTTTAGTCCTTGCCCCTTGGAGGTCATAATTTAATACAGACAGTTTTGTGAACATATATATAGTATACATTACATATCTATCCACATGGGATAACAGAAAATGGTGATGATTAGCTCTCATAGTGGGAATATTTAAGTTGAATATTGAGGGATATATAGAAGCCAGTTTTCCTGTTAGTCAAGAAAGATAAAAACATTCCTGACAAAAGAACATGTGAGAAGGGACAGGTATAAAGAAACAAAAAAAAAATGTAGTATGGCAACCCAAAAAGTATAACAAACAGTGTGAAATTGTTGGATGATGCAGTAAATATGGCAGAAGAATATGCACAAATGAAGCTGCTGGGTAAGTGGCTAGGAGCCACATTGTGAAAGGTCATTCCACAGAGACTAAAAGAGGTCACAGAATAATAAAAATAACTTTCTTTTACAATGTACTACTTTGTACCAGACACATACCTAAACTCTTTAGACACATTATCACTTTAAATCCTCGGAAAATCCCTATCATTACCTCCACTTTCTATGAGAAAACAGGCTAGAGAGAAACCAAGCAGAAAAATTCCAATTAATTTATACAAATACTCTACCCTCAGAGAACTCCCTACTCCTTAAGTGTGGTCTGCACACACTGATTTTGTTCTGAACACCACAAATGGAAAGGGGAAGAAAGAAGACGAACTGTAAAACAGAGATGCCTGACAAAAACCACCTCAGCCAAATGATTGAGGTCAATATGGACAATGATTAAGTTATGTTGATAGTATGTACCCTTGATAGGACATGACAAATATGACATTTTACATCTGTGGTCTCTTCTCTAAAACCCCTAACTTCACTCTAAACATAAGAAAAACATCAGACCAACCCCAATTGCTTGAAGGACAATCTATAAAACACCTACTCAAATTTGTCAAAGTCATCAAAAGCAAGTAAAGTTTAAAAAACCATCACAGCCAAGAAGAACTTAAGTACATATAATGACTAAACATAATATGATATCCTGATTGTATGGGAACCTGGAAGAGAAAAAGGATAATACATAAAAACTATGGAAATCTGAAAAAAAAGTATGTATTTTAGTCAATAATTATATATAAACCGTGGTTCATTAATTTTAACAACTGCACCATACTAATATATCAATAATGGGAAAAACTACAAGTGGGATATATAAGAACTCTCTGAACAGGCTCATAATTTTTCCATAAATCTAAAATTATTTTAAACAATAAGCTTTTTTTAATTAGGCCAAGAATATAAAAAAACATAGAAAACCATTACTGCTCAAGGGATAGGTCGAAGAAAGTAAGTCAGTAAAAGAAATTTAAAAGAAATGATCATAAATATACAAAGATAGAATGATGCCCTAGAAATCATACAGGAAAAGTGTACAAGGACGGAAATAGCTATAATAGAGGCCAAAGGAGATAAGAAATGAACAGAAACCACTGGACTTAGGAGGTTACTGGTTAATTCACTTATTACCTAGATTTATGTGGACTATTTAATATAGTAATTCTGGGCTAGCAAAATCCTAAAAACACCTTTCATGCCAACAGGTTGATGACACAAAAGCTTCACTTTCAAAAACTTCACTACACTACTTCACTTTCATGAAAACCTTCAGTGTGGCCAGAAATGTAAATAACATGATGTTACAACTTCTGAAATAACTCAAGAATTTAATTCAATTTCTCTTTAAACCCAAATTCATTACTAAAAAGTTTGCAGTGTCCCTACAGAAGCAAACCCTCAGTACTGGACAGGAGAATGCAAAAGGACAAAAACTTAACCACTTTAAAATTCAACTAAAGACAACATTTCTAACCACTAGGCCTAAATGAGAAAGAAGATGAAAAACAAAACACAATGAGAAAGCTGGAATTCAAGTCAAAAACAAAGGGAAATTCCTATATAGAGTAAGAAAAGGAGGGAAATACTCAACCCAAAGTAAAAACAGTATATAGGCCTAGAAGAAATTAAATCTAAATATCTCATGAATGTCTCTGAAAGACTGTTAATTTACACAAAATTGATAGAAATAATTTTCAAAAACAGGTGGGTGACAAAAACAGGGGAGAAAACCATTACTCTGTCCTTTGGGAACCTCAAGTTAATGTATTTTGGCAAACCAGACACAAATCATATGGGATGACTGGATAAAACCTTATGATTTCAGCCAACTGCATTATGACCCGGAGTTGGTTCTTCTCAAGATTATTAATAATGAAAAATACTTGCACAGGATACGCATGATTGCCAGGAAAAAAAAAAAATGCTCTTCTTTCAAAGTTTTTAAAACAACAAACTACCCACAGAAACCACATGGGCACAAAATGAAACAAATCTGGTCACTGATTCGTGGAGCATTTAAGCACTTCCCAAGTGAAAAACTCAGCTTTAGGCTCTCTTTCTGGGAAAGCAGAGCATCCATGAAAATACCTGACTTGAAGCTACCAAGGAAACAGTACAGACATACCTCTACTGGCCTAAGTTTCAATTGACATAATTTTCTCCAAGAACCTACGGTTTTAGGAGACTACTTACTTGTTTTAAGACATTTCTTTTCCTCACAGTAAGAATCTAGATACAAACTAAAAACCCTCAAAATTAAAAAAAAAATAAAATAAAATCTCACTCAAAGTGCTTAACATTGTAATATTAATGACATAAGTTAACACCTCCTTTGATTATCAATTTAATACCAGAACTCCTTACTATTACTAGCAGTACTGATGTGGGAAACCGAGGCAGAAGAAAAATTATTAAATTTCCTTACTACCTACAACACACTGACAAGTCCTTGAAACAGACAGTGACATTCCTCTAAGGATTCAGCTGCATTGATGTTAATACTTTGCTAAGGACAACAAGTAATCTTAGCTCAACCTCCAGGATCCTGTAAGTCTACTTTAACATTAAAAATTTCTTTGGAAACTTCCTTTATCCCTACCCTCCAAGATACATGTTGGCAATTACCTCCCAAGCATATGACCCACCGATATACATCTGAAGGGTCTCATGACTTACTTTTTATTAGACAGTAATAAATAACTTTTCCCATTAATAGCTAGCCCCCTCAAGGTCCTGGAAACCTTATTCCAAAATTCCTTAGAGACCTAAGCTATTCCTAACTCCCTCCCAAATTGAAAGTATGTAAGGGGCCTTTCCTCATGACCCCAGTGCAGCTCTTTCTGCCCACAAAAGCATGCATTAAAGCATGTCCCCATGCTTTAATAAAACCACTTTTTTGCACCAAAAACACCTCGAGAATTCTTTCTTAGCAATCGAACTCGAAACTTAATGTCTTTTCCTACATCAGTATCATTAATAAATGAGGATTACTTAACTTATCAAATTATATAATAATACCCTAGTGAAATGCTATACCAAAGAGGGAAGTTTCAAAAGAGGAAAGAATAAACATAAAGGGAGAAATCTTGCTCAGGAGACAAGCAAAAGAATAAAGGAGATGAGGGGCATATAGTTGCACTGGAACACTAGAAGGTTGGGTATGTACATCAAATAGGTCAAGTCTCAGAAAAAAGAAACCAACTGAAAGCAGAGCCAAACATAAGTGAGCACACAACATTGCCTAGGTTAAAACGCAAAGGCTACATAAAGACTCATTTATTTACAGAAATAGCAGATAGTAAATATTTCAACAAAAAATAGAAATTATATCTTGACAGCATTACAAAAACACCCACCTATTCCTTTAAAAAGTCAAGAAAAAAAATTTTCACCAATGCCTGTATTATATTGTCTCTATAAGACATAAAAGGAACACAATGGAAACCTAAGAGCACGCAGAGCTATAAGTTTACATATATCTGCACATATGCCCCACCATGCTTTCCATTTCCTGACACAGTGCCATTAAAATTGGGAATTTTTCCCCCTCCACTTTGGCTCTATGTAGGGTGCTGACTTTTCCCTTGGATAGGCTGGCAAAGCTCAGCTTGTCAAAGCTTGCATAACCTTGAAGAACACATATAATTTCCAGTAGAAATAAAGAAAGAATGGAAAAATAGAGGAGTTTCCAAAAGAAATAATTTTAAATTGTACGTATCTATAGTCCCCGTCCTTTAGAGATGGTGTTACTGCTAGTATTTGTTACACACGCATGAATCCTGAAAAGACCAAAGCAGCAGAGCTATCCAAGTGCAGCTGCAGCTATCATATAAACTACAGTTTCAACACAACGAAAAGGATAATAGTGCGAAGGACAGAGAGCTCTGGGATTGTCACCTAGTCAGAAAGAATACAGATCTGGAGAAAGATCAGATTAGACCCATTTCAGAAAATGAACAGGAAAAGCCTTGAACTATACTGAGGATCTCTAATTAACCAAACAGCATAAAATTTGTACACTAAAATTCTTCACATATGTCAAAATGAGTGTGTTTTCTAAACAGTTGCTAAGTACAATGATCTATTATGGATACAGAAATGAGAAATGTCTGGTTTCTCAAGGTTTACTAAGAGTAGGAAGTAATGTGTCTAAAATACAGGAAATTACAAAAAAATATGGTGCATATTCCTAGCGTGTAAATTTTACACAAAGATATAATGACAAGGAGACTTTACTTTTTATAAAATACTTTATAAAATACAAACTATAATAAAAGATAAAAAGAGTGAACAGATAAAATAAAACACACATTTCCTAACTATCACCAGTTTACTTGCAGACATCTTCACAACCATCCACCCCTAAAATATCCATTATCTTCTGTACTGTGGTTACTTCAAAGGAAAAGTATGACAAAGGACAAAGGAAAGTTTAAATTAGACTATACAGATAACATTCTACTTCCAAAAAAATGGAGACACAGGGGCCCGATTTACCTTTCCAACTAACACAACTAGAAAACTGAACAAGATATATGAAACAGTGGTTTTCAGGTATTAGACCACAGGTAGCACAGGACTGTAACACTTGAAGGAAAGGAAATAAGCAAAGAAAGCATCGTAATCGCCCAGCTTACAACCTGGAGTCAGCTTACAGGCTACAAGACATAGTGGGGGAACCCAAGCAAAACTGAGTTGAGGAGACAGTTAAAGGTTTGTAAGGCAACTATAACTTCCAGGGCCAAGAACTTAAGAAAACTATACTAAGAATCCCAGAGACAGATAGAAAAGTCTTCCCAAGTCTTGGGATGACTAAAACCCATACACAATGACAGAAAATTACAGAAGACAAGGAAAAGATAAACAAAAATGAGTACAACATCTGGAGCTCACATAGCGGGCAATAATTTATATTCCCACTAGTCAGAGTGGATAAACCCTGTAATACATAGAGAATTCAGCTGAATCTTCAGGAGCACATCTCCTTAGTTGTGGGGTTAAATGAAACCTACAATAAAGTCTGTTCAGGACTCACACTAACAAATCTTAAAAATATGCTTCAAAATAATCCAACTGATTTTAAATAGCACAAATGAGAGTTGGAACAATATACACTATTTGAAATAATACAACAAAATTCAACAATCAATACGATAAAACTCAAAATAGCTAAATCCAATCAAAATTAACAGCCATTTCAAAAAATCAGAAAGAGACTGCAGGGAAGATAGTGAAGTTAAGAGGATCCCAAGCTGACCTCCACCCAGAGACACACTGAGACTCCAAATACATAAAACACAACTCATTCTGAAAATGACCTGGAGACTAGCAGGACAGCTCTTCCACAGCTAGGGATATTAAAAAAGAAAAAAGTCAAATCAAAAAAGGCAAGAGGGACTGAGAAGTGGCCAGAAAGAAAAACCCCCTCCATGGTAACCCACACATGGGAAAGCTACTACAGGAGTGGAAGTACTCCCTGAGGAACAAGAAGATCAGGCCCCACATTGAGCAACCCCAGCCCTAGGAACCTGCACTGGAAAGACAAGACCCCATAACACCCAGCTTTGAAAGCCAGCAGGTATAACTCAGAACAAAAGGGCTATAAGAAACCAAGACTTCACTCTTGAAGGGCCAGAGCACTATACTATTCATCTAAAACCAAGCACAAAGGCAGCAGTTTAAAGAGCACCTGGGTTGTAGGGGAAGGAGATTTACTAATTTTTAGACATGTTCCAGATGGGAGGGGTCAATGGGCTTTCCCCCAGAACAGAAGTGCTGGCAGGAGCCATTTTTTTAGCCTTCCTTCAGGCTAGGTGGCCTGACACAGGCAAGAGCCAGTTCTAACACTCCATCTTCCTTGTTAGCACAGCTCACCCCACCCGAGTGTGCTCCTGAAGACCCCACCAACCTGCCCATCCCAGCAGGCACCCCTCCAGAGTGAACCCTGATTTGCCCCACCCCACAGGCAGGCAGCCTCAGCTGGGATGGGCATCTACCAAAAGGGTAGAAAACCCCAGAGGAAAGTAGTGCAGGGGAGGGCGATAAGCGGGGGAAGGCCAGCCCCACCTACCAGTACAACTACAGTAGTCAGGGCCCAGTCAAAACAAGAAGGCGCACAGAGCCCAAAGAGGAGACATCCCTGGAGTGCCAGTTCTGGTGACCATAGGGGATTGCACTACTGGCACCCAAGGGCATTTTCTATATAAGGTCACTGTTTCTCAGAGCAGAAGACACAACTGACCTATGTACACAGAAACAAAGAGTCAGACAAAATGAGGACCAGACGGATACATTCCAAACAAAAGAAAACAACACCTCATAAACACAACAAAACAAAATGGACAAAAGAAATCTATCTGGTAAGGAGTTCAAAGTAATGGTCATAAAGATACTAACTGGGGTAGAGAGAAGAGTGTATGAATTCAGTGAGACCTTCAACAAAAAGAATGAAAACATAAAAAGGAACTAATCAGAATACAAGAACAGGAACAAGAAATGAAAAATACACTAGAGGGAGTCAACAGCAGATAGGAGATACGGAATGGATCATTTATCTGGAAGATGGGGTAGTGGAAACCACCCAAATGAACAATAAAAAGAAAAAAAAGAATTTTAAAAAATTAGTATAGGTTAAGGGACCTCTGGAACAACATCAAATGTACTAACATCTGCATCATAGGAGATGAGTGAGAAGAAAAGAGAAAGGGGCAGGAAACTTATTTCAAGAAATAATTGAAAACTTCCCTAACCTGCAAAAGGAAATAAACATCTAAGTCCAGGAACTACAGAGAACCCCGGACAAGATGAACCTCAAAGAGGTCTACAACAAGACACGCAATAATAATGTCAAAAATTAAACATAAAAAGGGACTCTTAAAAGCAGCAAGAGAAGAGCAAACTTCAGTACAAGGGAAACCAGACAAGGCTATCCACTTATTTTTCAGCACAAACTCTGCAGGCCAGAAAAGAGTGGCACAATATAGTCTAAGTGCTGAACAGAAAAAAACCTACAACCAAGAACACTCAACCTCACAAGGTTATCATTTTAACCTTACCATTTCATGATCATGAGAAATAGTTCCCTCAGACAAACAAAATTAAAGTAGTCCATCACCACTAAACTGGTCTTACAAGAAATGTTAGAGAGACTTCTTTAAGTGGGGAAAAAAAAATCATAACTAGAATAAAGAGAACTATGAAGAGAAAAAATATCACTAATAAAAGCAAACATATTGTAAAGGTAGTAGATCAATCACTTATAAAGCCATTATGAAGGTTAAAAGACATAGTAGCAAAATCAATTAGATCTATAAAAATTAGTTAAGGGATACATAAAATAAGAAATAAAAAAAAAATCATATACCTAAAATGTAGATGGAAGGAATAAAACTGAAGTACTTTTAGAATGTGATGGAATTTAAGCAACCACCAACTTAATAAAGACTGCTATATACACAAGATATTATATATGTACCTCAAGGTAGCCACAAACCAAACCCCTATAGCAGATACACAAAACAATAAAGAGAAATGGTTCTAGGCATAATACTAAAAAAGTTATCAAATCACAAAATAAAAAAGCAAGCGAAGAAGAAAGGAACAGAGAAACTATAAAACAATGAGAAAACAATTAATAAAATGGCAATTTGTACATACCTATCAATAATTGCTTTTATATGTAAATGAATTTGAACCAGAGAGATAAGGTGACCTAATGGATAAAAAAGCAAGACCCATCTATGCTGCCTACAAAAGACTCACTTCAGACCTGAAGATACAAACTAATGAATGGATGAAAAATACATTCCATGCAAATGTAACAAAACAAACAAACAAAAGAAAAAGCTGGGGAAGGGACAGATGCATCCAAAAAAATAGACTTTAAAACAAAAACTGTAACAAGAGACAAAGACAGGGATTACATAATAATAAAGTGATCAATCTGACAAGATAAAACCACTGTAAATATCTATGTACCCAACACAGGAGCACCAAAATATAAAAAGCAAATATTAACAGACATAAAGGGGAAAATGACCTTAATACAGTTAAAGCACAAAGCTTCAACAATACACTTACATCAATGAATAGAACATCCACAAAGAAAATTAAAAAAGAAAAAGTGGTGTTTGTGTTTTTTTTAAGATTTTATTTATTTATTTGACAGAGACCACAAGCAGGCAGAGAGGCAGGCAGAGAGAAAGGAGGAAGCAGGCTCCCCGCTGAGCAGAGAGCCCGATGTGGGGCTTGATTCCAGGACCCTGAGATCATGACCTGAGCCGAAGGCAGAGGCTTTAACCCACTGAGCCACCCAGGTGCCCCGGAAAAAGTGGTTTTGAAAGACACATTAGACCAGATGGATTTAATCCATATATGCAGAACATTCTAACCAAAAACAATACATTCTTTTCACGTACACATGGAACATTCTCCAGGACAGGTCACATGTTAGTGCACAAAACAAGTCTCAATAAATACAAGAAGACTAAAATCTTATCAAGCATCTTTTCAGACTACAAGAGTATGAAACTAGAAATTAATTACAAGAAATTACAAGAATTACAAGAAAAAACACAAATACATGGAGGCTAAACAACGTAGTATTAAACAACAAAAGTGTCAATGAAAACAGAAATCAAAAAATACCTTGAGACAAATGAAAAGGGAACACAATGGTCCAAAATCTTTGGGACACAGCAAAAGGAGTTCTAAGAGGGAAATTTATAGTCATAAAGGTATACCTCAAGAAACAAACAAACAAGATTCAAATAAGTAATCTAACCTTACATCTATAAAAATAAGGAAAACAAGTAAAGCCCATAATAGGACAGAAAAAATAAAGATCAGAGTGGAAATAAATGAAACAGAGACACCCCCACCCCCGCAAAAAAATAGAAAAGATCAATGAAACTAGGAGCACATTCTGTGAAAAGAAAAAAACTGCTATTACACCTTTCATCAGATTCATCAAGGATTAAAAAAAAGGGGACATGAAGAGAGAGGGACTCAAATAAATAAAATCAGACATGAAAGAAAAGAAGTTAAAACTGAAACCACATAAATGCAAAGAATTACAAAAGACTATTACAAAAAATTATTTGCCAATAAACTGGACATCCTAGAAGAATAAATTTCTAAAACCATACAATCTTCCAGGACTGAATCAATAGGAAAGAGAATATATGAACAGACCAATTGATTACAAATAATGAAACTGAATCAGTATCAAAAATCATCAAAAAACAAAAGCTTAGGACCAGATAGCTTCACAGGTGAATCCCACCAAACATTTAAAGAATTAATACCTACTCTTCTTAAGCTAGTCCAAAAACAGAAGAGGAAGAAATGCTTCCAAATTCATTTTATGAGGCCTGCAATAGCCTGATACCAAGCCCAGATGAGGACACTACAGAAAAAAAATTAATAAATAAAATTATGGACAAATAGCCCCGATTAACATATATGCAAACATCCTCAATAAAATATTTACAAATCAAATTCAAAATATATTAAAAAGATCATTCACCATGATCAAGTAGGATTTATATCAGTGATGCAAGGATGATTTGATATCAGCAAATCAATCAACATGATACACCACATCAACAAAATGAAGGATAAAAAAATCATATCATCATCTCAGTTGATGCTGAAAAAGCATATGACAAAATTCAACACCTGCTCATGATAAAAACTCTCAGAGAATATACATCAACATAATAAAGGTTATATATAACAAAACCACACCTAACATGATACTTAGTGGTGGTGAAAAGCTGAAGGGTTAGATTACTTATTTGAAGTATGTCCAAGGATGTCCATTCTCACTACTTCAACCCAATATAATATTGGTAGTCCAGGACTACAATGTAATCAAACCAATATACAGAGACCTGTTATGTTTCTATACACTAATAACAAACCAGCAGAAAGACAAATTAAGAAAACAATCTTATTACAACTGCATGAAGGAAATTGAAGACAATACAAATAAATGGAAAAAGATACTATGCTCATGGATTGAAAGAATTAATATTGTTAAAATGTCCATATTACCAATGCAATCTCTATCAAAACACCAATAGTATTTTTTACAAAATAATAACAAAGAATTCTAAAATTTCTATGGAACCACAAAAAGCCCTGAATAGCCAAGCAATCTTGAGAAAGAGCAAACTTGGAAGTATTACAATCCTAGATTTCAAAACTATACTACAAAGCTATCGTAATCAAAACAGCATGGTACTGGCATAAAAACGGACCCACAGATCAATGGAACAGGATAGAGAGCCCATGTTAGGATAGAAATAAATCCATGTTAATATGGTCAATCAATCTACAACAAAGGAGACAAAAATACACAATGAGGAAAAGATGGTCTCTTCAGTAAATAGTGCTGGGAAAACATAACAGCTACCTGCAAAAGAACAAAACTATATCACTCTGTTACACCATAATCAAAACTAAACTCAAAATAGATTAAAGACCTAAATGTAAGGCCTGAAAACATAAAAATCCTTTAAAAAAAATACAATGTAAATTTTTGGACATCAGCCTTAGCAATATTTTTCAGGATCTGTCTCCCCAGCAAGGGTAACAAAAGCAAAAATAAACAATTGGGACTTCATCAAACTAAAAAACTTGCACAGTAAAGGACAACATCAACAAAATGAAAGACAACCCACAGAATGGGAGAAAATATCTTGAAATCATATATCCAATAAGGAGTTAATATCCAAAATACATAAGGAACCCTTATGACTCAAAACCAAAAAAGCCAAACAATGTAATTTAAAAATGGGCAGAGGACCTGACCATTTTCCCAGACAGATGGCCAAGAGACACATGAAAAGATTCCCAACATTATTAATCATCAGGGAAATGCAAAATCAAAATCACAATGAAATATCACATCACACCTCCCAGAATGACTAGTATCAAAAAGACAAGAAATAAATGTTCACAAGGATGTGGACAAAGTGGAACACTCATGCAGTGTTGCTGGGAGTGTAAACTGGTGTAACCACTATGGAAAACAGTACAAAGGTTCCTCAAAAAACATAAAATAGAAATACCATACAATCCAGTAATTCCACTATTTGGTATTTATTAAAGAAAATGAAAACACTAATTCAAATATGTAAATGGACCCCTGTGTTTATTGCAGCATTATTTACAGTAGCCAAGATACAGAGGAAACCTAAGTGTCCTTTGATAGATGAATACATAAAGATGTGGTATGCATGCATAAAGAAATATTACTCTGCCCATGTAAAAGAATGAAACCTTGCCTCTGCTACAATATCAGTGAAACTACAGAATATCATGTTAAGTGAAATAAGTCAAAAAGAGAAAGATAAATACCATATGATTTCACTTATAGGTAGAATCTAAAAAGACAAAACAAGTGAACAAACAAGAAACAAAACCAGACTCAAATATAGAGAACAAACTGGTATATGCCAAAGCAGAGGAGAATAGAAGACAGGCAATATAGGTGAAGGGGACTAAAAAGTAGAAACATCCACTTATAAAATACATGAGTCACAGGGATGAAAGTACAGCATAGGGAATACAGTCAATAATACTGTAATAACTTCGCATGGTGACACATGGTAAAACACTTAATCATAATACATATAATTGTGGAATCACTATGTTGTATGCCTGAAACTAAAATAATATTGTATGTCAACCATGCTTCAATTAAAAATAAAAAGAAATTTTAAAAAATAAAAGATAAAACCAAGAAAAAAATGAGGAAATTATGACCTATAACCAGGAGAAAAGGCACTCAGTAGAAATACAGAAATAAAAGAGATGATGGAATTAGTGGACCAGGCCATAAGAACAGTTACTATAATTACATTTCATATGTTTAAGAAAGTAGAAGAAAAGATCACAATAATGAGGGACATGGAAGATATGAAAAAGACTTAAATGGAACTTAGAGAACTTCTAAAACAAAAAATACACAGGACAGAATTACTAGCAAACTAAACACTGAAGAAAATGAGATTATAAAGTTTTAAAAAACTGCATCAGTATAGAGAAATGAATATAGAGGAAAAAATCTGAAAAAAAAAAAAAGTGGCATATCAAGTAGTCTAAAACATGTATAATTGGAGATCCAGAGGAAAAATGGAGGGGTATAGAACAAAGTATTTGAAGAAATATAGTTGAAATAGTCCTAAATTTCATGAAAATTATAAACGAGAAAACCAGAGATATAAAGAGTCAAACAGAATAAACATAAAGAAATCACACCAGGGACGCCTGGGTGGCTCAGTCGGTTAAGCGGCTACCTTCGGCTTGGATCATGATCCCAGTGTCCTGGGATCGAGTCCCACATTGGGCTCCTTGCACTACAGGGAGCCTGCTTCTCCCTCCGCCTCTGCCTGCCATTCTGCCTGCCTGTGCTCTTTCGCTCTCACTCTAACAAATAAATAAATAAATAAATAAATTTTTTTTAAAGAAAGAAAAAAAGAAATCACACCAATGCACACCATACTCTATTGCAGGAAACTAATAAAAAATTCTGATTTAAAAAAATATATGTAATTTAATCCACAAAAAAGGGTCACCTTACATACAAAAGAACTATAACAAGAATAAAAATGTACTGTTTATCCAGGGGTACCTGGGTGCTCAGTTATGCATCTGTGTTTGGCTCAGGTCATGATCTCAGGGTCCTAGGATGGAGCCCCGCATTGGGCTCCCTGCTCATGGGGACCCTGCTTCTCCCTCACCTTCCCACTTGTGCTCTCTTCCCTTGCTCTCTCTAAAATAAATAAAATCTTAAAAAAAAAAAAAAGTATATCATTTATCCAAAACCATACATGCCAGAAGACAATGGAGAGGTAGCTTTAAAGTAATGTAAGGGCAAAAAAATGAGACAGCATATAATTCTTTGCCCAGAAAAACTATCTTTAAAAATAGAAGGGAAAAATAAAGATATTTTTCCAGACAAACAGAAACTGAGAGAATTCTTTGCCAGCAAACCTGCACCGAAAGAACTGTTAAAGATAGTTCTTCAAGAAGAAAAATTAAACCAGGCTGGAATTTGAATTGGTGTAAATGGAATTAGGAGTGCCAGAAAGAGTAAATATGTGGCTAAATATAAAAATTTTACAGATAACTGACTTCCTAAAGCAAAAGTAGTAACAATGCATTGTTGGTTTTATTGAATATATAGAAGTAAACAAAATGAAATCAATACTGCAAATGACAAGAGACGATATAGAGGTACACTGTGGAAAAGTTCTTACACCATACATGAAGTAGAACATTATTTGAAAGTAAACTTATTAGTTAAAGGTTTATATTGCAAACCCTACAGCAACGAATTAATTAATCAACTAAAATATATACCCATAGTGGGCATAAAATGAAATCATTAAAAACAAAAACAAAAAACCACCTCAAACCCAACATAAGTTAGGAAAAGAAGAAAGGGCAGAAAGGGAAAAAAGAAAACACATAGCAAAATGATATATCTAAACTCAACTATACTGATAATTACATTAAGTACAGATGGCCTAAACAGCTAAGTTAAAAAGCAGAAATTATCACATTCAATAAAAAGACAAGACTATATGCCACAAGAAACTCATTTTGGCTAAGAAAAAAAAATAAGATAAAAATAAAGGGCTATAAAAGATATACATGCAAACAGTAATTTAAAAAAAAAGCTGAAGTGGCTATATTAATACCAAAAAAATTAGACTTCAGGTCAAGGAATATTACTGGGGATAAAGAGGTTTCATAATGATACAGAAATAAATTCATCAAGCAGACATAACAATCTTAAATGTATATGCATCTAATAACAGCTTCAAAATAAATGAAACAAGGAATGACAGAACTGAAACGATAAATACATAGATCAAAACCACAGCCAGAGGGGCGCCTGGGTGGCTCAGTGGGTTAAAGCTGCTGCCTTCGGCTCAGGTCATGATCCCAGCGTCCTGGGATCGAGCCCCGCATAGGGCTCTCTGCTCAGCGGGGAGCCTGCTTCCTCCCTTCTCTCTCTGCCTGCCTCTCTGCCTACTTGTGATCTGTCTGTCAAATAAATAAATAAAATCTTAAAAAAAAAAAAAAAAACCACAGCCAGAGATTTCAACAGTTTCTCAAAGTAATTGAAAAAATAAGCAGGAAGAAAATCAGTAAATATATAGAAGACTTCAACATTATCAACCAATTTAAGTTAAATAACATTTCTGGAGGTGGGCAGGGGATGGGCTAAATGGGTAATGGGTATCAAGGAGGGCACTTGTGATGAGCCCTGGGTGTTGCACATAAGTGATAAATCACTAAATTCTACTCCTGAAACCAATGTTATACTATATGTTAACCAGCTAGAATTTAAATAAAAACTTGAAACAAACAAACAAAAATTTCTGAAAAAATGCTACGAGTAAGGTGCAGATTGGGCATTCTTTCCAAGTGCATATTAAACATAAATGCTGTTCTTGAGGCACGTGAGTGGCTCAGTCACTTGAGCATCTGACTCCTGAACTCAGCTCAGGTCTTGATCTCGGGGTCATGAGTTCAAGTCCCACACTGGGCTCCATTATGAGTATGGAGACTACTTAAAAAAAAAAAAAAATCTTATTTAGCAAACAAAGAATAGAGGAAAATGTCTTTAATCTGATACAGACTATCTATAAAAAAGAAAACTCAGAGCTAACATCATATTTAATGGTCAAAGACTGAATGCCTCACCCTAAAATCCTTAAAAAGTCAAAGATGCATGCTTTGCATGCTCTCACCAGAGGTCCTTGCTAGTGTAATAAAATAGGAAATAGAAATAAAAGGCATGCAGACTGGAAAAGAAGTAATACTATCTTTATTCACAGGCAACATGACTGTCTATGTAGAAAAGCTTAAGGAATCCATGAAAAGTTACATGAAGAATACCAGATCAATAATAAAAAAATCAACTGCATTTTATTATATACCAGAAGCTAAAAACCAAAAATTAAAATAAACAATACCAATTACAATAACATTAAAAGTTCTGGAGATGGAGAATGGTAATGGTTACACAACAATGTGAATCTACTTAATGCCACTAAACTGTATATTAAAAATGATTAGAGTGATAAATTTTATGTCATGTACATTTTACCACAATTTTAAAATTTTTTAAAAATGTAAAGTTATTATAAAAAGGCAAACCACAGATTAGCAGAAAATATTTCAAAAACATATCTAACAAAGGTCTTATACTTAGAATATAAGAACTTTTATAACTAAATAATACAAGGAACTCAATCTTTAAAGTGACAAGAGGTATTTTTAAAATTTCATAAAAGAAGGTGTAAGAATAACAATTAAAGCACTTAAAAATGTTCAATGTCATTTGTCATTAGAAAAATGCAAATTAAAGCCAAACGCAGGTACAAATCTACTAAACAGGTACACACCTACTAAAAGATACAGTAACACATCTACTAAAATAGCTAAAATTAAAAAGACCTAAAATAACAACTGTTGGCAGAGGTATTGTTGGCACCTGGAACTTTCACATGCTGCCACTGAGAATGCAAAATGTTACACCCACTTTGAAAAATAGGTTGGCAGTAGTATATAAAATTAAACATACAATTTGCCACATAACCCAGGAATCCCAGTCTTAGCTATTGACTTTGGAGGAATGAAGATATATGTCTACATAAAAACCTGTCAAAGCATGTTCACAGTAATCTTATAATAGTAAAAAAAAAATTTTTTTAATAAAAAACAGAAACAACTGAAATGTCTATCAACTAATTAATGGATAAAGGAATTGTGGTATATCCACTCAGTGGAATACTACTCAGCAATAAAAATTAACCTACGTATATATGCAACAGCATGGATGAATTTTTTTTCCACCAAGTGAAAGGAACACACAAAATGATATCCATTATGTTCCTTTTAAATGAAATTCTTAAAAGAAGCAAAATTTCAGTAATAAAAAGCAAATCAGGTTGTCAGGAACCAGGAGTGCTAGGATGGGATCAATTGTAAAAAGCCATAAGGAAATATTTCAAAGTGATGGAAATGTTCTATATCATGAATGCGGTAGGAGTTTCTCATATGTAAATATCTGTAAAAAGCCATGAAAGTATTATTGGTTATCTTAATTTATTTATTTTTAATAGTATTGGATTTATTATTGGTGACTTGGTTGTATGTTATTCCTCAATAAAATGAATTTTTTACATCAAAATATACAAAAATAAATAGTGAAAAGGAACTCTGAGATTTCATCACAGCCTCAACATTTGTCACTAGTGCTAAGTCCCCTCCTCTAGCACAGGTGGGATTAGGAAGAGCACATTAAGCAGGCACTCCAGCTAATGAGCATTTCTTGAGAATGAGGAGGAAGGAAACATTACCTCTTAGGCAGAACTACAACTGCTACAAAAGCCAAAATGGGCAAGGACTGAGAACTAGAAAAAAAAGCTGTGCAGTATTTAAACTCCCTCACAGTACTTAATGTAGCTAAGCTTAAAATCAGATGTCCAAAAGATCAAACACAGGACAGAGGAAGTGAGAACAGAACATGGAGTCATCAAACTGGAAAACCAAGGAGACTGAACAGGGATGGGCTAGATGTAACAGGAAAACTAAAGACACAATGAAAAGTGAAATAGGGACCATCACTACATCAGGCTTTTTTTTTTTTTTTTTAAGATTTTATTTATTTATTTGACAGACAGAGATCACAAGCAGGCAGAGAGGCAGACAGAGAGAGGAAAGGAAGCAGGCTCTCTGCTGGGCAGAGAGCCCAATGTGGGGCTCGATCCTAGGACCCTGGGATCATGACCTGAGCCGAAGGCAGAGGCTTTAACCCACTGAGCCACCCAGGTGCCCCTACATCAGGCTTTTTGAAGTAACCTAGGCTGCCTGAGACTAGGGAATTTATCAGGCATACCCAAATTATAATCATCTTTCTGCTTAGTAAAAGTTTGTCTTACTTTTTTAAGTTTTTCATACCACTATCCTGTGTCACCAAAAAAAAAAAAAAGAAAAGGAAAGAAAACCTTATTTTTTTAGACTGTTGCATTAACAGAATGATTTTATACTATAATCATACCATTATGCTGTTGGTACTCTACCAGTGAAGATTCTATAGTTCCTTAATAAACTGGCTCAAATTTGCGTTTCCAGTCTCATCTTCTACCTCTTCCAGCCATTCTGAAAAGTCTTTTTTTTTTTTTTTTTTTTTGCACAGAACAACAGTCCATTAAAAACCCATTAGTTTTGATTGACTTACTGACTTCAACTTCTTAGACACATCGGAAAAATCTGAAGCATACGTGCAACTATGAATAGATTCGGTAGTCGGTTCAAAAATTGCTATTTCAGAAAATTTCCTAAAACTTTCTAAAGAACTACATACAACTCAAATATGCACAATCAAACTTGGTTTATTGGCAAACTAGTACTATACGGGGATATTTAAAGGGTACAACAAATTGAGAGTTTTCAATATTCCCAGGCAATTTAATATAAAATATATACACAGGTATATATATGTGTGTTTATATAAATATGTATTCAATTACGTGACCTATTCTGTGGTAGCATCCCTGCTGTTAGTACCACCATACTATCATCTAGCTCATTCTGCCATATTCCCTGGTAATACGTTTTGAGCTTAATCTTCTTACCATAATTTTCTTACCATGACAGAAAGACACATGTACTACCAGTAACAGGAATGCAATGATAGTGATGAGAACAAAAGTGCAATTCTCCTAGGCATCGGTTCCTCCACCATCATTCCAACTGATTCTCTGATGCTTATGGTAGTGAAAGAGGACTTCAACTACCTCCATTTTGACCTCAGTCTGTATTTTCTAATTCAGTCTGTATTTTCTAATTCATTAAGTTTTTTCCAGTTTAACTCTTAACTGCAAAAGACCCTGCAGGTAAAGCATTCTGTGATGGGAACTGAAACTATTTCCTCAAGCAACAGGAAGGGCCCTGACACCAGCAAGACCCCATGTAACTGATTGATCCCAAGACAATGATCAACCTGACATTTACTGCCCACTTGCATGTACCTACCGACTTCTGTCCTACATTTTCCTTATATAAACCTTTAAGTATTTTCAGCATTTTGGAGACAATCTTTGAGACACTCACTAGTCTGCTGTCTTTCCAGTGTTAGCCTCAGTAAAATAAATTCCTTTCTTGTTTCACCACCACTCATCTCTCTATCCTTGGATTTTGTCAGTGGTGAGTGGCTGAACCTGTTCTGTTTGGAATCCCCAGAGCCAGGTGCTCCTTGCACCCCTGTATCCTGGTTACAATAGCAGTTTCATGATACTCTGAACAGCTAAAACAAAGAGTCCCTTAAAATGAAAGTAACATTCTAATTACATCCCTCAAAATGACTTTCTCGCTCAACATACACACATATACTTGAAGTCATCAATAACTTTCGGTCTGGGTTTCACAGATGAAGAATAATTAGAACAACATTGCTCTGACCAATCTTCAATTATGTTAAGAACAGAAAACTACTTAAAAGAATGCTACAGTTCCCACACACAGAAATCCATGCCTCAGGTTCCCGATACATATATAACAAATTAATGGTGTTTTATTCAATTATTATGGCTGCTTTCCTCCTACAGAGTTGAAAAACTTGACAAACTTGACAAACTTGACATTTTATTATACATACTCTTCCAAAAAGATGACACACCTTTCTGCATCAGAATAACAGTTCTGTGGGTTGTTTTTTTTTTTTTTTTTGAAGCACAGTCTATATTTTCTTTTAATTACTAAAACCCTGTTAAAGTAACTGAATTGCAAGAAGAACCAAGATTTTCTCTGCTCAGAAAATCACTATATGTCTTCTAAGTCTAAGACCAACAGAGAAAGAACTCTACTGAGAGCTGATTTTTAAAAAAGAGAAAGAGAGAGAGAGAGAGAGAAGAGAGTTCTGAAATTATTTGCATGATTCCAGACCTCAGCATTGCTACACAATCACAATGGAAAGAATGTGTGGTAATTAACCGGCTTTAAATGCTGAAAGTATCCAAACAATCATTCTTTTCCCCTAAAAATGTTTTATGAAAGGGGAAATCCTATAGTCTTCATAATTACTCCTTCAACTTACTTTACTTCTAAAAAAATGAAAACAGTACTGAGTACCACTGCTCATGGATTTCTCCTCTTTTTAATTTAAGCAGTATCTTATTTGGCATAGGAGTCCATTTTACTTTATTCACTAAATCCATCACCAAGAATATTTAATTAATGCCTAGCTTTCAACAAGGAGGACAGAGGCATAATGACTATTTTCAATAATCTAAAATGAGGTTGTGGTAAAACAAAAGCTCAAAGAGAAGAGAGCAAGATGGTGGTGGAGTAGGAGAATCCTAGGCTCAATGCATGCAACAAACACAACTTGGTAATTATCAAATCACCCTAAATATCCCAGAAATCAACCTGAAGACTGGCAGAACAAACTCCACAAATAAAGGTAGAGAAGAGACCACACTGAAGAACGTAGGAAGTGCAGAGCAGGTTGGGAGAGAAACAGACCCTGGCTGCTGCAGTGGGGACGGAGCTACAGTTGCAGGGAAGGGCAAGAGACAAACTAACATACAAGGGAGGGCACAGGGAAAACAAATCCCCAAACCTATTAGCTTGGAAAGTGAGAGCAGATAAATTTATTTTGTTCTTGCAACCAGTGGAGCTTACAGCCTGGAATTTTAAAGGTCAGTGTGCTTAAATCAGGGAGAACCCAGAGGACATTGGGACTGCTCTTGGAGAAAAGGGCCCACCAATACACAGTGTGGATATAGCGATCTAAAGAGCATCAAGGGCACACAGTTGGGAGGTTAGCTGCCCCTCTCTGAGCATGTCCCAAAGAGGCAACCCTCGGAGAGACCCCTAGGAAACAAAGGATCTGGCAGGCACCTTTCCTTCCCCCATCCATCAATATAAACTCACAGACACCTGTAAGAATCAGCTCAGGGCCCATACTCATGCTTACATCAAGCTCCCCCTGCCCACTTGCTCCAGGATGGAACCACTGCTACCAGTCAACCCTTGTCTCACTCCCAGTGCAGCAGGAACCCTCCCTCAGACAGCTGGCCCAGACCCCTACTCATACCAGAGGTGGTAACAGGTCTCATTTCACAAGCAGTCCAGAGCACAACTAGTTAAAACATACCATATTCAGCCCAGGGACAAAACACAGCCCACAAGAGGCAAAGAGAGCTCCTACAGACAACTGGCCTGAAGGATAAAGTAGTCAGGACACAACAGATGAGTGCATGCAGCACATGTTGGAGACACTCCCAGAAGCACCAGGCCATAGGGAACAGGGGAAACTATACTGCAGGGCACTATAGGACCTCTTCTTCATAAAGCCATTACACTTAAAAACAAAAGACATGGCTAACATTCCTAACACAGAGACTTAGACAAAATGAGAAGAGACTTAGACAAAATGAGACTTACAGAGGTACAGAGACTTAGACAAAATGAGAAGACAGAGGAATTTATGTCTATGAAAGGAAAGGACAAGGCCACCACCAGAAATCTAAGTGACAAAAATATAAGTAACATTCCTGATGGAAAATTTAAAGCAATGATCATAAAGATACTAACTAGACTTGAGAGAAGACTAGAGAACATCAGTGAGACCACCAACACAGAGATAAGGAATAACATAGCAGAGATAAAGGGAGGAACAAATTAATGACTTAGAAGACAGAGTAAAGGAAAGTAATCATGCTGAACAAAATAGAAATAAGAATTATGAAAAATGAGAATAAACTCAGGGAACTCAGTGACTCAATCAAAAGTAAAGCATTCATAGTATAAGGGTCCCAGAAGAGAGAAAAGGGGGCAGAAAATTTATTTGAAAAAATAATAGCTAAAAACTTCCCCAATCTGGGGTAGGAAACAGATACCCAGATCCAGGAGGCATAGAAAACCCCCAACAAAACCAAAAAAGCAAATCCACAGCAATACATATTGTAATTAAAATGCCAAAATACAGTAATAAGGAGAAAATATTAAAAGTAGCAAGGCAAAAGAAAACAGTTATGTACAAGGGAAATCCCATAACATTATCAGCAGATTTTTCAGCAGAAATTTTCCAAGCCAGAAAAGGAGTGGTGTGCTATATTCAAAGTACTCAAAGGGGAAAACCTGCAGCCAAGAAAACTCTATCAGCAAGGCTATCATTCAGAATAGGAAGAGAGAGAAAGAGTTTCCCAGACAAACATAAATGAAAATAAAGAGCTGACCACTAAACCAGCTCTGCAAGAAATATTAAAGGGGGCTCTTTGAGTGGAAAGGAAAGCTCAAAAATGACAGTATGAAGGCAGAAAACATAAAATCAGTAAAATGGAATATTTCTGTAAAAAATCAGTCAAGGAACTCATAAAATTAAAGGATATAAAATACGAAAACATAGTACCTAAAATGTGGGGAGGAGAAAAGTAAAGAATGGGTCCAAACTTAAGCACCAACTTAAGATAGACTGCTGTATGCTGAAGATATTATACACAAACCTAATGGTAACCACAAATCAAAAGCCATTGATAAGAATGCAAAGAATAAACAGAAAGAAATCCAAATATATCACTACAGAAAACCAGCAAACTAAGAAATAGAAAAAGACAAGAAAGGATCAGAGAAAATCTTCAGAAACAACCAAAAAACAAGTAAAATGACTATTAATACATATATGTCAATAATTAGTTTGAATGTAAATGGAATGAGTACATACTCCAACCAGAAGATACAGGGTGACAGAGTGGATTAAAAGAAGACGAAAGAAAGAAAGAAAGAAAGAAAGAAAGAAAGAAAGAAGAAAGAAAAGAAATATTCATCTAGATGCTGCCTACAAAAGACTTTTTAGATCTAAAGACACCTGCAAATTGAAAGTGAGAGGATGGAGAAATAAGTATCATGCAAATGCATGTCAAAAAAAGCCAGAGTAGCAATAGTTTCTTCAGATAAAACAGACATAAAACAACAATTATAACAAGAGACAAAGAAGGACAAATCATACAATAATAAAAGGGACAACCCAATAAGAAGCTCTAACAATTGTAAATATTTATGTACTAAATATGGGAGCACCCAAGTATATAAAACAATTAATAACAAACATAAAGGAAGTAATTGATAATAATACAATAGTAGGGGACCTTAACACCCCACTTACATCAAAGTACAGAACATCTAAATAGAAAATCAACAAAGAAAAAATGGCTTTGAAGGACACACTGGACCAGAAGGATTTAACAGATATATTCAGAACATTCCATCCAAAAACAGCAGAACACACATTCTTTCCAAGTACACATGGAACATTTTCCAGAATAGATCACATATTGGGCCATAAAACAAGCCTCAACAATTTCAAAGAGATCGAGGTCATACCATGCATCTTTTCTGACCACAACATTATGAAACTAGAAGTCAACCACAAGAAAATATCTGGAAAGACCGCAAGAAAAAATCTGGAAAGACCACAAATACATGGAGGTTATAAAGAACATGCTACTACCATAACGAATGGGTCAACCAGGAAATAAAAGAAGAAATTTTAAAAGTACACGGAAACAAATGAAAGTGAAAACACAACAGTCCAAAATGTTTGGGTTGCAGCAAAAGCAGTTCTAAGAGGGAAGTTTATAGCAATACAGGCCTATCTCAGATGAAAGAAAAATCTCAAATAAACAACCTAACCTTTCACCTAAGGAACTAGAAAAAGAACAACAAACAAAGCCTTAAGCCAGCAGAAGAAAGGAAATAAGAAAGTCTAGAGTAGAAATAAGTAATATAAAAACTAAAAAATAAACAGAACAGATCAATGGGACCAGGAGCTGCTTTTTTTTTTTTAAACATCAGTAGAATTGACAAACTTCTATCTAGACTTAACAAGAAAAAAAGAGAAAGGACCAAAAAAAAAAAAAATCACAAATGAGAGAGAAGAAATAACAAGCAACCCCACAGAAATATAAAAAAAAAAAAATTGTAAGAAAATAGCATGAAAAACTACATGCCAAAAATTGGACAACCTTGGAGAAATGATAAATTCGAAGAAAACATACAAATTCAAAGAAAACAAAAACTGAAACATGAAGAAAAAGAAAATTTGAATAGACTATCAGCAAAGAAACTGAATCAGTAATTAAAAACTCGCAACAAACAAAACTCAAAAATCAGATGTCTTCATGGATGAATTCGACCAAACATTTAAAGAAGATTTAATACCTATTCTTTTCAAACTGTTTCAAAAAATGCAAGAGGAGGGGCACCTGGGTGGCTCAGTGGATTAAAGCCTGTGCCTTCAGCTCAGGTCATGATCCCAGAGTCCTGGGATCGAGCCCCACATCAGGCTCTCTGCTCAGCACAGAGCCTGCTTCCTCCTCTCCCTCTGCCTGCCTCTGCCGCCTCTTTGCCTACTTGTGATCTCTCTCTGTCAAATAAATAAATAAAATCTTGGAAAAATAAAATGCAAGAGGAAGGACAACTACCAAAGTCATTCTATGAGGTCAGCATTATCTTGATACCAAAACCAGATAAAGACAACACAAAAAAAGAGCTATGGGCCAATATTCCTGAAGAACATTGATGTAAAAATCCTCAAAAAAATACTACCAAAACAAATCTAACAATATTAAAAAAAAAAAAAATCAATCCCCATAATCAATTGGGATTTATTTCTGGATTGCAATGGTGATTCAATATTTGCAAATCAATCAACAGAATACATCACATCATTAAGATCAAGAGTGAGAACCACATGATCCTTCCAATAGATGCAGAAAAAGCATTTGACAAAGTACAACATCCATTCATGATACAAACACTCAACAAAGTAGGTTTAGAGGAAATGTACCTCAACGTAAAAAAGGCCATATATGAAAAACCCACAGCGAACATCATACTTAATAGGGAAAAACTGAGAGCTTTTCCCCAAAGGTAAGGAACAAGACAAGGTTTACTCTCACCACTTCTGTTCAACATAGTACTGGAGGTACTGGCCACAGCAATTAGGCAACAAAAAGAAATAAAAGCCATCAAAATCATTAAGGAAGAAGTTAAGCTTCCGGTATCTACAGATGACATGATACTATATAGAGAAAACCTGAAAGACTTCACCAAAAAACTGCTAGAACTGATAAACGAATGCAATAAGGACTCAGGATACAAAATCAATCCCCAGAAGTTTGTCGCACATCTATACACCAAAAATGAAGCAAAAGAGGGAGAAATGACGAGAACAATCCCATTTACAACTGCACCAAAAATAATAAGATACCTAGGAACAAACCTAACCAAAGAGTTTAAAGACATGTAACCTAAAAACTATAAAACACTGATGAAAAGAAATGAAGATAATACCAAATAATGGAAAGACATTCCATGCTCATGGATTGGAAGAACAAATATTGTTAAAATGTCTATCCTGATGCAGAAATGTTAAAGTTCAGATCTGATGGCCAAGAAATAATTCTTCAAACTTCTTTGATGCAAAAAGGTGGTTTTATTAAAGCCCAAGGACAGGACCCAAGGGTAGAAACAGCTGTCCCTGGATTGTGAGAAGCAACTGATTATACTTGGAAGTTGGGGGAAGTAAAGATAAAGCGAAGTTTCCAAATAGACTTTCATATGCTAAAGACTCATAGGATCCTGGAGAGCTACCTATTGTCAAACTAAGGTTGTTTTTCCCACTAGCAAAGCATTGACATTAAGATTGGGAGTTCCTGGAGAAAAGTTATATTCTGCCTGCCTCAAGTATTTGTCGATAGGATCCAGGTCATAAGCAAATTTAATTTTATCTGCATTTTTTTTACCTTTGTTCTCAATATCATATACCACCTAAAGCAATCTACACATTTAATCCAATCCCTATCAAAATACCAAACAGCATTTCTCAAAGAACTACAACAAACAATCCTAAAATTTGTAGAGAATCTCAAAACCCCAAATAGCCAAAGTGATCTTGAAAAAGAAAAGCAAAGCTAGAGACATCACAATTCCAGACTTCAAGTTATCTTACAAAGTTGTAGTGATCTAGACAGTATGGTACTGGCACAAAAATAGAAACATAGATCAATGGAACACAACAGAAAACCCAGAAATGGATGCCCAGCTATATGATCAACTCATCTTCGACAAAGTAACAAAGAATAACCAATGGGAAAAGGACAGCCTCATCAACAAATGGTGTTGGAAAACTACACAGCCACATGCAAAAGAATGAAACTGGATCACTTTGTTATACCGTACACATAAATAAATTCAAAATGGATTAAAGACCCAAATGTAAGACAGAAAACAATAAAAACCCTTAGCCCAATTTGCAACGTAAAATTAACCATCACAAGTCCATCCCTAGTCAACTTAGCCCCTGTACATACCTCCTTAAACCACACTTAATCTCTAAATAAAGACAATAACAAGGTCTTAATTATAACCTAAGATAATACAACTATCCTGTGCACACCTGGAAACACACTAACCTCTTCCACAGAAGAGAAAAGTCCTTGAATTAGGTTTACTCTTCTTGATATCTCAAATTTTATATACTATGATAGAAAAGTAACACTACCTAAAATACTATATATACACTCAATGCATCTTATGCTACAAGATAATGAAATGAGAAAAAAAAAGACATTTTACATATGTAGCCATACATATGTGTGCATACACACACACAAACATATCCATAACAACTGAACAGAAATATTCATGACTATTAGAAATTTTGTTTCTGGGGGCACCTGGGTGGCCCAGTGGGTTAAAGCCTCTGCCTTCGGCTCAGGTCATGCTCTCAGGGTCCTGGGATTGAGCCCCGCATCGGGCTCTCTGCTTGGCAGGGAGCCTGCTTCCCTCTCTCTCTCTCTGCCTGCCTCTCTGCCTGCTTGTGATCTCTCTCTCTGTGTCAAATAAATAAAATCTTTAAAAAAAAAAAAGAAAGAAATTTTGTCTCTGTAACTGGTCATATGGTTGCAGCTGGTACTTAGAACTACCTTCTTCCACTACCCATTCTGTATTTCTTTTGTCTTCAGCAAACAATTCAGCCGATCATGACACTCTGATGCGCTGACTCAAACCTTCATTCCTGAGGGTCTAGGCCATCAGTAGTCCTCCCTGAACTGGGTTATTTTAGTTTTCCATTGACCTTTATCACAGATAAAGGTCTGTGATAATAGTAATACTATAGGTAATACTCAGACACCCTAAGGGATCTCCTATATTTCAGACATACTCTACCTTACCTCCACTGTGAAGCAGCAGTCCAATATCTCCCTTGGTAGTCAGGATCAGTCACCCCGGCCAGTAGTGGCTTTGCCTGTTGATACAGTGGCATGAAGAGTCCAAACCGGCTGTGCAGCTGTCTTAACTTCCAATTCAATGGAATCACTGTGCCTCCCAGTAAAAGCATTCCTCCCTTTGGAACTAAAATGTCTAGGCCAGCAGGGCATAAGGTCATGGAAACAGGCACTAAAAATTTTGCTCATGGGTCAGTAGGCGTCATAGTGAAAGGAGCCACTTCCATTCCTACCCCCTGATTCCTGAACCTATTATGAATCCTGGCTATGGGAGAAACACCACCATATAATGGATGCTAATTCTGACCATATACAACCTTCTTAAGAACCCCGTCCCAGTGCTGCAAAAAACTGACACACCTAGCTGAGGCTGTAACTTAAGTCTTCAAAAGTCTATTCCAACCATTCTATCAAGCCAGTTGCTTCAGGATGGTAAGAAACATAAGACCAATGAATTCCACAAACTGTAATTCTTTTGCTCTGAAATAAGTTCCTTGATCAGAAGCATGCTGGAAGGAATATCATAATGGTGGATAAGGGCATTCTGTAAGCCCACAGATTGGTTTGGCAGAAGCACTGCATGTAGGAAAGGCAAATCCATATCTAGAATAAGTGTCTATTCCAATAACAACAATGCCACTTCCATGATGCTAGCACACCAATATACTCAACCTGCCTCCAGTTAGCGAGCTAATCACCCCAGGGAACGGTGTCATATAAGGAATTCAGTGTTACTCTCTGTTGATGACAGACTGGGCACTCAGCATTGGCTGTAACCAGACAGGTCTAAACGAGTGAGAAGTCTATGTTGCTAAGCCCATGTATAACCTCCATCCCTGCCACCACGGCCACGTTAATTCATGAGCTCACTGGACGGTAACAGGGATGGCTGGAAAGAGGCTGACTGGTAGCCACAAAATGGGTCATCTTATTCACTTGATTATTAAAATCCTCTTCAGCTGAGGTCACTCTTTGGTTAAGCATTTACATGGAACACAAACATCTTCACATTCTTTTGTGCAGACACGTCTATCTACATACCTCACCTCTTCCCCAAATTTCCTTGTCATCAGTTTTTCAACCATATTCCTCCCAAGTCCCTGACCATCCAGCCAAACCACTGGTCATAACCCATGAAACAAAACAATCATTCATCTGGCCACTTCTCCTTCCAAGCAAAGGGAACAACCAGGTGCACTGCCCAAAGTCCTCCCCACTGGAAGGATTGGCCTTCACCACTGTCTTTCAGGGATACTCCAAAGTGGGGCCACAGGGCTGCAGCTGCCCATTTTCAGGTGGTACCTGCATATCATGAAGAACCATCTGTAAATCACATCTGAGTCCCTTTTTTTTTTTTTAAAGATTTTATTTATTTATTTGACAGACAGAGATCACAAGTAGGCAGGCAGAGGGAGGGGGGGAAGCAGGCACCCCGCTAAGCAGAGAGCCCGATGCGGGACTCGATCCCAGGATCCCGGGATCACGACCTGAGCTGAAGGCAGAGGCTTTAACCCATTGAGCCACCCAGGTGTCCCCATTTCTTACAGTCAATTAACCTTAGGGAACTTGCCATGAAGCCTTAAGTGCAGTCTCAGAAAAAAGAAGATGCTAGCAGAGGGGTGGCTCAATCAGTTAACCCCCACTGCCTTCAGCTTGGGTCATGATCCCAGGATCCTGGGATCAAGTCCCGCGTCGGGTTTCTTGCTCAGCAGGGAGCCTGCTTCTCTCTCTGCCTCTGCCTGCCACTCTGCATCCTTGTGCACTCGCTCTCTCTCGGACAAATAAATAAATAAAATCTTTAAAAAAAAAAAAAAGAAGAAGGAGAAGATGCTTCAGAGCAGGGACTACAGGCACTTGAGCCCCTGCTTCTTGTAAAGTATTGTGTCTTCCGAGCCTGCTCAGGCCTGATTAGATACATACTGTTTCCATTTGACCATAGACCGCTGCTGTCCATGCCCAACTTTATGGCTTGGTGGGTCAGATAACCACCCACTTAGTAACAAGCAGCTCAGGTCCCACAGTAACTTGGTGGCCCACAGTTAAGTAGAATCTAAGACCCATTAGCAAATCAACAGCTATTTCTCAGAAAGGCATAGTTATCGGTAGAGAAGGGCAGGCTTTGGTCTAAATCCTAAGGATCTGCACTATGATTAACCCATCACAGCCTGAAAAAGGTTCTAAACACCCCACTGACACTGCCACTGATACCCCAAACACCACTGGATCTGCTAGATCATATGACCCTAGCAACAGAGCAGCTTGCACAGAGACCTGAACCTACTTGCAGAGCCTTCTCTTGTTCTGGGTCTCACTGAATACTCATTTTCTGAGTCAATCAGTAAAAGGGCCAGAGTAACATAACCAAATTGGGAAAAGCATTTAGGGGTTCAATATCTCCAGCTTCATCAGGGTCTTCCCAAATGCCTCTATATCAAATTTCAGAAACCCATTCCTTACCAATTTATGTCCTCACTACAATGTGTTAGTTTATACTACTCTCACCTACTTGACTGTTATGTTCTTGGAGACTAAGTAACATTTATTTCTGTACCCTCCAGCAGCTAGTACAGGTACCTAAATAAAACAAAGTCAGGGCTCAGTAAAGATTTCCACTGACCTCACTTTTGCTCCACAACATATCTCAGTTGTCCTTTATTTTAACTTTTATAAATTCAGTTTTGACAATTATTAAATCCATGTTTATGCATTTATCAAAGGTCTTAATCTGCTAATTGTGCCCTTTAAGAGAAATAGACTTGTTTACCAAGGGAAACACATAAAGAACTTTTTTGCTCATTTTTTTCCAACATGATACAAAACTTGTTCTAATCACTAATTTTTATTTCTTCTTGAACTAAAAGTACCACTATCATCACCAAGCTCATTTTTTTCATCTGATCCTAACTTTAGTATCAAACACCTGTAGTTTTTTCACTTCCAAAACTTACTAATTGAGAAAAAAACTATCTATGAAAGACCTGTAATGCTTACTCTATTTCTTCCAGAGAAAAACAGTATGTGTGCTAACGAAAAAAATAACCCTCGTGTTGTGAACCACACTTAAATTGAGTATATCCCTGACAAACCTGACCTTTTATGAGCAATATTTGAAGGACTTTCCCTCGCCCCCATTTTAGCTAAAAATCCAAAGCTTTCCCATAGGGCAAACTAAGCACTACCAACATTTTTTATACCCCATATTGTCAGAATCCTACAGAGATATCAACTGATGCTATTCCTCCATGAGTAAATATATAATCAAGTCCAAAAAATGCTAGCTATTGGGTGACGGCACTGACATTAGTGAGTTTTATTTAGTAGGTTCATTTAATTTCCACATAAGTATTTCTTTAATTCTGTATAGATGTTTTCAGTTCATGTTTTTATTAAGTAGACACCACGGAAGAATCCGCTATACTTCTAGAAACCCATGTTATCACCTTCAACAACTTTATGGTAAGACTTTGGCAGCAACATACACCACCCAATCATGGCACATCTGTCTGGTGACAAGTAAATAAATACCTGGCCCAAAGCCAGGTTCAAACATAGTAAGAGGATTAAAAGAAAATAGAGAGATGCGTCTTGGAAATACCTAACCTTTCAGTCCCTTATGAAAAATACATACATGCATACCCAGGGGAACCTGGTTGGTTAAGCGTTTGACTCTTTTTTTGGCTCTGGTCATGATTTCAGGATTGTGAAACTGAGCGCCACGCTGGGCTCTGGACACAGTGCAGAGTCTGCTTAAAGACCCTCTCTCCCTCTTCCTCTGCCCCTCCCCTCCATGCTCTCTCTCAAATAAATAAATAAATGTGTTTTTTTTTAATCTGTAAGTCAGTCAAAGATCTGATTTTTATTCACGCAGTAATTATTTAATGAAAACCAACTACGTGCTACTGAAGAATATAATGATCAATAAAGCCACTGTCTTAGATTAGGGAAGAAAGTATCAATACATAATGTAAACTACAATTAAAGTTTAAAAGTGTTGAGGTCCCATGCCCATGCTTTCACCTTCTCAGATGCCTTGGATTCTTCTTCAGAATGTCTTATATATCAGCTCCCCTTACTCATCACTCATCTTCTGTTTGTTAACTCAACAGGTATTAACTAGCACCTCTGATGATCAAGACCCCTGTTAGGTACTAAGGATATAATGAAATTGGCCCTTGCCTCACTGTACTTAGTCTGGCAAAGAGGGAGAAATAAGCTGTAAAAACACATGCAACCACACAGGTGTGCAAAGACTGAGGGCAAAAAGGAATCTGAACATCTCTGGAAGGTCAGGTAAGATTTCCTCATCAACAGAAGCCTTGAATACTTGACTCCAAAGCCGGAATGAGCAGGAGGCACTTCCAGTTAAATATGAAGTATTGAACATGCATGTTTACTACCATTCCCTTCTAAAATACCACTAAAATGACAGATATAGGAACAGATAATTCACAGAATTACCCATGTGACCAATAAATTTGCGGAAAAATGGTCATTCTCCTAGTAATCAGGGACAGAGATGTTAGTGACAATGAAATTTATACCCATCAGATTAGCAAAAAAATACAAAAGTAATTATACCAAATATTGGCAAGGATGAAGAGACATTCTCAGATATTAATAATGAGAGCAAAATGGGAAGAAAGGCTTTGGAGAATAATTTAATAATATCTAACTTGAAGATGTTCTTACCATAAGAACCAGCAAATTCTACGGCAGACCCTAGAAAAATTCCTTCATGTGCATCAGAAAAGATGAAGAAAATTCATTGCCATGTTGTTTAAAATAGCAAAAAAAGAAATAATCTCAAAGTCCATTTAGATGAAATTAATAATTAGCAAAAGCCATTCAACATGATAAAGTAGTATAAATGGAAAAACTAGTGCTATATGTATCAACATGGATAAATTTCATAAACATATTATTGACTAAACAAAGGAGGTAGCAGCAAAATACATAAAATATTTAACAAAAATATTTAGTTAAAAAATTCCATAGACCCCCTATATCACACAATAAACCAAAGTTAACTCAAAATGAATCAATGACCTAAATACAACTAAAACTACAGAAGAAAACAAAGGGACAAATCATGACCTTCATTTGGCAATGGATTCTTAGATATGACACCAAAAGCAGAGGCAACAATAGAAAAACTCACTAAATTTAATCAAAATTTCAAACTTTTGTGTATCAAAGGGCATTAACCAGAAAAGAAAACAGGGACTGTGGGATGGCTCAGTTAGTTATGAGTCCACCTCCAGCCCAGGTCATGATCTTGGGGTCCTGGGATTGAGCCCTGCATCGGGCTCCCTGCTTAGCCCGATGGGGCAGAGCAGGGCTCTCTTTCCTTCTGCCCCTTCCCCCACCTCTCTCTCTCTCAAATAAATAAATAAAACCTTAAAAAAAAAAAACAAAAGGGAAAACACAATCTATAGAGTCGGGAAAACATTAGCAAATGATTTATCTAATAATGGTCTAGTATCCAGAACTCTTAAAACTCAACAACAAAAAGATAAGCAACCCAATTTCAAAATCAGCAAAATAACTGAATAAATACTTCTTCAAGAAAGATAAAAATAACCAAAAACACTTAAAGCATTGTTTAATATCATCATTAGGGAAATACAAATCAAAACCACGACGAGGTAGCAGTTCACATCCCTAGAATGGCTATAGCCAAAAAACAAAAACAAAACAAAACAAAAAAAAAGTGTTGATGAAGATGTAGAAAAACTGGAATCCTCATACACTGCTGGTAGGAAATAATATATGCGGCCCCTTAAGAAAATAGCTTAGCAGTTTCTCAACATGGTAAATACAGAATTATCACATTAACCAGCAATTCTACTCCTACATACCTACATATATGCCCAAGAAAACTGAATACAAGTACACAAACAAATACTGGCACACAAATGTTCACAGTAGCACTATTCACAATACTTATATACTTGAAAATATTATACATTTTAAAATGATTATATATTAGTTATACACTTTGAAACGATTAATTCTGTTTCACCTCAGTAAAAAAATAATCAAAAAGTAGTGTTCAAAAAAAGTTTGAAAGTGTCCAGTGCAGTACCTGCTATATTACAGATACTTAAAAACAGAGGCTACTATTATTGCCACTAATACATATTGCTCTATATAATCATAATATATCACTGCAGTAATTGTTCCATAAACACAGGTAGCAGTCACTATATTTGTGATATTGACATAACTGCCTCAATCCAGGATCTTAACCTCTAAAATTCACTTTCTTACAACAATTTTGTATCCTTGTATTTACAGCAGGCTATTATTCCCACAGAACTTGCCATTCACATCTATTGAAACTTCTAGTATCCCAACCCCTCTTTCTCAGCCTACCAATAACTCCTCCTCTGTAACTCCCAACTTAGTTACTACTGGTAAAGTTTTATTTATTTCTTCCTTGATTGCTCTTTGTCCTTATAAATGCCTGTTTCTTTTCCGTATGTCTAACATTGTGTGTTATACACCAGTAAATACACTCAATACACTCAATAGGTGATAGACCAATCCACAGGCCAACTTTTGGGCTTCCTCAACTGAGACTAATCAATCTGAGGAACAGAAAGAGAAAAGAATGAAGGGAACCGAACAGATCCTCCGAGACCTGTGGGAAACCATCAAGCATGCCAACAAACGCACTATGGCAATCCCAGAAGAAGAGGGAGAGAAAGGGGCAGAAAGAATATTTGAAGAAATAATGGCCAAAAAAATTCCACAGTGTACTTCCCAAAATACAAACATCCAACAGACACACACACAAACACGCATCAGCAAGAGATGGATTCTGAAACATTTTATTAAGTGGGAAAAAAGTATATGCTGATTAAAGAATCAGGTCCAGCCTTATGATTCCCAATTCACCACCTGAACAACCTGATGAATTATGTTGATCAGATGAAAGTAACTATGATAATAATATCCATGGCCCTTCTTTGTAGGAGAAAAAAATCTCCAAAAATTTCAGGTATATGTTGTCTCACTTGTTCATAAGATTTTCTACTCCTAAGCATTTTGTAGGAATCACACAATAAAACATTTTGCAATCTGATAAGATTCTAAGTGGTCAGAGGACTTCTCATCAATCATATGGAAATCATTTTTATGTTCACGAATGTGACAATGAGAATAACGTTGTGGCACTCCTTTCTTCTGCTGATAACAAGAAAAGCAAGATCAGTAACACCTAACTTTGGAACTAAAGAAAATAAACTCAATGCATCAATGAAAATAAAGTCTCCTTCAAATGATTCTTACAACAAAATGTAGTATACAAGTATTCTTAACTAATATAACTGGGGGGAAAAATCACATATACTAAATAAGCAAGAGATATTTTACAACACCAGTCACTTTAATCAGAAGCTAGTCCTAAAAAGAAATCAATAAAATGTACCTCTCCTGTATAACAGACAAAAGAAACCTAAAATATCTAAATACTTCATAAAAACCATCAGCAATAAATAAAAAATGTTTTTCCCATTCTGCAGAAAAGAAAATAAATATTCATCTCAATTTGTCTTGTGATTCAGGGCAGGTGGCCCATTTAATGCCACTTAGGTATCATTAACTTATTTTCAATTTTTCATAATCAATTTGGGCAAACTATAAATAAAAGGTATAACCTCATTTTAAGTTGTCTTTATCAAATTCATAATTAAAATAATCATACTTGGGGCGCCTGGGTGGCTCAGTGGGTTAAAGCCTCTGCCTTCAGCTCAGGTCATGATCCCAGGGTCCTGGGATCGAGCCCCGCATCGGGCTCTCTGCTCAGCAGGGAGCCTGCTTCCCTTCCTCCCTCTGCCTGCCTCTGCCTACTTGTGATCTCTCTCTCTGTCAAATAAATAAATAAAATTTAAAAAAATAAATAAAAACTCAATTATCTTTAAAAAATAAAATAAAATAAAATAATCATACTCTCACTTTCATTAACTATCTTGTACTGATTTAGTTTTTTAGTAATATTCATGCAGCCCCTATCAGTGAAGCACACGCACAGATCAATGGATCTTGTATAATACTGCAACACTGTCTACCACAACTGTAGAAGTTCTGAATTCTCATAATGCAGAAGTTAAGCATCTTGAAATGACCGTACAGATCGTCTTTTACCACAAGGTTGGACACAACATAAAAGGTGATTTGGCTAGTCTCTCCATTATCTAGGCCTACTTTTGGGAGAAGATACACATGGTCAATGATAACAAGGCTGACAGAGGGAAAAGAAAGTCAGTCGTCTCTGAATACCAGGAAAAAGTGTTTTCACACTTCACAAAATAGTGGTTACTTCATTTATATATTTAGCCTACAAGACTCTCTGTTTGGACTGCATTATATATATACCAAAATGTACATATCCTTCTAAAGAAAACAGCTTTAAAAGAATTATTATATGTTGCATTTTAAAGTAACATCATCTCTATTCTTCATCTATTAAATCTGTAATTTAAAAAAAATGCTTCCCATTTCAAAATTTTAAAAATTGTTGTATCCCTCACTAGTAACATTAAATGTATCCCTAATTCTTTTTTTTTTTTTAAAGATTTATTTGTTTGTTTATTTACTTGAGAGAGAGAGAGAGAGCCTGGGGAAAGAGGAGGGGCAGAGGAAGAGGGAGAAGACAACTCCCCACTGAGCAGGTAGCACGATGCGGGGCTCCATCTCAGGACTCTGGGATCATGACCTGAGCTGAAGACAGATGCTTAACTGACTGGGCCACCCAGGTGCCCTAAACTTATCCCTAATTTTTTAATAGGATTCTATGGCATATAGCTAACAAATATCTTTGTACCACTTCTTGAAGATCTGACAGAGAAGGAAAGCGGGTACAGGTAAAGAATGTCTAAATTTAAATTTTAAAAATATAAAAAGACATAAATTGGGGTACACATTTTATACGTGACTAATACTATCTTACGTTGAGTTATTAATTTAGTAAGTTTATTTCAAGCATCAAAATTAAGACAGATTCAGAATAAACACAATATATACAAAATGCTTACAAGAACTCAGCAGTGTAGTCTATGAGTAAAACAAGATTCACCAAGACCTGTGATCAAACCCTAATTCTACCACTTACTATTAATGCAACCTCGGATAAGTGCTCACTTGTCTGAGACTCAATTTCCCTGGCTATGAATTGAGAAAAATACCACCTACCTCAAAAGGTACTGATTGGATTTCAATAAAACAACATATAGAGTATCTGCATGATGCTAGACTCAAAAACTACTGTAATTCTTATCAAAAGTAGAACATGAAGTGTATTTCACATGACACAAAACGCATCAGGAATTCTGTTTAGATCACTCGCAGCAAAATAACAATGTTGGTAGAAAACTCATTTGATCATTTTAGACTCTACACCTATAAAAGAAATGGTTTGAACTAAATGAGTTTCTGAAATTCTAGGATTCTACCTTAAAGTGATGCCCAGAAATTTGGCTCCCAAATTTATTACAATAAAAAACCCAGAGGAAAAATTCTAAGAACATCAAATGAAACAAACAGGCAGTGTCTATTAAGAATCTGAAAAAATTTCATGCACTTTGAGTAACAACCACATTTTAAAAAATTGATTAAAAGAATCTTACCAAAGTTATGTACAAAGATGTTTAATGTTAACTCTAACTGGGAAAACTTAACTATAAATCAAGAACTTACAAATCAAGTTCTCAAAAAATTCATGACACAGTAAGCACTTACAATGTAATGCTAAGTGACAAGGGAAAAATATAAAACAATATTTATAGCTGTTTTTAAAATGTTTGTAAAATAAAAAGACTGAAAGAAAAGCCAGCAAAATATTAGCAGAGGTTATTTCAGATTAACAGAAATGGGTTAGCTTTTTTCCATTGGATTATTTCCCAATTTTCTTCTATACAACTATGATCTCCATAATGAAAAAAAAAAAAGTACAATATTCATTCATGATTAAAAAAAAAAAAAAAAAAACTTCGCAGCAAACTAGAAGCTAAGAAAACTCCCCCAAACTGATGAAAACTGTTTACAAAAAACCTACAGCTAATTATTTAATGGTAAAAGACAGCATGCCTTGCATGCCTTACCCACTAAGATGAAAACCAAGGCAAGGATGCCTACTCTTACCTGTCCTATTGAACATCATACTGGAGGTCCTAGCCAGAACAATTAGACAAGAAAATGAACTACAGCAGACCCTTAAACAACTCAAGTTCAGGTTAGGGGCACCAACACCCTCACAGTCAAAAATCTGTATATAACTTCTGATTGAATGATAATTTTAATTACAAATTATACAGTTCAATAAACCTAAATTTTAAAGGACATAGGACATGCCCTTTTGAAAAATATGCATCAAATTAAATGAGCTAAACCCTTCTCACTGGTTTTGGGGGTAGGGGAGACTGAGGAAACAAAAAAAAAATCCTTAGAAATATTGCAAATCAAAAAAACTAATCATCAAGATTTATCAGTAAGAAGAAACAGACATTGATATGAAGAATTAATCTACAGAGGTTGTCTTTTTCATTAAGTTCCCATTTTTGGATGGCAAAAAACAAAACTTGATGAACTTACAAGATCAAAAGTTCTAAGGAACAGGTTGATAAAGGAGCACTGTGATTATGAGCAAGAATCTAGAGACAAGTCACCTAACACTCCCTTTCAGTTTACTAATGGAAATAGCCTCATCCAGTCCAATGCACTGACCCCACAAATACTATTAAGAGAAATATAATAAACCTTCCAATAACTAAACAATCCCATATACTTCATAAATCATACATCTACAGCTAGGGGAACAAGATAAAATGCCTCTTACTAGGCAAATTCCTATTTATCCACTTAACCTTCAGATCAACTAATTTCCTTTTGTTTTTACTGTCACCAAAAAAAAATAAATAAATAAATAAGTGCTGTCGCTCTCTGATGACTCTGCAGTTTCTTTTTGACTGGTATTAAGTATTAAGATGATTATAAAAGGCTCTAAGAAGTTTTGAGCTTATTACTCCACTAAGAAGATACATTTTCCATGTATTAAAGAGGTAAATTGTAACTTCCATCACTGTTTTCTTTATGTTTATTCCATTTGGCTTATACCGTTGCTAGGATTCCAATTCATAGTAAGATTTCCAAGCCCACAGAACAGCTTTCCTAGCCAGCCAACTTTGTAACCAGGGCGATTGTGGACCACACAATTTTCTGGCTAGCCTGCACCACGCAGGTGCACTCTCCCTGGCCTCCCTCCCTGCTCCATCCACCTAACAGGCACAGTACATATTGCCAATTCCTTCATTGCAACAGAAATTGTAGCACAGGGCAAACAGGATAATTAGAAATGTAGAGCTCTCTGATGTCAGAGAGCAAAGTGAATCCACTGTCACTCCCTGTTCTCCCAACCCAACTAAATAGTCTGGGTATTCTGCCTTAAACTGTAGGGTGAAATGTTAGCCCACCCCAATCACTCCACCAAGGAACATGCAAACACTACTCCCAAAAGCCATCACCCAACTACCGCCCGGCTAAATACTTGGAGAGGAAGGTGGCATCAGTACAGCTCGGAAAGGAGTCGGAATTCTTAAGGGGCTGCTGAGTCACCTACAGCTGTGGCCAGGACTTCACCCTCCAGGAAATCAGGCTCTGCCCCAACTCCCATCATGGAAGCAAGTGAGAGTAGCAGCAGCAACATCATCCTACCAAAAAAACACCCAGCACTGCTTTTAATATTGTTACCACTCCTTAAAGTGAAGCCAGAAATAGGTTTCATGTCCAAAGCTTTCCACAGTACACACCATGGGAGATGGAAGAAACATCTTTATTGTGGGGAAAGGGGGCGCACTTAGAGGGATGAAGGATGCCTCACCACTTGGGAAGTTACTAGCTCCGGCCTTAATCCCCAAATGCCACTTGTACAGCAACACGTGGCCCGGAGTAACTACAAGGAAATGTGGCTGACGGACGTCGCAGAGCTTTTACGCCGGTGTGCACAGCGAAGGAGGGGGCGGGGGGGGGGCACACAAATCAGGCGCCATCGGTGAACACTCGGCAAGGATCTAAGTCTCCGTTCGGTGGGAGGTTCGGTGACACAATAATCACGTGTACTAGTCCGTAGACGTTCGGAAAGACGCGATTCTGGAACGTGCAGGGGCCGAACCCAGCCGGCCGAGCCAGTACCGGTCGGCACCAGCGGACGGGTTAGCGCGGTTCCGTTCCAGCCCCGGGCGGGTCAAGCCTCCGACTTCGGGTCCCGGCGACCTCCGGGGGCGAGGCCGGAGCCGGCGCGAGACGGAAGCCTGGCCGCGCTCCCCGCCCGCGCCCAGGCCGCCTAGGCGCGCCGCCGGCCTCGCGCGGCCCCGGCCCCCAGACCCAGGCCCGGAAGGCGAGCGTCCATTTACCTGCTCCCCGCTCTGGCTGCCGCCGCCGCCGCCGCGCCGCTCACCCACGCTGCCAGGTGAGCCACCCAGCACACGGCCCCGCACGCGCACACCCGGGGCACGACCCCAAACCCGTGAGGGGGGGAACCGCGACCCCAGCCACACAAGTTAGGGTAGCCCACGCACCACCCGGCTTCGAACACCTCTGCCCCCGGAAGTTGATTTCCTCCAAGGCCCGCCCAAAGCTGCGGCTGTCACTCAACGCCAACACGGGGGTCACGTGGCCCGAGCTGAGGGCCCCCATCTTCAGAGCCACGCCTCCAATGATTTGACTAGTCCGGGGGGGGGGGGGGGCCTTCTGAAAAGGGATGATGCAGGAGCTACCTTCTGTTAGTTATAGGTTCTTTCCTCGTGAGTGACAGGCCCAGTTTCTATGCCTAATGCATGCAAATGAAACCGTCCCCAAATGATACTCCCATCTGGGATTCTGTAGAATTGTTCCTGAGAAGGGACAGGCCTGATATTTGCGCCACTTCCAGGCTTTCAGTAAAAATGAATTTAGCCAAATGCCTGACAGGTAGTAAGTGCTCAAGACACAGTTGACTGGACAACTCTTCTATTTCATCTTTGTGTATCGGAGCTCTCAAACACCGGAGAGCACCTAAGCCCAGAGCCTCTCCAGACCCTAGGGTATCAGTCGAAGACTGCTTAAGAATTATTCTTGTACTTGGCCCCAACTCTAGATCACAGCAATTTATACATGCCATCCCTGTTTCAGAGACCGTTTATTTTCATCTGCCAAGCCACCCACTTTTTTCCAAGCCTTCAGTCAAATAATGTCTCCTGAAGAAAAAGAAAAGAGAATGATATAACTGTCAGAGTTTTATCTGAAAGAAAGCATGATTATATAGAGGTGTGTGTGTGTGGTGTGTGTGTGTGTGTGTCCATTTCAAAGTGTAACTGTTAAAGAGAAACAGTCAACTAGCTGGTCACTTGTTGAAGATTCTTCCATCTTTGACACGGGAAGGATTGGAGGAGCATTCATTTAACAGCTTTTTATGAAATGTGTACTTGGCCTGCTGGCAATGAGAGAATGGACCAGATACATTCAAGATGTTTGCCTTCAAGGGGTTTGCAGTCCAGTGAGAGTGAGAAAGACAGGTAATCTGGGAACTTTGAGCATAGATCTCTGGAATATTCACAGTCATCATATAATAGGCATTCTTTAACATTTTGGATGTTATTTTTCTCATCTTTCCACTGAACAAGATTGGTTCAAGCCTTTAATAATCTGTGCTGTGTACTCAAGGTGGAAAATGTTAGCAAGTAATCCTCACAATTCTCCAGCTAGTACAAGCTTACATGGTTAGAGAGCAGCTCCAATATCGAACATAAGTGTCACTCTTCTACAACCACTTTCTCTGTCTACCATTGCCATGTACACAATGAACAGGTTTCTATTATAGCAAATATGATGCCTCCGTACTCAAATTTATTTACCTATCTACTACACCACTAAGATGACTTTTCATTTGAATATCTCTCAATCTGCTTCTCATTTGTCTTTGTATATGCAGCAGTATCACACTGTTTAGTGATTAGAAGGTGTTCAATAAATAGTGCAGCCATCACCACAATCAAATTCAGAACATTTTTCTCACCTCAGAAAGATATCTCATACCCTTTGTCAGTCACTCCCCATTCCTCCTATTTCCTGCCCCTTTGGCCTAGACAAGCATTAATCCACTTTATGTCTTTGGAGTTGCCTATTCTGGATATTTCATATGAATGCGATCATGCAATATGTAGTCCTTTCTGACTGGCTTCCTTCACTTTGCATCATGTTTTCAAAGTTCATTTATCCATACATCAGTTGGCAGACATTTGGGTTGTTTCTACTTTTTGGCTATTAGGAATAATGCTTCTATGAACATTCATGAGAGCATTCATTGTGTCAAGATAACATTTTCATGGGTATATATACCTAGGAGTGGAATTGTTGTATCATATGCTATTTCTATGTTTAACCTTTTGAGAAGGCACTGATAGCTCTATAACTTGTCAGGGTATTTTTCATAAGCCATATTGTATTATTATTTATCTTTGCCATGTGTATATCTGCAGGCTTCAGCCCATTACTTTAATAGACTATGACCTTCTGAGCTGAGAAACATGGTTCCTTGCCCTCAAGAGGATCAAGTTTGGAGAAAGGTATAAACAATCAAATAGACTAATAACAAGCACTGAAATCAAGTTTATTGTTAAAATGTGGAGGAGGAGCAACCTTATTCAACCTGCATTAAACAGGAAGTACTTCTCATAAAATGTAGAGCTCAAGATGAATCTTGAAGAATGAGGAGGAATTGGCCAAGCTAAGAAGCAAAGTGTGTTCTAAACAAAGGCACATGTACCTTGGTATGTATCTCCTTGCCTCTGAACTGTGGAATGTGTGGGAAAGGGGAAGGGGAAGTGGGAACTGTATATGGGTCAAGATGGATGGAGACGTTTATAAACTGCTAAGGAGTTTGAAATCTATTCTGAAGGCAATGGAAAACTAATGGATTGTTTAAGCAAGGTTGGGGGGAATTACTTCAGCAGCAGTACACAGTTTGGATTATTAGATAAGGAACAGGTTTTTCTCTGGAAAAACAGAGAAGCCAGTTAGAAGACTGATAAAATAACTAGAATGAAGAATTGTGGAAGCTCGAGTTGAGGTGGTAGCCATGAAATTGGCAAGAAGGATTTGAAAGCAAAAATACAGGAAACAACTGAAGTTGTAGTCCAGGTTTCCATTTTTCAAAGAGGTAGGGGATCCAGGAGGAAGGTGGTACACTTGCTGATAAGAATAGTGAAACACTACAACTTACTACTGTTGAAGTTGATATGCTGTTGCAGTCACCCACAGAAATGAAATAGATGCCCATCTAAAATTTGGTTCATTTTTCAAGAGTATTGCTACCACACATGCACCAAAAAGGTGTAAGGAGGTTTATTCGTCACATAATGAGACTTTCTAGGAAGAGCAGGGCAGGCTTCCCAAATGAGTCCAAAATGGCTCGGAGTGGGTGCAGGAAGGTTGGGGAAAAGACTGGCCCTTGGGGTTTTTATGGTGGCTAGGGCATGATACTAGGGAGAAAATTCCTACACAGGAGCCAGGGCTTCTGTGGCTTGAATTACCCACTGGCACCAAAGAAGGGAGCACCCAGGCTTTCTTATCAGCCTGCCCAGATGTGGAGCAAAAGAGAACAGATGAGGGCTTGAAAGTTGTCAACCATTAGTCAACTGTGGGATCAAAGTCTTTATTACCTATGTTTAGGGTTAGGTTTCATTTTGTTTTGTTTACTCCAACAAGAAAATAATATGATTTTTATGTCTTTATGTGCTCTGGAAATGATTGTAGTGGACACCTGCCTTCTCAGAATTTGTTCCACTCTTCCCACATTGTGCAGCACACACCTCAGAAATTTGGGTGGAATTAACCTCACCCTTATCCCAAAGTTAATCCAATCAGGTTAATCCTAACCTATGATGTTCCCTTGGCCACAAATGGTTTGGGAGTGAGCACTAATCATAGAACTTTTGCCCCAAAATTGTCTGATTTGGCTCCCTTTCTCCCTCTTGATGTGAGTGAGAAAGCATATGATCCTTGTTGCTGAAGGCAGTCATCTTGTGACCAAGAAAATGAAAGAGAAATGGAGCTGAAACCCTAATCAAATAAACAAAGATCTGTAACATTGTATATAAGCAAAAGGATGTAAAGTGCAAACTGTGAAATTTTTAAATAAGCATTCTTCTGGCCCCTTTCTCCTCCTGTACTAGATTGTTCCATTATGTGAGCCTTCAAATCAAATCAACATAGAGTTTGATTTTTTTTTTTTTTTTGGCTACTGATTCTCAGTATTGAATACTGAATAGTATATTAAATATTGGTTAAATTGGTTTGAATTTATTACTATTAAAGTTTACCTCAAAATATGTTAATGTACATCATGTGATATAAATGTGCACATATGTGTTACTTACCTTACTTTATCCTCTAATGGTTGTCAGATGCCATCATCTAGAATTCCCACTTTAGATGTATTCAGCCTGTGTTTAATCAGAAAGCCTGCATTCTAAACAGCAATGATAAATGCTTCTGGTATCATAATCTTCCATTAACACCTGAAGCTTTGCTAATCAATGGATCTTATAGCTGGGTTTACATAAGTGAGACCCATAAGTGATGGGTTTCATAAGTGGGTTTTTCTGGTTAGCATGATGGATGTTACAAATTGACTCTCAATGATGAACAAGTGGTGTTCATGATATATAGATTCAATAAATATTTCAGAGATACTCCCTACCTTGCATGACCAAGGTTTTAAAAGTTAGTAAACTCTGGGACACCTGGGTGGCTCAGTGGGTTAAGCCACTGTCTTGAGCTCAGGTCATGATCTCAGGGTTCCTGGGATCGAGTCCCACATCGGGCTCTCTGCTCAGCAGGGAGCCTGCTTCCCCCCACCTCTCCAGCCTGCCTCTCTGCCTA